>NC_135332.1:39173963-39491969 GCF_023851605.1 Tamandua tetradactyla
GATGAGGGCTATAGGATAGATGAATGCCGGTCACCTAAAAGGGGAAACATTTTGAAGAAACCTCAGGTGCAGACCCTTGGAGAACAGTTGCTTCAGAGCTGACAGAGACATGGATGTTTGGAGATGCTTTGAGTGCTGACAGAGACAGCGGATGACTAGATAGAGGTAGATCCCAGCAGACGTCACCATATGCCTTCTCATGAAATCCTAAGCAAACCTGAACCCAGAGTTGTGTCCCGGAGGAATTAAATGAAGGCCTGCAGAGGCCTAAAGAGGAAACCACTGGCATCAGAAGTTAGAAGCAACGAACTGGGAACAAAGACCAGCAGATACCAGCTACATGCCTTCCCAGATCAGCCTTCCTTGAGCCAAGGTATCTTTCTCTGGATGCCTTAGTTTGAACGTACTTATGGCCTTAGGACTGTAAACTTGTAATGGCTTTTAAAAACGGGGACTTATTCAGTTGAAAAGATGCCAATCTAAGGCATCTAGGAAAAGATACCTTTGTTCAAGAAGGCCAATGATGTTCAGGGTTTCTCTCTCAATTGGAAAGGCACATGGTGAGTTCTGTCAGCTTTCTCTTTAACAGTTTTCCTGGGACTCTGTCCAATCTGTTGGGTCTGTTGGTACTGGTGGCTCTCATGACTTTAAAGCTTTCCCCAAAATGGTTCCCTCTTAAAGGATTCCAGTAACCAACCCCACCTTGAATGGGTGAAGATAAATATCTCATTGGAAACCATCTAATCAAAGGTTCCCACCCAAAATTGGGTTGGTCATATCTCCATGGAAACAATCAAAAAGCTCCCACCCAGTAATATTGAATGAGGATTAAAGAACTTGGCTTTTCTGGGGTACACAACAGATTCAAACCGGCACACTCATCCAATCAATTAAAGGCTTTAAAAGGAGAAGTGATTATTTTAGCAGTCAGAAGAGAGACTTTCCATCTTTACTTCAGCCAGCCAGCTTCTTCTAAGGAATTCATTGAAAATCTTCATCAGAGTTCTAGCTTGCAGCCGGCCCTACAGAATTTGTACTTGTGCATTTCCACAGTCCCATGAGACAATTTTTATAAAATCATATAATATTTATAGGTATCTCTTATTGGTGCTATTAGAGAATTCTGACTAATACATTCTATGCAATCAGTGTCTAAAAGTACCTCCATAGCTGTCTCCACTCCCTCCCCTCATTCCCTTCTCACCCTTCTAGGGCTTTGATATCTTTCTCTGGGCCACACCACTGCTCGGTTACCTTTCTTACCCCACTCATACTCCAATACCCCACATCAGCACGTCCCCCATGTAGACTCCCTCCTCACCCTGTTTGCAACCCAGCACCCCACGCCAGGCTGTGTCTCTGCATTCAAACCCTCCTCACCCATTTTGAGTTCTGAACCCCACACTGAGCCACCTCTTTATGGAGATACTCTCCTCACCTTGCTCTAACACCCACAATGGGCAGCCTTCAGCAGGGGCACCCATGTTCCAATCATCCTTATTGGGCTCCTATACTGTAGACACAATATTTATGCTATGTTTGACTTCTGCATTCAGGAGGAGATTTCTTCAACACTATCTTTCAACTCCTCTACTAGTTTTCATTTCTGTAAACATATTTTAGTCACAAAGAGCTCTTTTTTTCCATTACATATTTTATTCATACAGTAAAAATTCTTATCCTGTGAATTTGCAAAAAGAAAATAAAATCTTGGGGAAAATCTAAATGTTGGACATTTAAATCAAAATAATTCTGCAGAATTGGTCCAAGAGGTTCTAAGGGAGAACTTCAAGTGGTGTTTGTTGGAGCAATATCTAGAAACTTGTGACTTTCTGGAATTATAGAAGTATCCACGCGGCTCTACAGGCTGAAGGGGCAGATGCAAAGTGCTCAGCAGGCTGCTGGCATCTCAGCTATCCATTTACATGAAAGGACCGCCTTAAAACCCCAGAGGAGCTCAGGCTTCCTATCGCAAGGTGGCACATCCAGGGCAGGGGACAAGGGTCCTGAGTGGGAGGCTGGGGGGATGAGGAATCGCCTTTGCATCTACATGGTTGAAACCAGCCTCTGGGAAACAGAAGGACCAAGACATGAGCATGTTGTTGGCTGATGGCTTTAGCAGCCACATAATCCTTCCTTTGATGTCCAGGGTCAGGGCAATCCTGGGCCCTCCAGGCTTAGGAATGGATGTATGAAAAAGAATCTCTCTGTGATCTTTCCTCTTTAGAACAACATCTCGGCCACCACCTTGGCTGAGGCTCCGTCCATCTTCCCCTTGGTTAGCTCAAAGCAGGTGCGAGCGAGCTGCTGCTGCCTGGCGTCCTCACTCACCATCAGCTCCCCATAGAGGTAGATGCCCATGGCCTGATCCTCCTGAAGGAATGTCTCCACAGTTCTGTAGGCTTCTCTGTACTTGTGCTTCACAATGAGTTCACACCACCGATGGCGAACCTCTGCATCCTGTTGCTCGAGGCAGTAGGTCCTCTGGAGGTTTTGCAGAGTTCGGGGGTGCAGGGTCTTCTGATCCAAAAGCTGCTCCAAAAGCAAGACCAGCTGGTCTGGAAGAAGCTTTTCAAACACCTCTTCGTTTTCCCTTCGTTTCCGTTTTCTGGGTTTCCGTTTTCTGGGTCTCCGGTTCACTCGAATCCATTTCTTGACCTCGGCGCTCACTTGCCGTGCGAGCCCGCACTCCGCCCCGGCCTGGCGCTCCCTCTGCAGCGGCTCGCCCGGCGGAAGGTGAGCATAGCGGTGGGGGCGCGGGAGCACGCACCCCAGCGCCCGCCCGGCCCGCCGGGTGCAGAGCAGCGCGCGCTCCCGGCCCGCAACACCTAAGGCCCAAAGAGCTCTTTTTTAATTCTGTTTTTTATACCAACTGGGTTCTTTATTATTGATATTATATTTTCTTGCTTCTCTCGAAGGATACCAATTACATGGATTAGAGGTGGGGTTTTTTTCTTCTGTTTCCTGTATCATTTCCGGTTTCCTTCTCTTTCTTTTTTTTTTGTGTTAAGAGACATAAAAATTTACTATTTTAAAGTGTGCAGTTCAGGGAAGGCCCCAGTGGCTCAGCAGGCAGAGTTCTTGCCTGCCATGCCAGAGACCCAGGTTCGATTCCCAGTGTCTGCCTATGCCAAAAAAAAAAAAACAAAAAGAAGAGTAAAGTGTGCAGTTCAATAGTATTTAAGCACATTCACAATGTTATACAACTATCACCATTATCTAGTTCCAGACTTTTCATCACCCCAAACAGAAACCCTGTACCCATTAAGCAGTTGCTCCCCCATTCCCCACCCCCACCCCCAAGATCCTAGCAACCAGAAATCTGCATTCTGTCTCTATGGATTTGTGTTTCTGGATAAGTCATATAAAAGGAATCTTACTATATGTGTCCTTTTGTGTCTGGCTTCTTTCACTTAGTTTAGCATTTTGTATGTGTTGTAGCATGCATCAACACTTCATTCCTTTCAATGACTGAAATTGCTCTCCCTACCAGAAACACACATCTCCTTCTGTTGTCTGCTTAACACGCCTGAACTTCCCTTTTGGTTGGGGGTCACCTCCTCTGGGGAGCCTTCTTTCCCTCCTAGACACAAGCTGCACGGTCCTTTAGCCTTTGAGCATTCTTCTATGAGAGCCTTTTTCTCTCTGCCATGCATTTATTCAGTGCCTATCTCCCCCACCAGACTGTGAGGTCCCTGAGAGCAGAAGATATGTCTTATTTTTGTTTCCCTAGCATAGAGCATAGAGGCGTACCCTGCCATGTCTCTTGATGTTCTCTAACTCTTCAAGAAGGATAATTTTCATTTAGGTTAATTTTATTGTTATTTATTCATTCTAGTCTTAACGAACATTAGTTGAACTTCTGTAATGGGCCAGATGCAATACTTCAAAACAATTAACCACATTGTAATCAATTTGTAAAACAGATAAATCATCCACAATCTCACATTCCTTAACACATTTGTGGTTAAGATCTGAGCAATCAACCTTGGGGTTGAGATGAGCTTTAGTAGACATTTTACAGACCTGCTTGTGCCTTAATAGGGGAAATATCTAAACTGAAACATTTAAGGTCTCTCATATGGAAAGCTAAATCCGTATCATAATGAAATAATCCAGGCAACTCAAAATCACTTCGATAATCAGATTGATAAGGTCTGTTCTCCTTCCCAGAATCAACCCAGGCTAGTTTTCTTAGTGGCTTGATTTTCACTAGACCAAAGCTCCAAATGTTGGAAACAATTAGTATTTTAAAATCTGTATCTCTTCTAAGTGGAAGAACCAGAACTTCACATTGTGTTTTTATCTGCCGGAGACACTTTACTTTTCCAAGTACAAATTTTTGCAATGAAAGAACTCAGGCCAACCAGGAAACCCCACACGAATCGAAGAGTTCTAAGAAATCACATAGCTTTTATAGCACATCAAGATTACAACGCCAGTTAATTTCAGTTTTGATCAGTTCCTTCTAATGAGAAAACAGACAGTTTTCATGTACCAATCCTTAACAGAAAGGAGAACTTAGTGAGTACTAAACAGCTCACATCTTGGGAGCGCTAGCATTTCATAGATGGTGTTGGATGAGGAATCAACTTTGGGTTCTGATTGGAAAAGCAAAGACAGAGTTTACAAGGAATACAGTTTCCAATGTAACATACAAACATTTTCCCACCATAACTTTGTACAAAGAAATATCAATTTCATTTAAAACAAGCAAACAGGAATCAAACCTGTTACCTTGAGGGCGCCACGAGAAAAAACTATCCAGTGTGCTGACAAGCGAACAGAGTAGTGAAGCTCAAGGTCAATGGTTCTCAAACTGTAGTCCCCAGATGAGCAGCCTCACATTGCCTGACCACTTTGAGAAATGTCAATTCTCCAACTCCATTAGAGCCAGGAGACCTGCCAAACCAGAAACTCTGGGTTGGGTTTCCTCCTTTTCCCAGGGTAAAGGCCAAGCCCACGTTATTTCAGCTGTAGGGGACCTGGAAAGAGGTCTGCGGCTGCGAAAGGTGGATCCCCAAATCCCTTCTCTCGCTCTGGATGCCCACCTTATGGACAGACCCGCACTGCAGAGGCCCCTGCCAACCCCACCCAGTTTCCTCCCGTCCTGCGTGGGGTGAAACAGTTCATATATCCTGAACCTCTTTAGAGGGGCTGGCGACCCTTTAGAGTTCCAGTTTCCTGGTTGCCTTGTGACCTTATTTATCTAATAGGTTCATACACAATTTGTGATTTTGTAGATTCTCCTGCTTTTGTTCATTGTTAGGTTGGGAACTATGTATACTCTTGTGGTGGAATTCCTTTTTGAATTTTGATTCTTCTCCTGAAGGAGAATATTTTCATTCATTTATCCATTCAACAAATCTTAGAGAAGTCCTGCTGTGCAAGTCCCTTCACTGTGGCCCGGCGGGAAAGAAGCATAGCCTAGCAGAAACAGCACAAGGCCCTGGAGCTTGGCGGATCCTGGTTGAAATCCCAGTTCTGCTTCTTATTACCCTTGGCTAGCTATTTCTCTCTTTGAATCTCATTTGTAAAATAACCCATTGGCCATGGGGTCCTTATGAGAATTAATAAGGTTGGTGTGAGTAACGTGTTTAAGATGGAACCTGGCACACAGCAGTGGCCTAATAGGTGCAGCCATACTTATGCACAGGTGCTCGCAGGTCCAGGGTGTTACAGAAAAGAGCCATCCCAGCCTGGATTGACAAGTCACCAACCAGAGAAGGCAGAGCTCCTCTTCTCTCCCCGTGTCCTTGGAGCAGGCATGGAGGAGCACTGCTCAGCTCTCCCTGAGAGAAGGAAAGTCAGCTGACTGCTTCTTCCTGCAGCTGTCTTCAGGATCTGCCTAGCTTCCAAGCAGAGGCCATGTGCTTCTCAGGTAGCCCCCAGACGATAATTGAGCAGGGCAGCGGTTCTAGGGCTCACCATTTCTGGCCCTCTCTTTGCATCGGAGCTCCCCATTGTGCTGGCTGAAACTTAGAGCTTCACACAGTAGGGTCTTCCTACCCTATCCGTACTCCTTCCACCTCTCTGTTCACAGATGTCCAGCTCGCCTCGCCATCTGAAGGCTTTTCCTACCTACTCCTGCCCTCTCTCCTCTTTCCCTGTCACAGGCATCACTCTGTTCCAACCCTGTCTTGGGGTCTGAATTAACACAACCCTGTTTTCTCCGAGGGCCACACTTTCTACATCAGGTCTTGCTTAGCATTCATAAGTGAGCTCCAAGGCTAACCCCTGTCGCAACCATCACAGCTGCTTCAACTGCCACCCATCTGTATGTTAGTTCTGCATACATTATTTGAGTTCTTAGCATATGCCAGGCATGCCTCTAAATATTGGAGACACAGCATCGAACAAAGATACCTTGTCTAGTCTCAGCTTTCATAAAGCGTATATTCTAGTGGGGGAGACAGACAGGTAACAAATGTACAAATACATAAATAAACAAGATCATTTTATATAATAACTATGAGAGAAATGCACAGAGCAATGCGACCAGGAGGGTCATGCTCAGGGGAGACCTCTCTGATGAGGGGCTATTTGAGCAAAGACCTGAGTAATGAGAAGATCCAGGCATGCAAAGATCTGGGTGAAGAGCGAGCATGCCAGGCAAAGGAAGCAGCAGGTGCAAAGGCCCTGAGGTCAGAATGAGTTTGGTGGCCAAAGGAAAAAGAAAGAAAATCAGTGTGATCTTGGGATCTTGGTGGGAGATGAGCTCTAGGACTTTTTTTCTGTTTCTTTTGTATGTGTGTGTGTGTGGGGGGGGGGGGGGTGTGCGCGCAATGGGCAGGCACCAGGAAACAAACCCAGGTCTCTGGCACGGCAGGCAAGAACTCTGCCACTGAGCCACCGTAGCACAGCCTGAGGTCTAGAATTTTGTATTACCCATTATTGCACAACAAATTACCCCCAAACTTAGAGGCTTAAGACAACAATAATCACTTCTCTCTCACAGATTCCCTGGGCTAGGAATTCAGATAGGGCGCAATGGAGACAGCTTGTCTCTGCTCCATGATTGTCTTGGGCCTCAGCTGAATGTCTCCAAGGCCACAGGCTGGAACCACCTGAAACTGTGTTCCTTCACCTGTCTGGCTGTTTATGTTGGTGTCAGCTGAGGGCCTTTGTGGTGCTCTTGGCTGGTATCTCCATGTGGCCTGGGCTTCCTTACAGCATGATGCTTAGTCCCAAGGACAAATGTCCTGAGAGAAGGAGTCTTTCACTGACCCAGCCTTGAAAGTCATCAGCATTATTTCCTATTAGATAGAAATGAGTCACCAAATCCAGCCTGCATTAAAGGGAGGGGATTTAGACACTATCTTTAGAAATGAGGAATGCCAAAGAATTTGTGGGTATATTTTTCAACTACCCGCAATGTAGAAAGGAACCAGGCATTAAAATGTTTAAATTTTATTCTAAGTGCAACCAACGGGGGGTTGGTTAGAGGATGGGGTGTGGTGGCATGAAAGAATATATGCTTTAGAAAGGTCACTTTGGCTGCTGGGAGAAGAATGGTTATAGTGATCAAGCCACAAGGAACGGGTTAAGAATCTGACTTGGAGCTAAGATACTAGATTCAAATTCAAATTCCTGTACTAAATAGCCATGTGACCTTGGGCAAGTCTCCTAACACTGGAGGGTGTAGGGTGCTCCCTTGCATTTGTATGAGAATTTACCTAGAGCTCTTTCCTTCCCTGGACCTTCAGGGGAGCATTTGTTTCATGTCTTTCCTCCATTAGATGCTTGCTTTTCTCACCACCATATTCCTAGCTCCCAGGAAGGGCCTGGCACGTGGAAGACTCTCCATATAGGTTTGTTGAAAGAATAAACAAAGAGCATTGTAATCCTCACGTTAGTCCTGGAAGACAGACCCCTCTGACGTTCCGGGTCTGGAGTGCGCCCATCAACCCCGTAAATCTTCAGTGACTGGGCAGTGTCGGGGAGGAGCAATGGGGGAGCTCCCGCTCCGTCTCTTCTAAAATAATCCTGTGATCCCCCCTTTTGGATTCAAATCTGGAAGCCTGATTCCAGTCAAAACCGTCACCACTACCCTCAAGGACACAAAATCCATTCTTGCCCAGAGCCCAGCAGGGGTGACAGACCTAGGGCAGCCTGCAGGAGGGGACACAGGTGGCACCAAGGGGGAGCGCATGTAATGCTGGTTAATGTGCCTTCTGGGGACAGTGGGAGCATCAGAGAAGAGCTTCTTCCTTTCCCATGACCCCCAACAGAAGACTATATCACGGGGTTATAGGACAGAAGAACAGAGAGAAGAGCCCATTCCCCAGCACAAAGGGCCCTGGGCTGGTGGGCCTCCTCCCCTCGACCCTGGGCACTGGCTCCAGCCACCTCCAGTGCTGCCGCGTGGCTGGGACACCACCATCACCACTGGTCACCAGACCCAACGGGGAGATACTGGGGGTGGGGCGTGGAGGTGGGCAGCATAATCTTTTAAGTAGTGTGTGTGTGTGTATATATATGTATATATGTATGTATATATATGTATTTATTTTGTATGCTGTATGGCGGGTCACACTTCATTATTTTTCCATGTGAGTATCCCACTGCTGCAGCACCATTTGTTGAATTTTTGTTTGTTTTGCTCGTTTTTTGGGAAGTGCGTGCACCGAGAATCGAACGTGGGTCTCCCACATGGCAGGCAAGAATTCTCCCCCTGGGCCACCCGTGTACCCCACACCCATGTTCTATACTTTTGAACCTTCTGGACTGTGGTGCCCCCGACCAAGAGATTGTTTCATGGGCCATGCTGTCTGAATCTCTCCAACCTGCAGGCATTCATTCTTTCTAGATGTATTGAGATGCCAGGACGTGGAAATGGACCAGTGTGGACCCTTCTCTGTGGAGAAACAGCACTGGATTTTATTTCAAGTGTGGGAACCAAGGAGGGGCTGCGGGGTGTGCAGCCCGCCCTTCAGGCCGGCACACAACTCTCAGCTCCCGGCCCCTCCCCACTCCAGGGTGGCTGTCATCGCCCAGCCCTGGGGGAGCCCACCCACCACAGCCTCAACCACGACGCAGTCTGGAGAAGGGCCCTGTCGCCAGTCCGTACAATTGAGGCACCCAGTTGTCAGACTTCCCCTCCAGAGCCTGCCTTGGGGCACCAGGCCCCCCCTAACTTTCCCAGACCCGATGCATCTTCCCAGCCGGGAGAGAAGCCCTCCTGCCCATTAGGCCACACGACATGAACGTCATGTCACATCCACAGTCTTGGAAGCTGAGGGAGAAGGAACCAGTGTGAAAAGTCAGACCCGGTCCAACTCCGTCCTGCCTCTGAGGCTGTGATCAGTATTTTCTCTGTAGCTCAACAATGAAACAGGACAATCCGTAGCCCCCTCCTCACAGCATGATTGTGAGGATGCAGGCAAGTGAATAAAGCATAGAGCACTGGACTTGGCATGCAGCAGGGGCAAGAATCACCCTGAGGCATCCCCAACCCTTCCTGTTAGAATCCAGCCCTGTCCAGGCTGCAATTACCCTGCAAATGGCAAGCAGCCTGGAGAGATACAGAGACCTGCGGGTTACCTGCTCCACAAGCCCTCTCGCTCCTTATGTTGTGGATTCAAAGCAGTGTGTGCCTTTGCTGCAAGGCCTCAATCCTTCTCCCCTGGACCTGGGAGCTCCCAGTCTGAAGGAGGAGGCAAGGCACAAGCTTTCAAAGCCAAAGTAGGAGGGAGGGGGAAAGGAGAGCAGTGCTTGCCTTCAGCGAACCCCCAGCCTGGACCTGTGAACCTCTCAGGTACTCATTAGAGATCCCCGCTTCCTCCTGAACCATCCCGCGCTTTGTCAACTTCATTAGCTGATCAGAGAACTCAAGGCCTTGGCCAGGGCCACACAGTCCATAGGGGATTATGCTAGGCTCCCAGCCTTGCTAAAGACAGAGGACTCAGAACTGCCTTCCCCAGGATAGTCCTCAACTCTGGAGCATTCACACACACACACACGCACTCACATACACATATGCACACACATGCACACACGCACACACATGCACACGTATCACACATGCTCATATGTGTGCCTGTGCTCCTGGCCCAGCCCTAGCCCCTGGCACAGCATGGAGCCTACCCAAGTTTGAACCAAACCCTTTCTCCTTGCAGACCTGTGTTCTTGTCATAAGAATAAGCCAGGCACCCCATTCCCAGGCACCCCAAGAGTAGGAGCAGACCCACCAGGCCCCTTGCCTTGCTCCACCCCAGCTGTCTTAATGGGGGCCGTTGAAGCAGAGCAGATAAAGAGATCCAATCAGGCCTGTTGGCCAGCAGATCCACCGTGGTTGAGAGACGGTTCTTGTGAAAGTGGTTGCAGAAGCTTGAGGTTTCAAGATGGCCAGGGAGGCCAGGAGGGAAAGCTGTTGGGTATTACAGCTGAAAGATGCCAGGGAGGGAAGCTACTGCATGGCCCAAAGTCTGGGTCTCAGCCTGGCAGGGCCAGGTCTATAGCAGTGTCCACCACCCTGAGACTGGCTTGGCCCAGGAGAACAAAGCCCACAAGCAAAGGCACCGGGCTCTGACAGATGGACAGGCACAAACCCTGAGCAAGGGGCCATGCCAGGTAAACGCACGATGAAGACATCCATTCCATCAAGACTTAGGAAGTCCTTGCAGGTATTGTGCTAGGTACTGAGGCTAAAGTGATCAACAAAACTGCTCCCCTTCTCTTATGGCACTTACAGACCTGCAGAGAACACAGAAATACATACTTACTTACACTGACCAGTCCTATGAAAGGAGCTATCAGAGTGAAGAACCGAAGACCCCAGCAATGGACTCAATGGCTGGTGAGGACGGGCTAGGAAAGGCTTCCTGTGAATGGGACCTGGAGAAGCAGTGGGATCCTCCAATATTAGTCCATTACTCTTTTTTTTTTATTCTATAATATTAATTTTTCTTTTTATTTTTTTCTGGCATGATTATTTAGACAGAGTTCAATGAAAAGGAAACTTCACTGCATACCTTTTCTGGCCTTTATTGTTACTCATTTCCTTTATGTTTATTACTGAAATTAATGTTGCATAGAGAAGAGGAGTTCCAAAAAAAGAATAAAATATTCTAGGCTGCCACTGGGCCACATAAACTGCCAAGGAGAACCTCTCCAGTGGGTCATAGTGGACATAATGGAAAGCCCATGGGGGAGGGTTTGGGGCCCTTGCCCACAATGCTCAGGTTGCTTCTGGTCTGACCTCTGTCCTGGTGCAGTCCCTGCATGTCCAGGTCCACCCTTGGTGGAGGCGCAACTGAGGGGTTAGGCAGGTTCTCAGCCTGGGTCTGCTCCCCTCCTTGCTGCCGTTTCCAGCTGGCACGCACACCCTGCCATGAGGAGGGGTAGGAGTCCCAAAGCCCTAACTTTGGAGGCTTTCCTTTCAGGTGCCCACCCTGAATGGTTTGTAGGGCCTGCTGCCCATACCCTTCAATCTGATGGTCATCTCTGCCCTCAAGGGGCAGCCCCAAGTGAGCCCAATAAAGGAGGTAAACACAGCAGAACAGGGTTTATTTGAGAAACACTGAGCACGTGCTGCCTGCCAGGCACTGTGGTGGCATTTTACATTAATTTTCCTGATGACTCTGTAAGGTAGGCAAAGTAATGGCTTCCATTTGACACGAGGAATGAGGCCCTGAGGGTAGCTTGCACAAGTGGATGGCGGTGCTGGGACTGGAGGCCAGGGCAGCCTTACTCTATGGGCCCAGCTCTTAGCCACTGCTCTGTACTGCTCTCAGAACAGAGTTCCTGGGTGGTAAATGCTGTGACTGGGCCACCTAGCCTAGCTCATGGGGTGGGTCAGGGATGGCTTCCAAGAGGCAAGCAGGCAGGAGAGGAAGGGGAGCTTCCTGCAGAATCAGCAGAGACCTGGAAGCAGACAAGAGTTTGTCTGGAGGGTTGCGGTGGCTGGAGCATGGCGGGCAGGATTCCTGTGGGAGGGTGACAGAGGATAGAATGAAGGGACAGCCAGGTGGCAGGCTCTGCTTCCACACTCACATCCCAACCCAAACAGCCAGCCCAACCTGCTTTTCCTTTGGCCACCTTGCCTCAACCTTCACCTGCCAGAGGCCCCCAGAATCCACCCTCCATACTCTGGTCAGGATGCCCAGTCCTGGCCCAGAGCCCTCGTGGTCTCTTCCCTTGGGCTCACCTTTTACCACCACACTGAACCCCAAATCCCCAAGAGATGGACCACAGTGGCAGAGCAGGGCATAGCACTCAGGATTCTGCCTTGGGCTTGTCCCAATAGCCTTTGGCAGCCCACAACCATGGCTAACCCTTGCACAATTCACTATTGCTGAAGAATCAGAGCCCTCTCTGAAGGCAGAGTAGAGCTCACTTGGAGTATCAGGGACCCTGAAAGGAGACCCTCATTCACACACATGCACAACCCATGGCTCCCAACTCTCTGGGGCATCCAAGTTCCTCAGAGGCAATGGAGCACATTTGGAGAACACTCCACAATTTTAAAAATCTCTCTCCTTTATTGGGATCACCATCCCCATCTTGTAAGCTTGGAAATTGAGGTCCAGGGAGTGGTGTGTTTACCCAAAGTCACAAGTGGGTCAGCAGCTAGGAACCCTGGGCTCTTTTAGCGACTACAAAGCAACTCACTATTCCAGGCCCTGTGCTGGTGTAGATAAGGAGAAGAGATTAAGGAGGCCCAGGCTCAACTGGAGCTTATGAAAGGAGTTGCCGAAGTAGCTATTTCAAAAGCAACTGTTGGACTAGTGGTGGTGGTGGTGGTTGGGGTAGGGGGTGGTGGGGTGGTGGAGTATGCAGGCCATAGGGGCAGGGTTTAGGCAGGAGGTGGGTGGTGCAGGACAGTAGACAAGGGCACTTGGGACAGTCTAAAAGAAGGTCCAGGGTCTGCACTGAGGAAGAAATGGACAGGTCCTCCTGAAGAAGGAGTAAGGACAGGAAGGATGCAGGGTGGTGATGATTCTCTAGCGGAGATTCGAGGCATGTTTCCCAGGCAGACTGGGTTGGTGTAAAGGGTAAAGGGCCATGAGCCATGCTCATCTAGTGGAGGGAACTGCAGGAAAGGCAAGCAGGGCTGAGAAAGCATGGACCCTGGGACAACTAACTGGGGCATGTTCTACACTTAGGATGTGGAAATGGAGGCTCACCACGGTCACAGGGCTAGTGACAGAACCAGATTCAAACCCAAGTCAGTCTGACCCCATTGCAGCACGCTATTCTGAAGAATAAGCTAAACAAGCCCAATAGGAACTAGAGTTTAAAGCTACCACCCACTGAAGAAACATACAGAGAAGAGAGCCTGAGGCAGGACCTCAGCTTTTATGGAGGTCTGCTATTAGAGTGTCGCTCCACTGGGAACTGTCCCCGTTCTGTCTCACAGCATGGAGCCCCTTCATTTTCACAGCCAAGTCCTGCTTACATATGGCCCACTCTCTCCCTAGCACCTTGGAGAGATTTGGTAGTGTTGGAAGGCAAGGATGTGGGGCTGAATTATTGATCATACATCATCTGTTCACTCGACATATAGTTATTGAGTGCCTACTGAATGCCAGCCTTGTGCTGGGCATGGGAGAATACATGCAGAGAGAATACATGGGGAATACATGGGAGAATACAGAGGCACGGTCTCTGCACTGCTGGGGTGGAGAGGAACCTTTCCAATCATCTGACCCAACCCCCATTTTAGCAATGTGGAAAGTAAGTCCGAGAGAGCGTAGGGGACTTGTCCAAGGCTCGGCAGCTAGTTAGAGGCAGGGCCAGGTCACATCCTCTCCTGCATACACTGCTCAGCCACCCAGCAGCATTCACCGAGCAGCAGCGCTGCCATATTCCAGGCACTGCTCTGGGCACGGGAGAAACACGTCAGTGACCTCCAGTAAAAACGTCCCCTGGAGGAGCTTGGGCTCCAGTCTGAGGAGACACACAAAAAGCCCTCAATGTAGCAAATAAGTAAATTGTATGGTATTCTAAAAGGTGCTGGTGCCAGGGGGAAGAAAGGAGAGCAAGGTAAGAGGTTGCAGACTGGGGGAGTTGGGGGCTGCTTAGGGTCAGCCCCCCGGGCGTGAGATGTGGGCATGGCTCACTAGTGGGAACCGCCACCAGCACTTGCACCTCTATGTGCAGTTGGCAAAGTTTTACACCCATTCTCTTAATTGGGTTTCTGAAGAGGGGTGGCCACCTCATTTCACTGATGAGGAAACTGAGCCCGGGGGTCCTTCCACTGGCAGGACTCAGTGACCCTTCCTCTAAATCCCTAGCGCTGGTTACAAAGCCTGAAGTTAGGGTGGAGCGAAGGCGGTAGGAGAGAAGGATATCCAGAGGCTGCAAACGGACAGGGGTGGGCATGGGAGGGGGTGGGGTGGGTACTTCAGTCTCACAACCCCTCCGAAAATGAGAGGGAAGTCCCAGAGCTCCACCTCAACAGGAAGGGCTTCTGGGGCGGAGAGCTGCCACTGCCCCTCACCAGGATGGGATATAAAAGTCCCCTCCCATGCTACTTACAGGGAAGAGCAGTTCGCTCGGGAGCCTCCGAGAGAAAAGCGGCCCGGCCTGGCACAGGATGTGGGTGCCGAGCACTCGCCCATCTGCGGCTGGGGGACTCAGGGCAGAAATGCAGCAGCTTCTGGCCCTGGCAGGGCTCCTGGCCATACTTGTCCTCCCACTACCCTGCAGGGGCACTGCCCCAGGTAATGGCCCCTGGGACAGGGCTGAGGGTTGGCCTGAAAGGGAGGGAGCGGAGGGGGAGCAGCTGGGTCTGGGGAGCCCTGTGGCTCGCCTGGACCCTAAGACCTCATCCCTCTGAACAGCCTCCCCCAGGGTAGTGGAGACCTCAGTCCTGCAGGACTGCATAGCGGAGGCCAAACTGCTGGTGGATGACGCCTACAATCGGACTCAGAGAAGGTGGGCCTGGGCCTAGGGGCTGCCTGGTGCCTGTAGGGGCTCCAGACAAGGTCATCTCAGCCACCACCTAGAGCCTCCCCTTCTTTACCCTGATTGTCCATCGCGTGGGTTGGGACACTGTGGGGTGGGTCTGTACTGTTCTTCAGCCCTCATCCTTCCCTCTCTCGGGCAGCTTCAAGCAGCGTCTTCGCAGTGGTTTGGCCAGCCCCATGGACTTCCT
The DNA here is from genome assembly GCF_023851605.1 of Tamandua tetradactyla. NCBI lineage: Eukaryota > Metazoa > Chordata > Mammalia > Pilosa > Myrmecophagidae > Tamandua > Tamandua tetradactyla. The sequence continues at coordinate 39,189,064 of NC_135332.1, forward strand.
GTCCTTCTTCAAGCAACCAGTAGCAGCCACCAGGGAAGTCGTTCGGGCCGCTGATTATATGCATGTGGCCTTGGGGCTGCTGAAGGAGAAGTTACAACCCCAGGAGTCCAGGCCCTTCAATGTCACTGGTGCTGTGATCCCCGTGAAGCTCCCAGAGTGTGGCCCTGGCCTGGGAGGGGAAGGAAGCCGGGGGCGGGGGGCAGGGGGTCGAGCCTTGGGGTGTTGGGAAGAGAGGGGGAAGGGACGGGAGGTAAGGAACAACCCAGCTCTGAGCCCAAGACCCTGACCACCTGCCCATCCCCAGATGTGCTGACGGAACCCCAGCTGCGCCTGCTGTCCCAGGCCAGCGGCTGTGCTGCACAGGACCAGGTCGAGAACTGCGGCAAAAAGTACCGCACCATCACTGGGAGATGCAACAACAGGTGGGTGCCAGGGATTGCACCTGACCCGGGGACACATCCCTTCGCTCACTCCACTTGCCTCTTCCCATGCTGAGCCGCCCCGGGCCCTAAACCTTGCTAACTCCAGCCCACCTCCCGCCATAGGAAAAGACCCTGGCTGGGGGCCTCGAACCTGGCCCTGGCCCGCTGGCTGCCAGCCGAGTACGAGGATGGGCTGTCGCTCCCCTATGGCTGGACCACTGGCAGGAGGCGCAACGGCTTCCTCCTCCCGCTTGTGAGTCAGGGTTGAGGGTCTGGGGGATACTTGGGCACTTCTCAACCCAGGGATAAAAGCAGAGCCAACTCAACCAGACAGGGCTCAAATCTAGACTCTACCACTGACCAGCTGGATGACTTTGGGCAAATAATACAGCTCTCTGAGCCTTGGTTTCCTCCTCGTAAAATGGCACTAAAGCGTCCTACCTCATAGAACAGGTGTGAGCATTAAATGAAGCACTTGGTATCAACAGCTATACAGACGTGATCTATTAATGCTAGCTGTTACAGTATTATTATTTTTCTGGGGGAATTTGTGTCAAAGTTTATTGCTAAAAATAAAGAACTATACATCTTATTCTAGCTATATCTATTGATCTATACTATTTCACATTTATTAACTCATTGATTTTCTATTGACATGTCAATGTAATACTCTATCATCTACCCATCTGCTAATAACTGTATGTTCATTCTTTTTCCATTGATCCTTCTCTCTATCCAATTCCCTGGATATCTGCAATCCATCACCTAACAATCATTCCATGTATTCATCCATTCTATCATCCACTTATCTACTAGTCTATAAATGCCTCGATCAATTTAATCTACTTCTCTCTCTGGAATAGCTGGTGGAGTCTGGGCCAGTTAACCTGGTCCCTCCCCATCTCCTTGCTCCTGGAATCCTCAGGGTCAGGCTAGAAACCATCCCTCTAAGAATGGCTGCCACCGCTGCGTCTCCTTGGGCAAAGGAAGAAAGGGGTGGGGAAGGCAGGAGAGCAATGCCTTACCTCCAGCAGGGGGAACTGCTTCCCTCTGAGCCCTGGGTTGTCTCCCATACCTTGCCACCAGGTCCGGGCTGTCTCCAACCAGATTGTGCGCTTTCCCAGCGAGAGGCTGACCTCCGACCAGGGCCGGGCTCTCATGTTCATGCAGTGGGGTCAGTTCATCGACCATGACCTGGACTTCTCCCCCGAGTCCCCAGCCAGAGTGACCTTTGCTGGGGGTGTCAACTGTGAGACGACCTGTGCCCAGCTGCCCCCCTGCTTCCCCATCAAGGTACCCTCAGTCAATCTCCCAGTCTCCTGGTGTGACCCCTACTGCAGGCAGAGAACTGGGGTAGGGACCTTCGAGGACTGAAGAACCATCCTTAAGGGGCTCTCTGGGGAGCTGGAGTATAGGACAGAGATGCAAACAACAAAGTGGTCTGTTACCACAGGCTGCTCTGCATCCAGGAGGTGCCACAAGGCCGGGCACAGGCTCCAGGTTCTATGCACGCTTGAGGAGGGGTGGGTAGTGGGGATCGTTCCACCAGGAGCTTCCATGCAGGCTTCATAGAGGTGTAAGCAATTGAGACAGGCCTTGACCCTGAGATTTGACTTCAACAGGGGAAGCCTTTGGGCCTCTACCTTGGGAAATCTATAGGATGTCTTAGCTCTTGCCTTTCCTTCCTTCCTGGGATGGTCCATGAGCCCCACAGCTCTCACCAACTTCTGGGACTGGGTTGGGAGCAGGGTCCTCTCCTTCAGGCTGGGACATGAGGGTGGCATGGAGTGCAGGGAAGGGAGGACAGAGTCCAAAGAGCAGAATCTACTGAACATATGGGACATCTCATCACCACCACACACACTCACATATACATTCACACTTACAGATTACAGGCAGGACAACGGTCATGGGGAATGGTATGTGCAGTCCCCTGGCTGGCTCCTCCCATTGGAAGCTAGCCTATTCCTTCAGCCCTGGTTCAGGGGCACCTCCTTGAGGGAGCTTCCCAGATCTTCTTATTGCTCCTTTGGTTGTTTGAAATCAAGCATAGAAAATGCCATTTCAATTGAGAGCTACATAATTCTCAATGTGCATCTATTTTCACTGAACTGCTAGCTTCCTGTGACCTGGATTGGGTTTTGTTGGCCTTCATAGTCTCCAAAGCATCCAGCCCAGATAGGTGCTTAGGAAGTCTGTCAAGTTGCACCGAATTAAAGACACACAGCCCTAAATGTCAGGAGAGCTGGGTTCTAATCCCACCTCTCCTGCTTAACTAGTTGTCACTTTCCCTCTCTGGACCTCAGTTTCCCCTTCTGTAAAATAAGGATCTAGAGCATCTCAAAGGCCTCATGTGGTTTTAACTTTCCATGCTCTCTGATTCAAACTATTGAGGCCACTCAGACTGAAAAGGTGAGCAGCACCAGTCAAGGAAGACTTTCTAGAGAAGGGGAGTTTTGAGTGAGGTTTTGTGGCAGGTGAGGGTGACCAGGAGGAGGGAGTCCCCACGTCACAGGCTTCTTTTCACTGCAGATCCCACCGAACGACCCTCGCATCAAGAACCAGCGTGACTGCATCCCCTTCTTCCGCTCAGCACCCTCATGCTCTGGAAATTGTAGGAACAAAGTCCGCAACCAGATCAACGCGCTCACGTCCTTCGTGGACGCCAGCATGGTGTACGGCAGCGAGGACCCGCTGGCCCTGCGGCTGCGCAACCGCACCAACCAGCTGGGGCTGCTGGCCATCAACACGCAATTCCGCGACAACGGCCGGGCCCTGCTGCCCTTCGACAACCTGCATGAGGACCCCTGCCTCCTCACCAACCGCTCCGTGCGCATCCCCTGTTTCCTGGCAGGTGAGCCTGGTGGGGAAGGTGCCTTCCCAGGAAATAGCCAGTTCCTGGGCTCCAGGTTGGGAAGCCATGGAGGGCATGGTAGAGGTACAAGGTTCTGACCTCAGTATGAGGCATACATGCCACAGGCATAGACCTATGCATGTTCGTCATAGAATCAGTAAGTTGGAATAAGTTCCTTTACAAATCCCCAGTGTGTGGCCAATTATGCTGGCTTGAACATCACACATGCACAGCATGTCAGGCCATCCCTGAACAGACCTGTTAGAATGGTGTCCCTTCTTTTGATCCAGTATCCACCTACTGCTCTTTTAGGACCTCAGAGAAGAAGCTGTCTTTTGTTTACTATACCAACAGCCCCTTTAATTACTTTAATTACTTCTATCTAAAACTTTTCTTCTCTGGGCTAACCTTCCTGAGTTGTTTTTCCCATCCCACTGTTGCCACACACCATTACCTCAACACCTCCTTCTGGATGCATAATATGACCTCTCTCCAGGTCCTTGGCCCCACATGCATGGCTGTGATGCTAATGGTAATCGTTTCTGGTTAAGATATTTAAATGTCCCATCTTAATCCCCACAGCGGCCCTGCAAGGAGAGAATTATTAACATCCTTATTTTACAGGTGAGAAACTGAGGCTCAGGGAAGATAAATAATGTGCTAGAGAGCACAGAGTTTTAAATGACAGAGGCGGCATTTGGAACTCAAGTTAGTGTAGTTGCAGTGTCTATGCTCTTTCCGCTATACCACACTGCTTTCTTCATGGAAGTCTGCTCCAGTATCCCATCCTAAGGACCATTTGTTTGTGTGTGATTCCTGGGAAGAGCTGCTGCACTTTTGCTAGACGTTATTTAAGAGTAGCTTATTTAAGATCCCGTGCAAAAGGGCCTAGTCAAAAGCAAGCAAATGATTGGGTAAGGCCCACCTTCTGGAATTTACTCTTCCCTTCCCTGCTATAGAAGAAGGTCTGAATACAGGACAGGGCTCTTCCCAACTCTTCCTCTTTCCTTCTGGCTCCCTGGGGTGAGACCCAAGTTCAAAGATTGGAAAAGGTACAGTCATCAGTAGAGACATGCACATAGATGAAATTCATGGAACAGGTAGAATCACAGTCCCAAACTCAAGGTTTCTAGAGTCACTCAGGTTACTCGATCATAGCTGGTCCCAGCTATGCATCTGTCATCTTGTAGAGTCAAGTAAGGCAAAGATTTTTTTCCACCTGGCCTAAACCTGCTCCAGCTTGTCAGGGATCTGAGACCCCCTGACCTCACCCTCCTGGCCTTTTGTGTTAGCAGCAGGAGAGTGGAGGTCAGAAGGTGCCTGGCAGCACACAGCTGAGAAGCTAGAAGTCCAATGAGGGCTAGGAGTTCACCACAACCCAAAAAGTCCCATCCATGTCTCCAGTCCCTACAGCTTCGTCTGCCCTAGCAGAAACAAATTTCTCTGAAGTTCTATGGTGATTCTGAATTTGGGGTTTTCAAGGTGATACCCGATCAAGTGAAACCCCCAAATTGGCGGCCATGCACACCCTCTTTATGCGAGAGCACAACCGGCTGGCCACTGAACTGAGACGCCTGAATCCCCGGTGGAACGGAGAGAAGCTGTACCATGAGGCTCGGAAGATTGTGGGAGCCATGGTCCAGGTGGGGTGCCCTGGGTCCCAGCACCCTCCAGGAGACATCCTGGGATGAGAAGGGATGTGAAAGAGAGGCTCCCATGTTTCTCAACAATCTGGGTGATTGGGGGTGTATCTAAGATCTGACCCAGACCCCTGATGTGCAATGAACTCATGGTATGACTCTGTCACTCAGCCTCTCTGGGCTTTAGCATATCCATTAGCCAACGGAAAATTAAAGTTGCCACATTTGACATGATAATAAGAAAGAATATGTCTGAGCCCTTTGAAAATCAAAAGATCTGACCAAAGGCAAGGGAGTGGGATCAGTGGCCTAAGATAACTTTCCTCCTATGTCTTCTTTCCAGATCATCACCTACCGAGATTTTCTGCCCCTGGTTCTGGGCAAGGCCCGGGCCAGGAGAACCCTGGGGTCCTACCAGGGGTATTCCTCGAATGTGGACCCCCGTGTAGCCAATGTTTTCACCCTGGCCTTCCGCTTTGGTCACACCATGCTCCAGCCCTTTATGTTCCGGTTGGACAGCCAGTACCGGGCCTCAGCACCCAACTCCAGGGTCCCACTCAGCTCTGTCTTCTTTGCCAGCTGGCGGATTGTGTATGAAGGTGACCATGTTCCCCAGAGGCAGATGGGGGTGAGGGTAGGGAATACAGATCACCCAGGTGGGCCAAGCTCACTGCCAGGAGGCTTGGCTACTGCTCAGGTGCCTGCTAATCACCTCCCGGGGTAGTAAAACAAGTGCCACCAAGGCTCTCAGGGATGAGAAGAGTTCCACAAGTGACCAATGTCAGGCTGTAATTATGGAAGTTTTCCTCTCACTTCTTCCTTAAGAAGCAGGTGTGACCCCTTTCCCTCCCATCTCCAACTTCCTTCATGTCCACCCAGGTTCTGATTCCTGACACAAACATAATATATAAGCAACTGGTTTGTCCAGCTCTGAGTTAGCTTAACATCATGTGATATCCTGCTGGGCTTCTCAGAGTCTGGTACTGTCTGTGCTGCTCACATTCCCCACTCCAGGTGGCATTGACCCCATCCTCCGAGGCCTCATGGCCATCCCTGCCAAGCTGAACCGTCAAGATTCCATGCTAGTGGATGAGCTCCGGGACCGGCTGTTTCGCCAAGTGAGGAGAATTGGGCTGGACCTGGCAGCTCTCAACATGCAACGCAGCAGGGACCATGGCCTCCCAGGTGAGGGAGCTGCCTCTTCTCCTCCCAGGCTAAGCTCGGGTTGGCGCTGTTCTTTTGCTTCAGAGAAGACCCTTGGTGCTTCCTTTCTGACTAGGACTGTCTATGGGATATGTGTGTGGGGGGCGGGGGGGCGTTGAGGCATGCAAGACAGAGGCTGATGCATCAAAGCATCCCCAGAACACCTGCTTGCTGTCCTGCCAAGTCTTCTCACCAGCTTTAGGTTTACCACAGGACCAGGACTTGGTCACAGGAGCTGAAAATAGGAGACCAGGACATTCCAAGTAGAGAAAAATATTTAAAGGACAGAAATTGCTCCATTCCCAGCGCCCCCTGGCAAGTTTCAAAGGAGGAAAGCTAAAGAAACTGGCTTCTTTGTTCTAAGGGGAAAAGTGAAAAGCCTCAGAGGCAGGGAACAGGTAGAGAAAAATTAAGTCTGCATTGACTGGTGAGGACACCAAAAGACTTTATCCCAGGAAAGAAAAAATACATATATTTCTTAAGCATCTACTATTGCATCAGGCACTTTTGCTAAGCACTTCCATGAATCATTAATTCATTTAATCCTCCCAATGACCATGAGAATCAGCTATAACAGTGAGTTTTATAGATGAGGAAATAAACTCAGAGATATCTAGTAACTTGCCCAAGGTCACACAACTGGTAAGTAGGAAAAATTGACTTTAAATTCAAAATTTCACCTCTCTTACTGTTCAACCCACTGACAGGGGGAAAACTTGGCCACTGCCTTGCTCCTCTTGTCCTCTCCTCTCCTCCTCCTCCCCTGGCTAGATAGAACCTGAAGCTGTACTTGCTTCACCTGGGCTTTGGCCAGGTATAAAGCAATGGGGGCAATTCCTATTGCACCTAACACAGCATCTGCAGACAGGCACTCAATAAACAAGCTTCCTTCCTTCCCTACTCCTGGGTGCCCCCTGCTGGAAAACTGAGATTGCTACTCTTATAAGTTGCAACAGGGAGTTTCTGCCTCTCCCATCCCTCTACCTCAATATCTGTTCCCTCCAAGTTGTCTGGAAATTTTATCCTGATACCAGCTCTTGGCATTCTTTTCCAATCTATTTCCTTTGGAATTCTACTCAATAGTGGAGTGACCTTAGAAAAGTCAAGGTTGCTCAAATATCCATTGATAGAATGGGGATGACAAAGTTCCCTGCAAAGGTGAAGATACCTAGAAATACACCTGCAGTGTTGCTCGGTAATGGTAAAATATTATCTCGTTTTCCTTTGTTCAGCTGGGGGATGGTGTTGTGAGTTGCAGTTCAAAGAATGATGCTAGGCTGGTGTTTCTTCAAGTCATGGCAGAGCTATCTCCTACCCTGACAGTCTTTGCCATATCACTTGGTTTGGCCATGGTATGGGACTCTGAAAGCTGAGAAATCACTGTGGCTGGCCTCTGCAAGTTTCTATGAATTAAAAAAATTTTTTAATTAAAAAAATGCAATTAACATTCAAAAAATTCACCCACGTTAAGTGTACAATTCAATGGTTTTTAGTATATTTATAGAGTTGTAAAACTGTCATCATAATCTAATTTTCATCACCCCCAAAAGAAACCTCATAATAGTCACTCCTCATCTCCACCTCAGCCTAGGAAACCACTAATCTACATTCTGTTTCTATAAATTTGTCTATTCTGGATCTTTCATATAAATGAAATCTATCATATGCAGTCCTTTTCTGAGCAGATGAACTTTATTCCATGACTTCATTTATTGGCTTGTTCACTTACTTACTCATTTGCTTTCTCATTCATTCTATAAACCTTGGCTGAGATTCTTTCATGTTTCACGTACTCTCATATTTGTGCCTAAATTAATGCATGTAAGCCCAATAATAATGTAATTAAGAGTCAGAATTCTGATTGTGAATTTTGGGTTACAACGGCTTTTTACATTAGGACCCACTCTATAGTTTGATGCACACAAAACATGGTTGTGCACTCCCATTTAATCAGAGGCCTGTGGTCTGGCCTTTGGAGCATTCAGGGCCTCTCCTGCCACCAGGATTTTCTTGTCCCTACCTGATATTGACAGACCACAAAGCTTTTACCCAGGTGAACTTTCAGAGAGAAGTAAAAACTAAACTGATTTTCCTTTCAGGGTACAATGCTTGGCGGCGCTTCTGTGGGCTATCCCAGCCCCGGAATTTGGTACAACTTAGCCGGGTGCTAAAAAACCGGGACTTAGCAAGGAAGTTCCTGAATCTGTATGGGACACCAGACAACATTGACATCTGGATTGGAGCCATCGCAGAGCCTCTTTTGCCAGGGGCCCGAGTGGGGCCTCTTCTTGCATGTCTTTTTGAGAACCAGTTTAAAAGAGTCCGAGATGGAGACAGGTAAGTGGTCGTACCTTAAGAGATTGGTGCCAGAAAAGCAATAGAATTTCAAGAGTAAATACTGGGGGGAAACTGCTCTTTTTTAGCTTCGTTTCTTCCAGGTTCATAGGATCTAACCCAGGAGGCCCTCTGGAAAACTCAGTAACAGGGAGGGATGTCACTGATCTAGGCAAGCCTGATACTAACAAAGCTGGAGCTAAATACTCTGGGTTATACTATTAACCCAGGAGACAGACTTGGCAGCTTAGCTATTCCAGGCTGGTAGATTCCAGAAAACATGGACAGAAAAAGTTAAATCTGGTTTCCTTTCAGTAAGCTTGTGGTTTAAAATCTGACCCCTTATTTGGATTTGGTATTAACCTGGGTTCAAATTCAGCCCTGGCCACTTACATAACGTGCATTTAATACTGAGCCATTTACTTAACCACTGAACCTATGTATAAAATGGGAATAACACTTATTTTGCCAGAATTTGGGGAGAACTGAATGACATAAAGCATGTGAACTACCTGACACACAACAGGTTCTCATTATAAGTTAATGCCCCCCAACTTCATCCACATCTCTTGATGTCTTGGTAGGTTCTGGTGGCAGAAGCGGGGTGTTTTCACCAAGAGACAACGCAAGGCTCTAAGTCAGATTTCCTTGTCGCGAATTGTGTGTGACAATAGTGGTATCACCACTGTTTCGAGAGACATCTTCAGGACCAACATCTACCCACGGGGCTTTGTGAGCTGCCGCCATATCCCCAGGCTGAATCTGTCAGCCTGGCGAGGGAGATGAGGCTCCTGCAGGTAAACAGCCCTGGGCCAACTCAGGCCCCTGATGTCCTTCAGGATAGCTGAGTATTCTTAGACCTCTGAGCAGAGACAAGAGAACTTATCATTAAGGACAGGGTAGTCTTTCCCAGCAGCTTCCCAGTGTGCCAGCTTCTGGGCTGAAAGTTAATCTCAGGGATAAGGACTTTGGGGGACAATTATGAAGTGTCCAACTAGCCACAGGTTGGTCACCAACACACTAGAACAGCTCCATTTCTGGACTCTCTGCAAGTTTCTCACTTATCCAGTTCTGCTTTGTTTTCACAGGAGTCCATTTCAAGGCTCCAACTCTAGGAGACAAGGGAACCTGGGAAAAACTACAAGTCCTCTCCCTGGAGCAGCCAAGTTCTATTGATGCTTTTGCTGGCTATGGCTCAAGAGTTGGGCTCTGGCTTGGAGTGACAGCTGGAGCTCCTGACACCAGTGGAACCACCTGCCTCTCAGGTGTTAGGTTATGAATCTGTCTGGGTGCAAGGACTTATAAGCTAAGCAATGAGGCCTAGAAATCTAGGCAAAAGTCAGCTGGGGGATTTCCAGGCACTTTTATCTATTTCCTGCAACCTTCTGTGACTAATACTACACAGCCTTTGTATGTAGACCTCACAATCCTTCTCTTGAGCCTATTGGCTGGGCAGTACACCCTGCTGCTAACAATAAAGCACTGCTGAGATTAGGGGCCACCCTGTATCTGTGTTGAACTGGAAAGGTAGGACCTCAGCCCAATACTTTGCTCCAGATGTTTAAGAGGAATTCTGCTAAGACAACTGGCACTAACCTCTAGGCCTCTGCTTGGGGCTGCATTAAAAGAGCTGAAAGAAACACTCTGGAATAGTAAAAGGCAGAGAGGGGGAAGGCAGAAGCAAGTAGTGGCCCTACATCACGAAGAATGCCTCAGTCATCCCGGTGACCCAAGCAGAGAAACCGCCAAAAGAACATCAATCAGCATAAAAACAGTTTTTATGCACAAAAAACAAACCAAAAGTGCCACCCAGCTAGTAGAAAAGGCTAGGTACTGCCCTCAGCTCTCAGTTACTCCAGAAATCAGTTGCATCTCAAATTCTTCAAGTCCCAAGCTGTACAACAAGGCTATCCCAGAAAGAGCAGGCTGAGAACCACAGAATTTAATATTTCCCTCACCTTCCTTCTTCTTTCTTGGGCCTCCTTTAAAGAACATTGTAAACAGGGAACACCTGCAGAGCTCTGCTACTGGGACTGTGAGACAAGAAAAAAGAGGCTGTGTGAGGGACAAAATGAATTATGTGGTCACCCCAAACTCATCTTGGACCAAAATGCCTGCCTTGTTGGGATGTCCATTTCACAACTGAAATATGAGATGAGGGGACCATATGCGGTTCACGGAATGACTGACTTCATTTCCACATGGCAGGGAGGAGACCCTGCTAGCAGTCTAGGCTGAGGGGCTGGCCTGGGGGGTTTCCCAGTTCTTCTGATTCTTGGCAGATAAACACGGCCTCTAATGAGAAAAAAAAGTGGCTACAGAGCACCAGCCTTAGATACTACTATTCCTTTCTTCTTCCACTGAGGGCCAGGTTTCAGTGAGCTAGGAGACCATGGTTTCAGAGGGGCTCACTAGGTCCTGGGGAAGGCTTTCTCGGGCCTCCTGCATGCGACGCCGTGCTCGACGGAAGGCTTCTGCAAAGGAAGGTCCATTAGTCAGCTGCTATGGTGGGGAAGGAACATGGCCCATACTGACCTTTGGTGGCCAGCTAGGGGGAGAGGGGAACCTACCCAGAACATTGTGAATGGAGCTCTGCTGGCTGAATCCCTCCAGACGGTCCAGCACACTCCGCATCCTTTTCCGAAGGGAGCTCGATTCCATGAAGGCTCTGCAGGGAAGTCCACCATATGTCACTGCTGTTCCTAGCCCTCGGGGATAAGGACTGCTAAGTCAGTGGGCAAGGTCACTCACCTGGACTGCTGCAGACAATGGAAGCGGAAGGTGATACTGCCTGTGGTCTCCGTGCGGAATCCAAAACGGCTCAGACGTGCCCCCTGAGGGATATAGTAGAGACAGCATCAGGTTTCTACAATCTCTAGACCCCACATACCATGCTGTGCTCACTTTTTCTTATTCTCATTCCTGGGGAGAACAACTCTGTTGGGGAAATCTCCTTCCATTACCATGACCCCATCACCTTAAGGGTAAAATTGGGCTCCCAACTATAAAGCAGGGAACAATCCCATCTTTTCTGAAAATAAGCGTCAAACACAGGTCCTGCAAATCCTCCCCACCTCTCATTACCAAGGCCTTCAGTGATGGAGGGGAATAAGGGTCCAGTTGCTCTGACCAGACTAGGGGAAACCTCTAAGTAAACTGCTCTCCAGAGACATCCTAGGATAGCAGTGTAGATATTTGTACCTAGGTCAAAATGTAACCACGACTTCTAAGATAAACCACAGGAAGGAAGGAGCTAAGTAACTGAAGGATGAACAACTCAGGGGCCTTAGCCCAGATGCTACCTTCTAGAGAATAGAATGATAGCAACAAAAGTTCCCAGCACAGATTTTCTCCAGCAAAAGTCACCTTGAAGGTTCCTGGTATCCATACATAGGAGAGATCTTCCAGTTCCAAAGAACCGCCAATGAAGAACCTCCTCAGCTCAGCCACTGTGCCGAGCTCCATGGGTCTCCATGTGGAGACTGTCAAGGTATGTGAGCCTGTGCAGGGGAACAGACGGGGGACAGGATCAGAGGCCCTCACTGATTCCTCAGCAATGACACAGGCAGATGCAGGTGAGAGGACTCTACTCAAACACCTGACCTATGGGGAAGGTTAGCATGCTGGTTAAGAACATCCATTCTGAAATCAATCAGACAAATTCAAATCTCAACTCTGCCAGTTATTAGTACCTGTGTACCCAGGACAAGTTTCTTAACCAGTCTGAATCTCATTTCCTCATCCAGTAAAATGGAAATAACACCTATAACTCACAGAATGGGGAGAGCATTAAATAAGAAGCACTACACACAATGCCTGCACCCAATAAAAGATACTCGCCATTATTTCCAAATGAACACTGATCATTCAATACACATATGCCGAGAGCCTATTTTGCCATGTAGCTTCTCCCTCAAGGCCATAAATCAAATCAAAGGAACTCAGAGTAGAAAGCAGAGACCCTCAGGCTCTTCAATATCAGGTAGTTAGTTCCAATTTTTCTTAGTTGTCTCTTATGGGGGGGGGGATTCCTCAGAGGAAAGGAGTCTTGTAATTTAAATGCTTCTAATTCCTAATTATATCCCTAATTCTCACCTGAAGCCATCAAATCTTTTGGTACCGTTAATCTTGTCCCTAGGGCATGTGGGTCAAAGGAAGAGCAGGGACAAGGGGATACCTGGGGTGCCAGGCAGCACCACGGCCCCATAGCCTTCCACACGATACCTCTGCCAGAAGTCCAGAGAGAGAACCTCACAGTAGAGCACAGGCCACTCCAGCAGAGCATCTGGGAGCAAATGCAAGAAGCAGTCAGTCACAGAAGACCTGCAAGAGAGGGCACTAGCTGAGGAAAACCAAGGCCTAGGATGGACTTCTACCTGACTTACCAGCAGATTCATCCTCATGCAGAAGGGAGGCCTCAAATGTGAATGGGTAGGAAAAGTAAGCCACCTTGTCCTAAAAAAGAGAAGAATTATTTTATTTTACACTCAAGCTCACAGGGAGGGCAAGGTCTCACTTAGAATTTGTTCTCCCTATAGCCAGTTACAAGGTCAACTTCCCAAGGGTAAAGTAGAAATGTAACACCCCACGTAGGGGATAAGAGGATAAGAGGGGAAGGAATACTCAAATATAAGCTGCTACCATTCTCAAAAAGGCTCAGCCCTACAGAGCCCATACAGCAGGGTCAAACCCAACTCTGCAATCCTTCCTAGAGTTCATGGTTATTAGTCTAATAAAGCTTCAGATGCCACCCTATAGTAGCAGATTCCTGTTCCCTTCCAGAGGCCCCCTCTAATTCTCCATACCATTCCCAGGGATTTGGTGGCACAGGTCTGTGTTGTTCCTGAGAGCTGCTGGAGTGCTGGGCTTGACCAGTCTAAAAGTCAAAGTCATATATGATAAGTTCAACTGGAAGGAGAGCAAATAATTAAGAAAAAAGCAAAGTTCCTTTATTCATTCGTTCAATCAATCATCATTCATTCACTCATTCATTCATTCACTGAGCATTTACTATATGTCCTATGTGCTGTACCTCAGCACTGGGGATATCTTAGTGATCAGATAGAAAAAATACCTGTCTTTCATGGAACTAACATGCCAGTGGGGGAATACAGACAATAAACACCCCAACAAGAGAGTATCAGGTAGTGATAAACATTAGACTAAAAATAAAACAGGGTGATAGGACTGAGTACCTTGGAGATTCATTTAGATTGGGTAGTCAGAGAAGCCCTCTGTGAGAGGTGACACTTGGGCTGAGAAGCACCAGTGTACAAAGATACAAGAGAAAAGGGTTTCAGACAGGGAATAGTCCTCACAAGGTCCTAAGGTAGGAATGAACTTGGCATGACCAAGAACAGAAAGAAGGGGTGACTAGAATATTTTAAGAGAGAGAGGCAATGGCCAGGTTACTGAGGGTCAGGATTTTGGTGGAAGGGAAGCTGTTGGAGTTAGGTTTTTAAGTCTAAGAGAATCACCATTATTTCACTTTTGTAAAAGTTCAATTTGGCTATGGTATGTGTGGCAGATGTAGGTAAGGGGACACAAGAGATGAAGCAAGAAAATAAGTACAAACCAAATGCACTGACCTAGACAAGAGATGATAGTGGCTTGGTCTAGGGTGCAAGAGAGAAGAAACAAACTCAGGACATCTTTGGAAAATAGAACTGATAGGAATTGCTGATGGAAAGAATGGCAGTGAAGAGCTAAAGAAAGTGAGGAATCAGGGATGTTTTGGCAACAGCAACTAAATGGAGGACATTACCGCTTTGTTAAAATGGGGAAGACTGGACAGGGCAGGTTTGAGGGAGAAGAAGGAATCAAGAGTTCTTTTTGGTCACGTTAAGTAGAAATGATAAAAAGGCAACTGGATTTGAGTCTGGAATTCAAGGGAGAGATCAAGGCTAGAAATAGAAATCTGAGAGTCATAAACATATAAATGGTATAAATGGTGGGATGGGATGAAATCACCTAGGAAGACTGTAGCAAGAACAGCAAAAGCTATGCTTTGGATATGCTCAGCTTTGGATATGCTAATATTTTAAAATCAACAGACAAGGAGGAATCGGCCAAGGAAGCTGCTGAGCCACCAATGAGAAGAGAGGAGCGTGGAGCCAGAACCTAAGAGAAGAGAAACAAAGTCAGCTGTGTCAAATGCTTCTGTGAGATCAAGGTAGGTGAAATCAGAGAAATCACTTGATGTGGCAACATGGAAGTGATCTATGATTTTGAAAAGTAACAGGAGGAATGAGGAAGGAAGGCTGACTGAACGCCTCTAGAAAACTGTCAGAATGGACATAAAAACAGGCTTATGAATAATACTTACTAGTAGTTGGCAATTCCACAAAGAAGTGGACGTAGAGATTGTCATACTCATAGCCTTGAGCTGAAACTAAGAGAGAGAATAGGAAACTACTTCAGCTTATTCTCCTACCACCCTTCGCATCCAAACCAGTACTTATGGGCCTACATTCTCCTAGAACTAAGTCCCTCAAGAATCAGGAACTCTCTGTGTTTCCAAGAAAGATTCACCACTGATTTTCCCAAGTACTGCAGACAACCCAGGGCATCCACCAGAGTGGGTGGATTCATTCTCAGCTCCATCTGTACACTTGCCCAAGCAACAAGAGATCAGTATGTCAGTCAAGACACTTACCTACCTCTCCATTTACAAAAAGCCGGAGGACACCAGGGGCAGTCTAAGGTGGAGAGAAATGGGAAAGAATCAGGAGGTCTGAAGGGAGTCAGAATTTCTCCTCTAGCCCAGTACACAAAATCAAAGACCTGACACTGGATTTCACACCTGGTGCACAACTACTGCAATTCCTTCCCCACCCTGTCACTTCTCCATAAATCTTTTTCATTTCTGAAATTCATAAAGTAGAAAAAAAGCACATAATGTAAACAGTAGGGAGGGCAACGTGGTACGGGTAATAAGAACAGCCAAGGGATGTAACAACACCTGCCTTTTGCTGTATAACGGAAAGCTGAAGACCCCCGTTCCCTTAGATGGCTGAGGTCAAGAAACTAGGGCTTTTCTTTTTTAATTATGTGTCTTATCTTTTAACACTGAATATCTCTTGTTTATGCCATACAAAAACAATAACATTTAACTTTTTAGAATGAGAGAGGGAGACCAGTGGGTAATTCTATCCTTGTTCCCAGATCCATAAATGGAACCTCTGGAATAAGGGAAGACAAAGAGCAGGACCACAGAGCAACTGACCTAACTGTTTCATTTTGTTTTTTAAGACCCAAAATATTTGACAAACACAATGACACTCCTTTCTTTTCTATGGGGTACTTGGGAAAAATATCCATATGAAGGGTGAAGAAGGATTTTTTTCTTTATATTTTTAAATTAATTATAAACTAATACATAGATGTATTCATTGATAAAAATTCAAAACCATCTAGGTTATATTAAAAAGTACTGGCAAAGTCTCTTGAGAGATGGGAGTAAAAATATGGAACAATTAAATTCACCAATGGCGGAATCCCTGATATTGTCTCGAATATTAGGAACTCCCAAATTAATAGACCAAGCCTTTATCTTAAGGTTTGCTCTTGTGAAGCTTATTTGTGTAGCAGAGAAGGTAAGCCTACCTATAGTTATGCTAAGAGTTACTTCCAGAGGACTTCTTTTGTTGCTCAGATGTGGCCTCTCTCTCTCTACAAGTAAAATCATTACCCTCCCACCTGCATGGGACACAATATCCAGGGGTGAAAGTCTCCCTGGGCAACGTGGGATATGACTCCCAGGAATGAGCCTGGCTCTACCACCGTGGGATTGACAATGCTTTCATGACCAAAAGGAAAAAGAAATGTAACAAATTAAGGTATCAGCAAGTGAGCGAGTTCAAATAGAGTCGAGAGGCTATTCTGGAGGCTACTCTTACACAAGCTTCAGCTAGATATTGCACTTACCATGGTTTGCCAAACCCCAATCAAAACCATTCCTGCCAACCCTAAAGAACACCTAGGGCTCTACTAGGTTCTACAAAGGTTCCATGCACTCTGATTACTTTCCAGAAATCCACAACCTCCAGATGGGTTCCGAGGTCAGATAACTCCTGAAACCCAGAGGAGACAGTCTCTCCAGAATATCAACTAGTTTCATCTCCCTATCCCATATTATTGACAGCCCTTTCCAACATGAAAAAGTCAGAATGGGCATAGCCCAAATACCCCTAAAGATTGGGAGAAAGATCAAAGGAGAAGGAGGAGTTATAACAGAGAAGTTAAGATTTAACAAATAAGTATGACTGCTGAATCATTATGTTGGTATTTGTTTTAGTCTACAGTGTCTTGAAGTAGCTAGAAGGAAAAACCTAAAATTTCAGAACTGTAGCCCACACCAAACTCTGAAATTTGTTCTATAACTAATTGTTGCAGTGTGTGTTGAAATTTATTCTTTTATTTTCACAATTAAAAAAAAATCTTAGTGACTAAAAAGTGAAAATCCACTATATCCCTCTCACCACCCAGCACTCATCTCTCAATGCCACCCCTCCTCAGAGAAGGCCACCAGTAATGTGTGTATCCTTTCAGTCCTTTTTCTAAACATTTAAAGTTCTAGATCAACATGCAATGTTTTTAAACACCTAATAAGGATTAGGCTCTATATGCTATTCTTTGACTTCCTTTTTACACTGACAAGTATGTCTTGGGGACCTTTATAAGAGGCACTATTACTCATCTACGGGTAGAAAGCTCTGGCTAAACACAGCTCATAGTGCTGCAGGAAGCCAAGCTACTCACCATTTCAAAGTCAGTGCCCACAAGGCTGTTGAGATACTCCTTATGCCGGTCATAAAGCTGAGGAATCAAACCAAATCAAAACTCAAGATGCAAACTAAGACAGCCCATGGTTTAGTTCTGAATGAGACAGATAAAAGGAGCAATAGTGGGAAGTGGCACTCCAGCTCTCTGCAGACCTAAGCGTCCAAGCCACTGACATTTTTAAGTGAAGGACAGAAGCTCTAGGGTCAACTAGCCTGGGATCAAATCTTGGCTTTCAGCACTTACTTACAAGCTGTGCGACCTTGGACAGACCACCTGGCTTCCCAATTGCAGTATCCTCATTTATAAAATGGTAATAATAATAATAGCATCTATTATCTAAAAATAATAGCATTGTTGCAAGGTCTACATGAAATAAGGTATGTGAAGTACTTAGTACAGAGCATGGTAAATGCTCAAATAAGTGTAACTATTATTATTATGTTATAATATGAACAAAAGATGCTATTTGATATGTCAGCAATGCTTCTAGGTCAAAAGAGGGCCAATAAGAGCTGGGATTTTCCCTACAACCGCTCTCATCAACCTCACACATGGTCTCAGCTCCCAGGCATGGAGGCTTATGCCCCTGGTACTTGGGATGAATTAGCTCTTACATCCTTGAACACACGTTGTTCCCGTTCCTCCTCCTCTGGCTGTGCGAGTGAGGACACGTTGTCAATAGTATACTTCCACAGCTCCTGCTTCTCCCCCTCCATCTCAATTCTGTAAGGTCAAAGCCACAAAAAGGACCAACTCGGATAATAAGAGAGAGCACCATCCAGACCTAGCCCACGGAGCTATCACCGGTCACACACCTCACTTGAAGTGTCTCATGATGAAAATGACCACGATGATGATCAGGAGAGGGAAACAAAAACAGAAAGGGCAGCAGACTAGACTCAAAAGAGTAGAGATTCTGTACCCATTTCTGCCTCAAAGTCATGGTGAAACCCTAAAGCACAGCATCCCCGGGATCCAGTTCTCTCATCTGATTAATGGATTTCTAATTAAGAGTTCTGATATTCTATTCAGGGACAAGGAACAGCCAGCCTGGAGGAAAGACCTGGCTTGAATATATCTCACCCTCTGATCAGTCCCTATATTCAGCAGCACGAAGAATCATTTGCACTTAAACGCACTGCTGACATTATCACTTTCAAATTAGTGTAGCTGTCTATTTTCTTAGAACAGCGCCTGCAGTCTCTTACAGGCTTATGACCCAGAATAGAATATGAACTATTGTCTGGGAATTTAAAAGTTAGAAAAAATAAAGGACTTTCTGAACACCTCATCCATTAGGGGCAAGAAATGAAGCCAAGGGAAGGAACATCAGCACCCATTACCCTTTCCTAGGGAACTTTCTTCCCCTCCTCACCTGTAAGGTCCTTTGAGCCCCGTGAAGTCAGGTTTCACCATGATCACACCATTGCTGTCCACCTTCAGAGTACAGAGGACCTGCTCGTATGTCTTATAGCCCAGCCTAGGAACCAGGAAACCAACACCTAGGCTCAGGGTCACAGGTCCCACCTCCAGGGAAAGAGGAAGAGGTAGTTAGCTCCCTTCAGGGGAGAGGACAGAGGCTGGAGTGAGAATTACCGTGGTAAAATACTATCTTCCATGTATCACTAAGAAAGAGAGAAGATTGTTCCTCCCCTATACCCAGGGATTATTATGACAGGAAGAGGCTGATTACTGCGATGAGAAAGCGATGAGGAGCTGAGCTGGGCCATGAAAAGTTTCACTCACTTTCCACAGGGCCCCAGGTCTGCCATGATGTACATCGTCTGAAGGGGGGTGTTAATAACGTGGTTGCTCCTGACGAACTCTTCTGAGGGCTCCCAGGTGACGATGCGTGACTTGAGGATGCCACCCTCCCTGAGAGACACAAGAAGGGTCACTTCCCTGGCACCCCCTGAAGAGCCTGAGGGAGTAACACAGGGGAATAACCCAGGTGGAGACCATTCTAGAATGGGACGATCAAGCCAGCAGATATACCGAGAACACTGGCATGGAAGGACCCAAAAGGCCCCCTCCCCTTCCACCACACACACACACAGAGGCACTCACATCCCTCGCCGGTCCTGTCGCCGCCGCCTGACATTTGCCATTCGCTCGACCAAGAATGACGGCACCTCACTGGCTGCAGTCGTCATTTTCTGACAATGCTAGGAACAGAGAAGCCCTACATGACACATCTGATCAGGACCACACAGGGCCAAGTACATGGGGCAGGCTTCCTTCTGAAACCTCCTCTGAGACCTGAACCCAACAGGTACAGCCACCTCACAACCAGGCATAATAAAGAAGAAAAGCAGAGGCACAAACAACCCAAAGATCTAACAGACCCCGATGCTAAGATTTTTGGCAGTATTTTATTCTTCAGAAATGAGTTTATATATGCTAGTATTAAAACCAGTCTACATTCTCTGGGCACATACCAGCAATAAACTGGGTAAATCTGCCTTACAGAAGCAGAAATTTCAACTACGTGATTAGAAGATACCAAATGGGGATAAAAGTATTTTGTAGAAAGGCCTTTCATGGGCAACTGAGCACTATATGCTTTTCCAAAACAGCCCAAACTTTATATGCTACAGTTTTCCTAATAAAAACAGGCCCATTTTCAAAAACATTCACTTAATACCTGCTCTTTGCAGAGATCTACAAGGGCATCTAGAAAAAGTGGAACATATAGGCTCTAACTTGAAGGAGTTTATAACCTCACTGAAAAGGCAGAACAGTGACCAAAGGAAACTTTAAACAAATCTACAAGGATATGCTGGTACAGGCAAACTGAGGTCACAAGCCATTCCCCACGGCTATCCTGAGTTCACTCAACAGTCTTGGCTGAATTTCCTGACGAATTTTATCTAAACTGTTCCAAACTCTACCTTCTCTGTCTCACCTCATGATGCATGGAAGAAGTTCAGTGACTGCTTCTCCCCCATTTGCAATGTGCAAGCCTATCACTACAGATGCTGATCCATGCCAGCTTTGCCAGGGCCACCAGCAGGCAGAGAAGGGAGCAGAAGACACACCATCTGCAGATTGTGCCCACTCAATCAAGTTTGGCTGCCAGCAGCACACAGCAGTTTCTGGGCTAGCTACTTGTTTCCCCATAACAGGCTTCTTATTAATACACAGAACTCACTGAGGCTAGTAAGTAAGGGAGGCAAAAGAGAAGGATGCGATGGGACCTTGGAAAGAAAAATACCTCTTCTAGGTTGGTGTATCTATCAGAATCAGTATAGGTAAAGATTCGTCGATTTTTCCTGCCGCCTGAATTCTCCAGCTGCAGTATCTCTTGACGGTACTGGTGATCCAAAGGGCTCTGGCAGGCTGCTTCATTTTGGTACAAATCTATCTCAAACTGAGGTCACCAAAAGAAAACAGAGTTTACTGAGAGTACTTCTAACTGTGGTTCTTATCACTTTCTAACTAAACCAGTTCTATAGAACAAATGCTATTTGACATGTTTTCATAACCAACTCTCACTCATCCAGGCTAACAGAGAGCAGGGTATTCAAAGAATGTTAAGAAGTAAGAAGAATAAGAGTAACAGTCTAATCCAACTTCCCTGTTATAGAGTGCACCTGGCCCAGAGGTGAAAAGTGCTTTACCCAAGATCATAAAACTGGCTAGTGGCAGTCAGGATTTGACGCAAGTCTACCTGAACTCAAAGCCAGGGCTATTTTTCACTATGTTCTATTGCCCCTGTACTACAAGGCAAAGTATAAATGGTTACAGTCTTTCTGGAAATCAGTTTAGTGATATGTATCAAGAATCTCCAAACTAATACTTTCATCTAGTTATGTTACTTCTAAGAATCTAATTTGAGAAAATAACCAGAGTAAAACAGGGTCTAATACAAAAATATTCACTGAAATAGTTTAAAATTAGTGACATGGGGTGGTAGAATGGTGGGTCAGTGGCAGAATTCTCGCCTGCCATGCCGGAGACCTGGGTTCATTTCCCAGTGCCTGCCCATGTTCAAAAATAAATAAATAAATAAATAAATAAATAAATAAATAAATAATAAATAAATAAATAATGACATGGGTCTAGGGCACCTTTATGGCAACAGCCCTCTCTTTCAAAGTTGGGGTTTTTTTTCCCTGCAGTCATCCAAGTGGAAATGGACCAAGTGGAGGAAGATTCAGTGGACAAGTCACACTGGCTTACCTGGCTAAACAGTTTCTCCTGCCAACCAATCACCACCTCCTCCTCTTCATCTTCATCCGGACGGTGTCCACCTTCAAAGATAACAGACCGAGTCAACTGCTGAAGCCAAACCAGGACCACTTCTTACTCCTCTGATGGTTATAATCAAAGTCCCTGCTCTTATGTCTGGCTCAAAAATAGCTGGAATTCGATGGTTTTTTTAGCACTGACTCTAGACAGAAACTAGAGAGGTTATGCATGGGCTCTGTTTAGTATGTGCAAAAGCCAGAATTAAAACCGAAGAAGTCTTAAATACTGTTCTAATTTGAGTTAAAGGTAGCCCTGCCTTCCAGGAATCATTTAATCTAACTCAGTATAAGGGGCTGAAATTTAGATAAAGGATGACAGCCCTTCCTTAATCTCAACTGTCTATATTTACTAAAAAGGAACACTGAAGCCATCTATGTAGAAGCATAAAATTTTTAAAAGACCCAAATCTAACCCACTCCTGGCTGAGCGTGCCTTTTTCAGAAACACATACTTCACACCCCTCCAGCCCATATGTTTTCTGGGAATATTTTTTAACAGAAACAGAAACATGATAAAACCAGAGAGACTAGTAACCTTACACAAGCACACTGTGCTTTCTTCCTCAACTCTTCTGGATTCCCAGACAAGGAAAAGCACAACAGCACTGTCGATGTTAACATGTGCATTCTTCAAGCAATCCTCAACTTTAAAATGGTCTAACAAAGCATTCACATCATTTAGAGTTCGGAACATATCTTCTCTTAGGGGAAAAATGGTATTAAAGTTGTCATTTCTTCAACATTTCTAAAGTATGGCTTTGTTATTTTACTACATTTGACCACAATTCAGATCAATGTCTCAATGGCAGGAATCATGGCTTATTCAATTTTCATACACAACCTAGTGTAGTAGTTAAAACTGCCTGGGCAAGGAACCCAACTTCTCTGTACTGCAGTTGCCTAGTCTGAAAAAGGTGATTTCTCTCACACTCACACATAAACCTGAGTGTGCTCCATCTTAAAAGTAACTCTACCACAACAGGTTCTTCCCCAGATTCCCAGGAGGCCACATCACCACCAAAACACTCACTGGCGCTCGGGTGGGGCCTAAAAGTTGCCAAGTCTATGAGGTCCTTCCCAGGCTGGGCAGCAGGCTGGTACTGGAAAAAGGTGCTTGATGTGATTCTTTGCAGGTGGACGCTGTCAGGAAAAGAGAGGCCCAAAACACGCGTTACAAGACACACAACCAGAACTGAACACAGCAAGGATAGTGGGGGGAAAAGCAGAGGGCAGGGCTGCTAAGGTGCTCTGGGTGCAGGCCACTAAGGGGAAGTCGGTAGGGCGCGGGTGCTGACGAATCTGGGTGGGGAAGGAACTTAAGAGGAGGTCTTTAAGCGGAGAGGCGTCCTGAGAGGCAGCGTGATGCTGGGAGGCCGAGGAGGGTGTGTGTGGTCGGGTTTGAAAACGGAAGTCGGGGAGTCAGAAAAGCGAGAAAAGAAGTCAGGCTCGAATTATTTGGGGGGCGGGAGAGGGGAGCACAGGACTCCATGCCAAGGCGGTGCGACTACCGGAGGCGCAAGTTGCGCACGGGGTCGCGGGAACGATACACGGCCTCCGCAGTGTCAGGACTCCAGACGGTCTCCGCCATGACCGCAGAGTAGCGCCGCGCCACGACAGCGCCGGAAAGCGCGCCGCCCAGGTTTCCCTAGTAACGAAGACGCTGGATTCGCGGGGACACCCAGGCGCTGCGTGCGCAATCCGCGCAATCCCGGTGCGGCCCCGCAGCCCGCCCGCCCGCCGGCCCGTGCAGTCCCGGCGCAGCCGAACGCCTAAGGCGGTCCACGGCAGCGTCTCACCTGGTCAGCGTATGAACAAAGCTCACTCATACCCAAGGCCGGACTTGATGCATTTACAAATAAAGAAACCGGCCCAACCATCAGCTCGTTTCATATAGATGAAGAATGGTGATAGGGACTCAGGTGGCCCACGCCCATTATCTCCATTCTGCCACACCGCCTTCCACTGAACGTTAAAACTTTGGCCTGAAAACTGATGAACGTGAATCAAAGAAAGCACCCACTCTTTCCAAAGGAGTCAGGGAAGATGATTGGCACTTACCCACAATCGAAACTATATCCTTGGAGAGGAAAATAAGGTGGTGTCCATTCATTAGTCGTTGCATTGGCATTCACTAAGCGAGAGAAAGAAAAAACAAGGAAGTCAACAGTAAGGAAGGGGGAAATGTTATTAGTGAACAGATTCTTCCCCTGTGTATGTTAGTTCTGGGTCATTAAGCCACCTTAGAAACTGCACTGGCGTCCTGAAAGACCAACAAAGTGCCATTCAGGAGACATGCTTCATTGAACTAGCATAGGCAGGACACACCATAACCTTGAGTCTAGCTCCCTGGCACCTTGGGGATATCAACATTTATTAGTCTTTGACATCTGGTACTCTCCCAACAGAGTAAGCAATTGTCTCCTCAACTCATATCTCATGCCATTTGATTATATGGCTCTGGGAATTCTGGGGCACCATAACCCCTGTTATGTACCTTGTATGCATTGTCCCAAATCCTCATAGAAACTCTTCAAGTAGGTATTCCCAATTAACAGATGAAGCCAATGAAGTCCAGGGAATTATAGGTCTTAGTAAGGTTGTACTACTAGTGAGTGGTAAAGGAGCTAGGATTCCAGGCCAAGTTTATCTTTTTCTGAAACCCGAACACCTTACACTGCACTTCAAAGGCTCTCACCGATCAGTTTGCTCCATGAGAGAGAGAACACAGTTTCCAGTCTGGTAAGTAATTATTTCAACAGATGAAACATGGAGGCAGAATACTAGTTCTTAAGAAACGTTCACTCTAAATTTTCCTTTCACAGTTGTGAATAAACAATTTAATGTTATAACCAAATTGAATGCACACAAAGTCAATCTGACATAGTTGTATGCAAAATAGTAAATATACTACATGGTATGGAAATTTAAGCTCTTTATATAAGGGACTAAAATTAGTATTATTCTTATACAGGTAAACTATATTTTTCATGCTTTTTTCTTTTTCACTGGTACATATGAATCAGGAATCCTTAAAATGAGGGTCTCTAAGTAGAGTTCAAGGAATCTGTGAACCCCTTTCTTAGAATTTAGTGAGGGACATTTTCTGGAAAGAGTTCATGATTTTTATCAGATTCTGGAAAGAATTTATACCCTGATATCAAGAATGGTCCTACTACATTCATATTCTAACATCTTGTTTCATATGAAAGGTTTGGACTATGCAGCATAAAGGCCAAAATTCCATGTTCCATCATCCATAAGCCTTCAACCCCACCCCACCTCTGTGGTTCAGAGTTGATATCCACTGTGTTCTCCCTGAAATAACATCAGCATCTGTATAAATTGCTTTGTCTAGAAAACACTTGCACATATACTATTTCATTTTATCTTTACAGACTTTATAGATATTCTTGTCTCCCTTTTATGTATTTGTAAACCAAGACATTAATTGAATTTCCCACAGTTGCCATGACAAGGGGGCGTAGAGTCTAGCTTACATCTTGGACTCAAACCTATGGGCTTTCCTTTGAACAGTGCTCCCTCCTTAAATCTACTCCCATCCCCAGCTCCTTCCCAAATTTTTATTTCCTAATCCAGGCCCATCTGAGCCACATCAGAACATTTACTACCTGATTTCTACACTTAATATAACTATATGGTGAACACTACAATGTGGTATTGGCATAAAGGTAGACATAAAGACCAATGGAACAGAAGAGAAGCCCAGAATAAATAGATATATATGTGGTTAATTGATTTTGACAAAGGTCCCAAAGGATTTCAATGGAGAAGGGATAGTCTTTTCAACAAATAATCCTGGGATGATTTACCATCCAGACATCAGGGAAACATTCATACACACACACACACACACACACCACAAAAAGCAAAAATCCTCAGCCCCTAACCTTGAGCAATTTAATAAATTACAGCAAAATTGATCAGAGATGTAAAAGTAAGAGCTAAAACTGTACGGCATCTAGGGTGCACAGGTGGTTCAGTGATAGAATGCTCGCCTTCCATGAGGAAGACCCAGGTTCGATTCCCAGACCATGCACCCCCACTCCCAACAACAGCAAAAAAACCTGTAAAACATCTAGACAAAAACATAGGAGAAATTTTTTGAGACCCTGAGCTGGGTAAATACTTCTTAGAACTCAGAAAGGACAAACTATGAAAGAAAAGATTAATAAATTGATCTTCATCAAAATGAAAAACTTCTGTTCTTTGAAAGACACTGTTAAGACAATGAAAATACAAGAAACAGACTGGGAAAAATATTCGCAAAACACATGCATATCTGATAAAGGACTTATATCCAGAATACATAAAGTCCTCTTAAAACTCAGTAATAATAAGGCAAACAATCTTATTATTTAAGTGGCCAAAATACTTTAACAGATACTTCATCAGAGTAGACATATAAATGGCCAATAAGTCCTTGAAAAGGTGTTCAACATTATCAGTCATCAGGGAAGTGCAAATTAAAACCACAATGGAATACCATTACGCACCTATTAAATTGGCTAAAATTTAAAAGATGGACAATACAAAGTGCTGAAAAGGATGTGGAACAACTAGAACTCTCATACAGGGTTGATCAGAATGCAAAATAGTACAACCATTTTGGAAAACTGGACATTTCTTATAAAGCTAAACATTTGCCTACCATATGATCCCCAGCAATTCCGCTCTTAAGTATTTACTCTAAAGAAGTGACAACATATGTTCACACAAAGACCTGTATGTAAACTTTATTCATCAATATTTATTTTATTCATCAAATAAATTTATCTACAATAATTTGTAAATATTGAAACAAATTGTACAATATTTATTTAATGGAATATACTCAACCTTAGAGACGAAAGAACTACTGACACATAAAGCAATATGCTAAGTGAAAGAAGCCAGATACAAAAGGCTATATATACTATATGATTTCTTTTATATGACATTCTAGAAAAGGACAAACTATAGAGATGGAGAACAGATCATTGGTTTGGAGATAGGGGTTGACTGTAAAGGAGCAGCTAACACTCTCAGCAGCTGGTAAAGAGGACCTGGGAATGAGACCAAAAGCATCTGCTACAAGTAACGCTCTGGGGAGGTGATCCAGGAAATGCTGGTTTGAGAAGGGGGAAGAAAGGAGGTAAGGAAACAAAGCCTAAAGTAGGCATTATCAATCAAGTTCCACTGAAGACACCCAGAGCTTCATCCCTTTGGGGAACTCTGGCAAATGGTGTAGAATAGGGATTCTCAAAGTGTATTCGTGGGTGAGGAGACATGGGCAGGGCACCAGCGGCATCTACCACAAATGTTATTCATAAATTATTTTACCATAATACAGAAACATCGTGGACCATTGAAGGCTTTGATTTTATGATCACAATCTGCAAGTAATATCCTTTTTGGGGGGAGGGGAGGGAGTGTAGGGTCCAGGAATGCAGGCAATATTCTTTTACATTCTATAGACTCCCTGTTCTATTCCCACCTTGGACTACAGTAAAGACAGAAAAAACTCAGGCCAACTTAGTGCACCAAGAGAGCGAGCATTGAGCATCCCACCATTTCCCAATCCCACTTACAGGCAGTGTGTCAACAAGTAGAACAGGTGGGACCACTATTATCACACGAACGTTACCGGAATCAGTAGGAGACCAAAATAGGTCAGCAATACCCAGAAGCTGAGCCTCTGAAGCAGTTTGCTTGTAAATCCCAGCCAGATCTCAAATGCCTTTTCCTAAGAAACATACTAAGCTTTTGATAATTAATTGCTTTTATCTTAGTCAGCTCCATTCTTCCCTACAGGTCCCAACAGGTTAGCCCATGTCTCCAGGGACATGTCCTGACATGGAGCAATAGGGGTGTTCTAGATGGCAGGACTCGGATGATTTTGGCTCCTATATGCCCCTCTCTCTGCAAGAACAGATTTCAATTGTTTAGAAACACAAGCACTTAAAAATTCAGCTTCTACAATCTCCCTTTCTTGATATTCTCCTGGCAATCAATCACACAGAAATTAATCTTGTCAAAAAATTCTAAGGGGTCAGCCCTTCTCTCTTGGTTCCAGAACTTTCAGCCAACTGTAAGATTCTTTCAAGTTCAGTCTTATTATATTCCAACAATTTTCCCAAGTCAGCAGTGAAATTTTAAAAGTCTATATTCATACTTACACAAAATTTTGAGTCGAGGTTCTGGCTATTGTCTCTAAAGAATCATTTGGGTCCAGCTATTGGAGATAAAATTAGGTGTTGATGCAAATTACTTTATGTAAGGATTCTCAGCAATACTGTCTGAGCCCTTAAGATGTGATGGTTATGAGTTTGCTCTACAGTTCATTCATTCATTCAATTCATTTATTCAAAAAATATTTATTGATGGCCATCTATGTGCCATGCTCAGTGTTCAGCTCTAGGGGAATGCAGTACACTAAACAGTCCCTGACCTCATGGAATCTACATTATGGTCAGGGTAGACTAGCATCAAACAAATAAAAAAGTAGAGCATATAGCACAATACATGGTGTTAAGTTCCATGAAGAAAAATAAAGCAAAGAGGTATGATAAACATTGTTGCAGAAGACTTTTAAAAAAGGGAATTCAAGAAATGCTCACTGAGGCTGATCTTTAAGCCAATATCTGAAGACAGTGAGGAGTGAGCCATGTGGAAATCTGGAGTAAGAGACTCAGGCAGAGACTCAGGCTTGAGCCTCAGAAGCTTGAGGACTCAGGCAGAGGAAACAGCAAATACAAAGATAGGCAGTGAGGATATGTGTATACATTACATTATTATCAAGTGTATTATAATTATATTTAGACAATTATATTATATTAATTCAAATCTGGCTCCAAGCTCCCACTCAAGAAAGTTGGTGAGATGTCCACTGTCAGTCATTACTGGCAGCTCTTCCCACTTACTAGACTCATAGTAGAGTCTATTAAAGGCCCTGGAGAAGGGCCTTTAATCCATCTTGGTCATTGATGAGATGGCCATGGCCCAAGCCTACAGCTGAGCGAGCTGCCATCTTGCTCATGACTAACTTGGCCCCTGAAGCCTCCACCCTAATTAGCCAGATTCCTCTCATGCCAGAGGTTCTGTCCCCTGCATGAGAGCCCAGTGATGGGCTCTTGGTCCTGCATCTCCAAGATAACTATCAATCCCTCTATCCCCTCAGGCTTGAGGAATCCAACTGGCCCCTTCATTCTCCCTGCCTCCTCTCAGTACCTTAATGAGCTCCCTAAACAGGCCCTGGGAGCTAAATTTGCTTGTCAGTTGTGTCTTTTTGTTGTTGGTTGGCTTGTTTATTTGCTAGTTTGTTTAAAACAAAGGCTTGTTGATCTTCCATAAGGCTTGGGAAATTCAGCCCTCCAGGACATAAAGGTTTGATTGCTTTCTTGAGGGAGGGTTGTAGCAGATAGGATTAATATAAGACCTGTGGAACTACTTGGGAGTAGATGGCATTAGGGTGGTGGCGGCAGTAAGCTTTATGTTAGCTGATTTATGTAAGACAGTTTGGAGGAAGAGAATGCTTGTTTACCCTAAACGGTTATTTTAAGTAGGAAGGAAGAACACTGAAAGATAAAAATTTTGTTCCCTCAGGAAATGCAAGCATGCCTATTGTCATCCTGCAGTATATAACCAGGATCTGGTTAAGAATAAAATCGTCTGATTAAGCTTCAGACTCCCTGAGCCCGTCTGTGTCTTTCTTTCTTTCTTTCTTTCTTTCTTCCTTTCTTTCTCGTCATTCCTTAATATCCTTCGAGTTCCGTTTCATAGGAAGCAACAGAGAGTGGAGGGAAAAGTAATTTTATCCTTTCAACAGAAGAAAATAGAGTTATGATCTCAATCAGGTTACTCTCCTAGGTAAACATCTCTAAAATCCTTTCTTGGTGCTCTATCT
The DNA here is from genome assembly GCF_023851605.1 of Tamandua tetradactyla. Classification (NCBI taxonomy): domain Eukaryota; kingdom Metazoa; phylum Chordata; class Mammalia; order Pilosa; family Myrmecophagidae; genus Tamandua; species Tamandua tetradactyla. The sequence continues at coordinate 39,218,454 of NC_135332.1, forward strand.
CCAGGACCACCAGTCCCTATCTCACTCCAGGGTACCATTAGTTCTTGCCTACATGATCTGACTTCTCTGTCTCCAGTCTTGTCCTCACCTTCTCCATTTTGAAGCCAAGGTGACCTTTCTAAAACAATAATCTGGTGAGACTCAAAATCCTTTTGCCATTAAGGAACAGACATATGACCTAATTCAGGCCAGTGAGATATGAGAAAAAGTTTGCCAAGGTTTATGGGGAAATTATTCTTTGTCTTCTGTGAGAGCCACTACCTTCCTCTGGATGTAGACGTGTGCAATCTTGCCTCAAAGGAAAGACGCAGTTGAAGTTTGAGGAGGCAAAGCCAGGAGAACCACGGAGTAAAGGAAGCCTGAGTCAATGAATTAAGTAAGCCTTAAAGTCTGCCCTTTCTGTAGACTTTTTGAGTTTTTGTTTTGGTTTTTTGTTGTTGTTGTTTCTTTGCAGGGGCAGGGGATATTTCAGCTGATCAAAAATATGGAACAGATGGCATATTGACGATCCATATTCCTGGCATCCAACTTGAAAATTTCCTCATTTGAAAAGCCGATTTATTTTTATGGTGACTTGTAGCCGGTGAATAAATGCTAAATAATGAAGAATTCAGTGCCAGGAAGTAGGAATACTGCAATGCACAGTTCTTGAACGTCACAGAATTGGCCGAATTGAAGAAATAGGACCTGATCCTAGACTGGGAAGTTAGCAATTCTATTAAGGTGCTCGTGCGCTATTTGGTTTAGCTGCAAATTTAATGTTCGGACTGGCTGCTCGGAAAAGCCATCTTTGCATTGTTCCGGGTCCGGCCTCCAGTTCCCCGCGCGCCCCCGCCGCGGACACCGCAGCTTTACAGTCAGAGTCCCCCGGCTCTCGCTTTGTTTTTAATCCGTTGCACCGGAGGGCGGGTGTGGCGCACCGTGTCAGCAGCTGCCGCGGATGCCAGCTCCGAAGTCACCACCAAGGACTTAAAAGGAGAAGAAGGAAGCTGCCGAGGGGGGCGGGGAACGGAAGACACGCACCTGCGAACGGGAACGCTAAGAACGAAAACCGGGAAAGGGAGGCTGACAATGAGGTAGAGGACGAAGAGGAAGAAAGGTGGAGAGGAAGAGGAGGAGGAGGAAGAAGAAGATGGTGAGGAAGAGGATGCAGATGAAGATGAGGCGGCTGAGGCGGCTACGGGCAAACGGGCAGCTGAAGACAGTGAGGATGATGACGGGGACACAAAGAAGCAGAAGACCGATGAGGATGACAGACGCCAAAAGGGAAACATTAAACTTGAAAAAAAAGTCCGTCGTGACCTATTCACCCTGCACTTTCGGTCTCAGGCTGTAAACGTGGCGACCTTCCAGTGGAGAGCCCCGCAGGCAGCACCCCCGCACGTGGCGCGCGCTCTCCCCCAGCCATCCGAAACCACCGCGGGAATTTGCAACAGGGGAGGGAAAAAGAACCCAAATTTCCAAGGCCCCGCCTTTTTTCTTAAAAGTACTTCAAAGAGGAAAATGTGTTTGTATTGTGTATTTATACTTTATATTTTTGTACATATTGTTAGGGGTCAGCCCTTTTTAATGATCTTGGATGACCAAACCAGCCTTCCAAGTGTTCTGTTTTACTTCTGACTTTACTTGTGGGGTGCCCATGTTCATTATCATCTTAAAGAGGAAAAAAAAAAACCTTGTGAAAAAAGCAAAGACAACCAAAAAAAAAAATGCAATCTTATTCCGGGTATTCCAGTAACTTTTTGTGTGTATGTGTGTATTTGGCTGTACTATAAGTAGCTATGTGTGTATGAGATGGTTAAAAAGGCCAAAGATAAAGGTTTCTTTTTTTTCTTCTTTTTTCTGTCTATGAAGTTGCTGTTTGTTATTTTATTATTTTTGACCAGTTTGATGTATGTGTGAAACACTGCTGTTCAACAATAAACCAGAATTATATTTTGCTGAGTTGTTCTAACAAACAAACAAAAACGTAATGTTCAATAAATCACCTGGGGATCTTATTCAAAACCAAATTCTGATTCCGTAGGTCTAGGATGGCAACTGAGAGTCCGCAGTTCGGACAGGTGCTGCCAATGCTGCTGATCCACTGTTGGAGTAGCAAGGAGGTAAACAAGCCTCCTGGAGACCATGTGACCAGCAGTTGCATTAGGAATCTGGTAGAGAACAACCAGGATGTTGGATTGTGTTTTCAACACCATGTAGCCCTCAGTGAGGCCTGGTTAGCCTCACACTGGCCCAAAAAGAAAGAAGAAAATATTTCTCTATTAAGAGAGGTTCTCTCTGCCTGTGGACTATAGTAGAAAATGGCTGAAATGTGGTAATATGATCATTTCTATCTTGGGTCACCTTTTTACCCATAGTCTGCCTGTATTTGTAGAATGGGTGAATATGTGGATGAGTAAGTGAACTCATTATAAGAAAAGAGCTTCTCATTAATTAGAGCTATCCAGAAATGAAGCAGGTTGCCGTGTAAAGTGAAGAGCTCCCCAATCCAGGGAGTGTCCAAGCACAGATGGTTTGATGACCATCTGTCAGGGATGATGCAGAACGGTGCTTCTCCAGCTTTAATGCGCACAGGTATTTCCTGGGGCATCTTGTGAAATTGCAGACTGATTCTGTAGGTCTAGATTGAGGCATGAGATTCTGTATTTCTATAAAGCTCCCAGGAGATTTCTGGTGCTGCAGGTTCTTGAGCCCCCTTTTGAGTGGCAAAGATGTATGCTCTAGTTTGCTAGCTGCCAGAATGCAATATACCAGAAACGGAATGGCTTTTAACAAAGGGAATTTAATGAGTTGCTGGTTTACAGTTCTAAGGCCGAGAAAATGTCCCAATTGAAACAAGTCTATAGAAATGTCCAATCTAAGGCATCCATCCAGGGAAAGATACCTTGGTTCAAGAAGGCCGATGAAGTTCAGGGTCTCTCTCTGAAGTGAGACGGCACATGGCGAACACAGTCAGGGCTTCTCTCTCGGCTGGAAGGGCATGTGGAGAATACGGCATCATCTGCTAGCTTTCTCTCCTGGCTTCCAGCTTCATGAAGCTCCCCGGGAGGCATTTTCCTTCTTCATCTCCAAAGGTCGCTGGCTGGTGGACTCTCTGCTTTGTAGTGTTGCTCTCTCTGAGTCTCTCATTCTCCAAAATGTTTCCTCTTTTATAAGACTTCAGAAACTGATCAAGACCCACTCAAATGGGTGGAGACATGTCATCCCCTAATCCAGTTTAACAACCATTCTTAACTAAATCACATCATCCAAGGAAATGATCTCATTACAGTTTCAAACACACAGCATTGAATAGAGATTATTCTATCTTTATGAAATGGGATTTATATTAAAACATGGCTTTTCTTAGGGGGCATACTTCCTTTCAAACCAGCACAATGTAGTAAGGAATCCTGCACTGGATAGAAAATTCAATTAGAGTAGAAGTTTCCAAATCTGCCTGCATGTTAGACTTACCCAGGAATTTATAAGAAATAAAGATACTTCAGCTCCAATAACAGAGATTCTAATTTGTAGATCTGGAGCAGGGCGTGGGCAACTGTATTTTAAACAAGCTTTCCCAATGACACAGATGTGATCTTTGAGCATTGAATCAGAGGCTTCCTAAATTTATTTCAAAACAAATTCTTGAGAAAGGCTTCCTTCTCTCATGAATCAGAAAAATATACATGCAGAGTTAGGGTAAGGCAAAGCCAGGTCTAAGTAAGATTCTCCCGCTGTATTTACATGTTGAATTGCACTGGGGTGAAAATCCTGCCTTGTTATTTATGAGTCCTTAGATGTATGCTTACTCCATTCCCTGAGAATTTAGCATTTTCTGTCCTTTTTGCAAAGTGTACTCATCTAATGCTCTCAAAATATCTCAATGATTCTTGATATTCTCACAAGCAGTGTGGACAACCAAAGCTATAGACTGAGCCCCCAGTCTTGGGGTTTGTTCATATGAAACTTAACCCCACAAAGGATAGGTCAAGTCTACTTAAAATTTAGGCCTAAGAGTCACCCCCAAGAGAGCCTCTTTTGTTGCTCAGATGTGGCCTCTCTCTCCAGCCAACATGACGAGCAGTCTCACCACCCTCCCCCTCGCTACTTGCGACATGACTCCCAGGGGTGTGGACCTCCCTGGCAAAGTGGGACAGAGATCCTGGAATGAGCTGAGACTCAGCATCAAGGGATTGAGAAAACCTTCTCGACCAAAAGGGGGAAGAGTGAAATGAGACAAAGTGTCAATGGCTGAGAGATTCCAAACAGAGTCGAGAGGTTATCCTGGAGGTTATTCTTATGCATCAAGTAGATATCGTCTTGTTATTCAAGATGTAATCGAGAGGCTGGAGGGAACTGCCCGAAAATGTAGAGCTGTGTTCCAGTAGCCATGTTTCTTGAGGATGATTGAATAATGATATAGCTGTCACAATGTGACTGTGTGATTGTGAAAACCTTGTGTCTGATGCTCCTTTTATCTACCTTGTCAACAAAGGAGTAGAACATATGGAATAAAAATAAATAATAGGGGGAACAAATGCTAAAATAAATTTAGTTTGAAATTCTAGTGATCAATGAAAGCAAGGGGTAAGGGGTATGGCAGGTATAATCTTTTTTTTTTTCTTTGCTGTGTTCATTTTATTTCTTTTTCTATTGTCTTTTTATTTCTTCTGAATTAATGCAAATGTTCTAAGAAATTATGAATATGCAACTAAGTGATGGTATTGTGAATTACTGATTATATATGCTGATGTTTTATTTGGTTTCTTTATTTTTTAATTAATAAATAAATTTTTAAAAAATCTCAATGATTTCTTTTTTTTAGTTAATAATTTCTTGAGATGCACTGACCCTTGGTGATACAACATAATTATGTTAAAAAGAGGTACTTCCAAATTGGGTTTCTTGGAGAATTTTTCAAAAGACAAAAATAAAAATAGTAAGTAAATCTAGGGATGTGCGACACATTGAAAGTATGTCACAAACAAGAGTTACTCAAATTGAGCTCATTTAAACCATGGTCTCTTGCTCTGGTAGCTTTGAGTAGAAAATCGCAGATCCCTGTCTGAGGCTGGCCATTTTTTATTATTGTGAGTTGTAAGCTCCAGAAGGGCAGATTCCTAGACAAGCTTGAGCAATTCCAAAGAATGGGGCCATGCACCATGGTTTCGCCTAATATTTCCTCCCAGGAAAGATGAAATGTCCTAATTACAACGTCACACTGGCTTGTCTTTCCTGATATCTTTCCTGTTCTTCTTGCCCACTTATCGTTATTCTCTCTTGTGACAGAGCCACACATGGAAGAGTTCCTGGAGATGGGCAGGAGCCTGGTTCTAGAACTTGGGTTAGAGAGGAAGGTTGGGCTTCCAACCTTCAGGCAGTTGAATTGGGAAGATGTGGAATCCAGGGGCGCCTGTGATGGGCTGCAGGTGGTAACCTGGAACGAAGTGAACGTTAGGGAAGGCCTGGAAGAAGTGCCCTGGAACGTGTCCTGGAAGGTGGACACAGGCCTAAGGGAAGAAAATAGGCTGGTCGTAGGAGGCTGCATCTGGGTGTTGAAATTCCACCTTAAGATGCGGAAGAGGGGCTCAAGCTGCTGTCTTTTCTCAAATGTAAATGAACCAAGTTTTCAATGTCCCTCATGATCCCTTGGCTATTGCTGTGTCAGTGCAGCTTGTGATGGGCCGTGTGACTCTAAGGGAAAATGGAAGAGAAGAAAAATGCAGAAATTATACCCTCTAGATATACTTCAAATAGATACAGTATGTGCTGGTTTGAAAGGATATATGTACCCTAGAAAAGCCATGTTTTAATCCTAATTCCATTTTGTAAAGGCAGCCATTTCTTCTAATCCCTATTCAGTGCTATATGTTTGAAACTGTGATTAGATCATCTCCCTGCAGATGTGACTCAATCAAGAGTGGTTGTTAAACTGGATTAGGTGGAGGTGTGTTTCCACCCCTTCTAGGTGGGTCTTGATTAGTTTACTGGAATCCTTTAAAAGGAGAAACATTTTGAAGAAACCTCAGATGCAGACGTTTGGAGAACAGTTGCTTCAGAGCTGACAAAGACATGGATGTTTAGAAATGCTTGGGGAGTCGTAGAGAGCAGAGAAGTATGGCAGAGCCGTGAGAAAGCCTCAACAGTGAACGCCCCAGAACCACAAAGCAGAGAGTCCACCAGCCAGCGACTTTTGGAGATGAAGAAGGAAAATGCCTCCTGGGGAGCTGGAGAGGAAGCTTGTAGATGACTCTGTGCTTGCCCTGTGCCCTTCCAGCCAAGAGAGAAACCCTGACTGTGTTCACCATGTGCCTTTGCACTTGAAAGAGAAACCCTGAACTTCATTGGCCTTCGTGAATCAAGGTATCTTTCCCTGGATGCTTTAGATTGGACATTTCTATAGACTTGCTTTAATTTGGACATTTTCTTGGCCTTAGGACTGTAAACTAGCAACTTATTAAATTCCCCTTTTTAAAAGCCATTCCATTTCTGATATATTGCATTCTGGCAGCTAGCAAACTAGAACACAGTATTTCAATCAGCTATGAAATAATTTTCAGAAAATGCTCTAGAATTGACAGTCAGGAACTTGGGCTTGAATGACTGAGTGAAGCCATGGTAATTTTTACACCAGTATCATTATATTTATCAGCAAAACAAATATTGATTGACCAATATAATTTAAGAGTTTATGATCCATTTGAACAACAGGAAATAGGCATAAGAAGATGATAAATAGGAAAGCAGAAGGGAGAAAGAGAACCAATATACAGTTCCTTTTGGAATGTGACAGACAGATAAAGCTTCATGGAGAAGACGGGGCTTGAAGCTAGTTGTTGGACTTGGACAAGGGGAGGACAAGCCCGGCATGGAGGATGGCAAGGCGAAAGGCATAGAAACAGCAATGTGCGTGGCCTATTGGGGAAAAAATGGATAGGTTATTGTGGCTGGAATGAAGAGTTTACATAGAGAAGTGGTGTACATAAAGGCATGGAGAGAGCAGGCGGTATAGAAGTTTGGCTGAAACTTGAGACTTTGTTCTGGGGGTAGTAGGGAGCACGTGGGTAGTAGGGAGCACTGTACTGGGAACTTCAGTGCAGAGGAAGAACGGGGTGGAGAGAAGAGTACGGCATTAGAGAGTCACTGGGATGATTCAGGGCAGAACCAGAACTTCACTTCAGGGCAGGAAGTGACAGAAGCAAGCAATTTATGTAGGACAAATGGATGGGACTTGGTGACTGACGGAAAGCGAGGCAGGAGTTAGAGAAAAGCAACCAGATTTTTTTCTGGTTTCCAACTTGGGTTACTGAGAGAATGATCACATCCCCAGCAGAACTGTTCTTCCCCTTTCTCAACAAGGTTCCTCCCCATTTTCTTGGTTTTGGTTGTCCCTCAGAACTAAGGAAAACAGCATTTGGGGATAGCTCTCTCACCCTACCCCAGCCCGCCTTACACTAACCGTAATAGCATAGGATCCTAATACCTGTTTAGAATCAATAAAGAGAACTTGAAGATATGATTTATAAAATATTGCACAATGGGGACAGAAGTAAACAGGGACTAAAACCTACTAGATTTGATGATTCACAACAGAATCCTAAACATCACAACCCAAGGGAACTACTTTAATTATTTAGTGGAAAATTATTGCTCTTTACAATAAAGAAACAGAGGCCTCCAAATGAAGAGTGACTTGCCCGAGGTCACGTGGCCAGCAATTAGCAGGCTAGGACTGGAACCCAGTTTGCTGAGTCTTAACCCAGTGCTCCCTGCATTTCTACTTGTCAAGTTATACCTGTGTGTGTGCACACACATGCTTGCTTGAGAAACAGAAAGCATTTTATTGGAAAAATGTATTTTCTATGGATTTACAACAACACATATCTCATCAGCAGTCCTCACTTGATAATAACTCAAGATTGTTTTAGATACAATTCTGTGTCTACTTATCAGAATAGTTGGCCTATTTCCTCATTTCTACCCATGGTCATCTCTAGATTTATTTTGAAATAATAAATAAATTTCAAACTGTCTTGGCTGAACTCTGACAGTTGACCCCTTTCCCAGCCCATATGACAACTTTTTTGTATACAGCAAGTTTATGAAAACTCATATTTGCATGCTAACTGGGCATAGAGAGGATTGGGAATAAGAAAAGGGAAAATAGGAAGCATATAACACTAGGTGCCCAGTGGATATTTGAGGGAGACAAAGAAAGAAGGAACTAGATGGAACAATTGATAGGAAACAGGAGAATGGCCTTAACTAAGAAAAGGATTTTCATATAATGAAGATAGGGTAGGCACAGCATTCTGCCTGCCCAATCAGGGTGCTTCCTGGGAGATTCTAAACAAAGACACATACCTACTGATACCAACATGCTGTGGCTAGCTGGAGAAAACTCATCAATCCTTGGTTTGCCACTCAGAAGCCTTGTGTCATCCCCATCTCGTAAGCTACTAAACAACTGTTGGATCCTCTCACTAAAAACTTAGAGAATACAACCAAGCCTCTTCCTGTCTGCTGAAAGAGACACACAAAGCATACTTGACTTTCATTTCTCTTTCAAAAATCCTTCCTCCCTCTTAAGGGGACTGCCTGGTAATTTTCCCACCCCATAAAAGAGCCTGTGTTGCTCAAGGAAGCCATTTAGAGAAGTTTGGACATCTTGAGGGATGGCTTTCACCCAAGCACTCTGTTTCTCCCTTCTCTAAGGTAGAACAAATAGAACAGTCCCAAGGTGGATAAACATTGAGATATGGAACCATCCCTGGACAAGAAGAATAATTGTTTGGTGTTCTGGACAATGAACAAGAGGAAATGAGCTTCAGCCAGGAAAGAAAAGAATGACCTTCTCAGGTGTGTAATGGACAAAATGATGGGCAATGGATGAAAACAGCCAGCCAAGAAAGGGACTGGCCAGGCCTCCTGGAAAGTGTGTGTGTGTGTGTGTGTGTGTGTGTGTGTGTGTGTGTGTGTCTTCCTTGTGTAAGCGATGGGCCTTATTTTCGCTGAGCATTCCCTGCTGTTGCTGCTATTGCAAAAATATCTTGGAAGCTATGTGCTAACATATGGGAAGCTGTTGGCCATTTTTGCTTTCTACTGGACTTTCTGCCTTTCAGTCTCTTTTTCTCAGGCCAATTTGTCATCCTCTAACAATCATCTAATGGTGCTCAATAGATCTGACTGGGCTGAGATAAGCCCATGAAACAATGTCATCACATGTTAGTAAAAGCTCTAAATATACAAATTAGCCATAGGACAGGGACATGCCCACTGTGACTGCCTCCAATATGCATCAGGCCAAGATCAAAGGAAGGACCACACCAGAATCCATCCCTGCCCATCACAATAAGGTCAAGACATATCACATCCTGTCATAACATAATGAAGACGCAGTGACAGTCAGACCTGCACTTTGCTGTTATACTAACTCCAGTAGTTCACTGGGTATTATATCTAGAAAGGCAAAGTTATTTCATTCGGTGTTCTAGAAGGAAGTTCAATCTTGAAATCATTTGGAGCCAAGTAAGCTAAGATCCATCTAAAGATGCAGCTTCATGCACCTATAAAACATGAAACCTGTATGTAAGCACCTTGAGTTCATGGAATGATCAGACAGAGAAAAACAAATGCTTGGTTATGGAGTCGAAATGTATTTCAAAGAAAACAAGAAGAGCCTGATATCCCTCAGGCTGCCTTCTTCTGAGACACTTAGCTCAGTTGTCGTGACTCATCACAAGAGAAGCAGCTTTTAGTTATAGTACATCAGCTGGAGAAAAGGTATATCACTTTTTTTGAAGGTAAATCAGGGGGGTTAATTTTTGGTTGATGATATCTGACAGTTCCTCAGTGTTTTCGACTCAAAGCATAACTTCATAGAGAAGCTTATGCTTTAAATTGTGAAATACATTTTTGTGAATTTCTTCTCTGAATCTTCCTGTTTCCTTCCAAAAATATGGATCTAGTGGATCTGAATGCTTCAAAGTCATCGAGGTAGGAATGGTATAACATTATACTTGGGTTTTAAATCAATAATTTTCAAGAAATCGATGTTTTAATCATGAAGTAGCCATGATTTTATAGAGTAGCCATAAAGTCATAAAATCATAGCTATCACCCAATCCAACCAACCATTGATTTTTTTTTTTTTTTTTTTGGCATGGGCAGGCTCCCAGAATCAAACCCGGTCTCTGGCATGACCGACGAGAGTTCTGCCACTGAGCCACCATTGCACCACCCAACCATTGATTTCACATCTAGAAAATCTGAGACACCCAGATGCAACTCACCCAAAGTCATAGATTGGGTGAGCAACAGAGATAGGGACTGGAACCCACCATCCTGATAAGTTGATCTCTCTGGTGGCCAAAAAAGTCAATATTTTGAGATTTTTAGAGAAAAAAATGTTTTAATCACTTTAAAACCACAATGTATTGGATGAAAGGTAAAGGAGGAATCAGAAGGCAGTGAATAAATGAATGGAGAAGAGAGTCCATTTAATCATTCCTAATTTTAAGAGCCATTCAGATCCCATTAAGGGCTTGGGAGAAACAAGTGTGCTCTGGGCTTGGAATTTTGCTTTCCTTGACTGGAGCAGAACTGCGTATTTTAACCTGAAAAATGGGAACAAGGGGAATTTCACCTAGAGTCACCAATATTGCATCATCTTATCCCTGTTATTCTGCAGTTTCCTCGTGCATCTGCCTGGAGTCACTAGGTGTTTCCTGCCGAGCCTGAGCGTCTCCTCCAAGTCACATCAACCCCTCAAAATCTTTCCTTCTGGGCCTTTCCCAGAAATAGATTCTTGCCAGAAGGTATAAAAGACCAGCTTCTGCAAGGAAAGCAACTCCTCTGGCTGCCACGGGAGGCCACAGCAACTGGAGGTAAGACACATTAACTTTTGTCTTTCCTGGTTTCTATGAAGTTCATGATGACATTTCCTAAAATCTTCTCAGAAATCTCAGTACTGGATCTGGACTTGTCTTCATTGGGCATTTTCTGGTGCCAGATTTTGTGGGTTCATCTCTGTTGGGTTTAAGAGAGAATATGATTAAAATCACTGTGGGGCAAACTGTGTGACGGTAGCACAATACTTTAAGTGTAACAAAGCTGAGTGTGAGTACAGTTGAAAGTGGAAGGCTAGAGGCGTGTATGTCACCAGAAGGAAAGCTAGACTGTGTAACTTAGCAAAATTTAGAGTGAATGACGATGGTTTAATTGTATAAATATAAGAAAGTCCTCACATGAACTACAGCACACGTACATCACTGTTTCAAGGTGTTAATAATAGGGTGGTATATGAGAAAAATACAATTAATGCAAAACTAAAGGCTATAATTAACAGTAACATTGTAACATCCTTTCATTAATTGTAAAAAAGACACTGTACTAAAGCTGAATGTCCATAATAGGGTATTTGAGGGATATGGGATTTTTGTTGGTTTATGTTGTTTGTTTTTTCAAAAGAAATGAGAATGTTCTCATATTGACTGTGGTGAATGCATAACTATGCGATTATACCAAGAGCCATTGATTGTACATTTAGGATGGATTTGTATGGTACAGGAATAAAACAATTTAAATACATTAGAAAAAAAATCATTGTGGGTCAAGAAGGCTTTTCTGCACCTGAAAACTAAGTCACATTATCATGGACTCTTAGGGCTAGAGGCGGCCATAGATATCTCTTATCCAGTGTTTAGAGACTGAGGCCTAGGAAAGCAATAGCACAAGTCTACGGTTGCAATGAGTGTCGGGGGAAGGTAGGAACTGATGCTCCGTGTGGCAAGCTTGAGACAGCTGTGATTTCACATGACCTCTCCATTAAGGTGGAATTTTGTAGTGGTAAGGGGTCCCTAAGCCAGGGCTCTCAGGTCTCCATCTCATTTCCAAGGTCACCTGCCTACCCTCTGCAGCAGGTTTGAATATCTAGTTAGTCCTGAATTTCTAGTCTCCAGTGTATTAAATGCCCCGTGGACGCAGACCCTCAAAGGGTAAATGCATTGCAGCAGTATTGGATGGGCTTCATCTGGGGAGAATGGAGTGGTTGAATCATATTGTTTTTTTATATCCCAAACCCGGTGGCTAAGGTGAACGTTCATTTATGCTATAGAGGGCTTGTAAGAGCCATCTCCTCTCCATTCTCCTCTTGATCCTGGAGATGCTCAAAAGATTAAATAGAGTGTTCTTTGTCATGACGGGGTGTTTGTTCACTGTCCTATTTGCTCATTCCACCAAGCCCTCTCCATTCATGGAGAAGAATCCCGCTGACGCTTTCTTTCTCTGGCCTTCTTGTAGCCTCCCTGGTGACTGCTCAGGCAAGACTGAGAGTCAAGCCTTGGAAGGCCTCAGTAGTTAATGTGGTCCACACATCAGCAGCATCTGCATGACCTGGGAGCTTGTTGGAAATTCAGTCTTGGGCCCCATTTCAGACCTACTGAGTCAGAATCTGCATTTAACAAGATCGCCAGGTTGTTAGTAGGTACATTAAAGTGTGAGAAACCTGCTAAGGGACCGTCACCACCCTCTCCATCTTCTGACTTCCAGATGCTGTGTGTCTTTACACAAGGAGTTCTATTCACCCAGCATGTAACCAACACCTATTATGTACCAGCACTGTGTTTGGGAGCTGGGAAAACAGAAACAAATAAAACACAGCCCTTGAGGAACTCAGGGACTGATAGGGAGAACAAACATGAAAACAGTAATATGAGATATGAACAAAGTGCTTTGAGAAAACAGAAAAAGGAGTGACCTAATTTTCCTGGGGAAATCTGATAAATTTCACAGAGAAAGTAGCATTTGCCTGGGCTTTGAAGGATGAATAGGAGTTTATCAACAGGGAAGGCATTCTAGGCATAGGGAAGAACACGAGTAGAGGCATGAGATGGTGGAACAGCCTGGCAGGCACAGAGGCTGTAGTTCTGTCCTTAGATAGGGAAAGCTCCAGGCTTTGAGAAATGGTTTCTGCACTGACCATGATGATAAGAACGTGGGTAAATATCCAAACATCACATAAACATTACAGAAGCTGACATGCTTTAGTTTCACACTCTGAAGCCCCATGTCCTCTGCCCTTTGCCCTGCTTGGCTCTAGCTGTAGAGAGCATCCCTCAAGGATTTCTTGAACATCCTTTCACAGTTGCATGACTGTGTATTGCCTGGCTCTGCTTTCTGTCCCTCACCCTTCCTTCACACAGATTAGGAAAATCAACCAAGACACAGAAGGTAATTTAGCTTTGACTTTGAAGTCCATCCCCTCTTCCACTTACCAGTGAGAAAAACATGAAGGTACTCCAAAGGGAGAGGAGAAGACAAATGAGTAGCTAAGTTTTGTTTCCTGTTCATTTTTGAACCTTCATTTCTTTGGCTATGATTTGTTTTTCCCTCTGTCTATCTCAGATGATGCCTTTTTTTTCACAGACTAACCTTTTACCTTTTATTTTTTACTTATTATGAATACATTAGTCATCCAAAGAATCACAGGAGGTCAGAGTTGGACATCATGATCACTTGGTCTGAACCCCTCACTCAGCAGGCAAGTGACCCAGAAAGGTTGAGTAACCTGCCTAAGGTCACAGAGCTAGTTAGAACAAATGCAGAACTATGATCCAGGGCCTCCTGTTTCCAAAGCTTGCATTTCTTCCCTGCCTCCCGTATCTTATTACATCTCTTCCAGTACCTAGTAGCAGCCTGGACACTTAGCAGATAGTTTGTGTAGTTTCTCTGTTTCAATATCAGGGTGTTTGGTGTTCCCTTTCGCTGCTTCACCATCCTCTTCACCACCAGGGAAAGGTTGCCAAATAGGATTCTGGGTCTCGTTTTAGCGATGAGGGTCCTTTTCCAGCTCCCAGCCCTCCTGGCATCCTTGGCCCTGTTCCAGTCTGCAGAGTATGCCACGAATGGTAAGTATCTCCCTGCACTAGTTTCCTAGGGTGGCTGTAACATATTACCATCAACAGGATGGCTTAAAACAACAGAAATTTATTCTCTCACAGTTCAGAGGCCCAAAGCCCCAAATCAAGGTGTTGCAAGCGACACACTCCCTGAAGGCTTGAGGAAGAGTCCTTCCTTGCCTCGTCCTCGCTTCCAGTAGCTCCAGCACCTTAGCTCTTAGCTGCCTTACTCCAGTCTCTGCCTCTGTCTTCTCATGGCCTTCTCCTCTGTAGGTGTCTCTGTGTGTCCTCTCCTCTTCTTGTAAGGACCCCAGTCATTGGATTTAGGGCCCACCCTTATCCAATATGAATGACCTCATCCTAACATAACTAATTACATCTGCAAAGACCCTATTGCCAAATAAGGTCACGTTCTGAGATTATAAATTGCCACGAATTGGGGGGACAGTGTTCAATTCATTACATGCCCCTTGTTCATAGCATGTGTCCCACCCATGCTCCAGACCCCCATACGAGTGAACATGGGAACCCCACCTCTGCCATCACAACATCCCCTTCCCTGCTTCAGGGCCCTGGTGATTAGCTATGTTCTTTGATGGACTTGCTTAAGGGCCCAGGAACCACCAGGAACCACCAGGAACCAGAAAAATCCTCTCAGCCCAATAGCCAAGCCAGCTTTCTTACACCCATCACTGGGGTCTTCTCGTGGAATTGGGGAGGGCAATTTTGGCATCTTATTGAAGACAGAGGGTCTGCTCCCCATTCTGTACTTTTTCCCTCTTGAACAATGGGACTTATGCAAAGGTCCTAATCCTAATCTTCTGCCTTCTCAGATGTGAGGGAGTGGGGGTAATGGCCAAGAAAGAAGGAGATGGAGGCAGAGGGCATCTTCAAGGTGTTGTGTTTGCCATCCTGCTCCCTGCTCCTCCCCCTCCCAGCACAGCCAGCCAGAGCTGCTGCCGTCGCTTACACTGTGAGCCAAGCCAAGGTCCAGGTCAACAAGGCCTTCCTGGATTCCCGAACCAGGTATGTGGGGCGCGCGCGCACACACACACACACACACACACACACACACATACACACACACACTTCCTTTTGCAGTCTTCCTGCATGTCTAGGCCAGCTCTGACAAATCAGGGAGCTAAAGGCATCGTCTCACTTGCTCTTCGACCCCCAAGTACGTGGCAAGTAGGAGCAACAGCCCATAACTCCTAAAATCCTCAGCCTGTAAATTACCTTGAGAGAACATCTAATCTAAGTCCACAGGAAGGACTTTTCTTCCTCGGGGTCAAATGCTTCCCTGGGTCATGCATTCAGGGGTCCCAGAAAGCCTCTAGGTACAAGTTCTTCACTCACTCCACTGCTGCTGATGCCTACTGACTTCGGGCGGGTTCCTGAGACCTGGCTTCTTTGGCAGGTAACTCTCTCAGGAGCTGTAAGGAGGGAGGGGAGGAGAGGGCAAGGGAGGAAGCCAGCAAGGGGGTGGTTTAGGGAGAAGTCTTGCCTCAGCCTGACCCCACAGGGAGATCTGGAGTGCAAGTTGCACCTCAGAGTCTGTTCTACCTTGGAGAAATGTCATCACCTGGCTGCAGGTGGGCGCGGGAAGGTGCAGCCGGCCTTCTGTCGCTCCCGGGCACCTGCAGGCAAAGCAGCTCCAATTGCCTGAAAGCAATGACTGGAGAAGGTCCCAGGTGTAGGTGCTGAGATGACTACAAAAACCAATATAGGCCCCTGCCCTCCCGGAGTCCACGTTCTAGTGAGAGGCGGACACAGAGCAAGAGTAACCATTGTACTGAGAAGAAAACTGTCGTATTCTTTCCTCTCATGGTCTCTTTACACCAGACCTGTGGCTTCATTCCTCCTTGGCCCTTGAATGAACTCTCAAGCAGCTCCATAATTTTGTTGGTGCCTTTTAGATGATGAGATGCGCTCTGGTCACTTCTAGTCCCAAGAACATCATTTCAGAAATTAGTATGTCAGCATAAGGACTCAAAGCTTCTCCCCCCTCTCAGCTCAGAATGGCTTGAGGCCTGTGGTGAGGGAGGGGGCACAGTCCCCTGCTTTTCTCTTTCCTGGACTCCTTCAGCTTCAGCCGGGGAAGGGGGAGAGATCAGGGACGGCAAGAGCAGACCCATCTGGGCAACGCAGTCCCAGCAGGGGCCACAGGTCTTTCTCTCCATGGGTGCTTTTATGGTCTCCCAGAGATTCTGCTGTCCACCCCATGACCCGCAGAAGCCAGCTGCTTACAGCTCTGACCCTCACCCCTCTCAACACCCTCTTGGGCCAGGTCTCCTTTGGCTCGCCCCAGGAGACTGATGACGGGTGTGTGGTTTTGTGCCCGGAGCTGCCCCACCTCTCCTCTGCTGTCAGGCTCACAGCTCCAGCCACCACTTCTTTCCTTCAGGGTTTTAGGCAGGTGTCGAGCACCAGCCAAGACTTCAAGGCGCACAGGCAAAAGCCCTCCCCTTAAGTGATGCTCTCATGGCCCTTGTCCCTAGAACTAATGCCAAGGGGCAGTCCCCCAGTGGGGGTAGGAGACGCCCAGTGTGTCGGCAACCCTCCCCAAGAGAAAAATCTCTCTCCTGAACTTCAATCCTTTTAGACCTCCAAGGTGGGGGATAGAACAAAAGCCGCACAATAGAACTTTCTGCAGTGGTGGAAATGTTCTACCTCTGCGCCGTTCAATAAATACAGTAGCCACTAGTCATAGGTGGCTATAGAGTACTTGAAATGTGGTTAGTGCAACCGAGGGAATGAATTTGAAATTTTACTTAAATTTAATGAATTTCAATCTCAACTGTACCAGATGGGACAGTGCAGCAGTCCAGGCTACCAGGCCATATTGTCTCTTGCAATAGCGGCAAAAAAAAAAAAGCAGTGTAACTTGTTTTCTTGGGGTCTTTTTTTATCGAGGGGGTAGGGGGAGTAGGGGATTAGGAGGTGGTCAGTTGGCCTGGTGATTAGAGCCCAATCACAGGAGAATCCTTGTGGCTGCCCCACTTGACCTGTGTAGCTCCTGAGTATGAGACACTGAGGCCTCGAACACTTTAAAATAAAATTAACAGCCTGTGTAATGACAGGTCAGGTGTGGAAGCCAGTGAATTGTGCCCAAAGCAGGGTTGGCTTTTGTGAGAATTTCAAGCCACGTCCAAAGTCTTAGAGCCATAGGTACCTCACAGAAGCCCCTCCTTTCACACATGAGGAAACTGAGGCACAGTGAAGGGATAGAAAGTTCTCACAGTAGGACTTTTCTGATACCACCTTGCCCTCGGTCATCTGTCTTATCACAAACTTCTTAGTGGAAGGGTTTTTGGTTTCACATTTTACAATGGGAAATTAAGGAATAAAAATGTTGGACGTCTCGCTTGTGCTATGGGCAGCAGTTGGCTGGTGCTATGGCCCCCAGGGCCAACCTGTGCCACCTCTAAACAAATTCCACACTAATTTTAGGCCAGATGCAGGAAAGAATGTTTTCATGAGCAAAACCAAAGGCCCATAAGCACCTTATTCCTAGATTACGCCCACGAGTCTCTATGAGGTGCCAGCTCCATGTCAGGGTTCCCGAGGCTGCATTAGTAAAGCCTGGGACCTGTGTATTTTTAAAGTCCCCCCAGTAGCACCCAGCCCAGCCGCCACCCTCTGATTTGGATCCAGGAAGCACTCATACCCTCTACTTGTCTTCAGCACCATACCTAACAAAGCTTAAAGACACAACGGTAGCTTCCTCCTCCCAGAGGAGATTTTCCAGAGACATTACAACAGAAATGAAGAAAAGGTCCTGAGAGCACAGGTAGTGTTAGCTCCTTCCTGCTGTCCCCGCCCCCAGCCGGCCCCTCCCTGTGCACACAGCATCTCGCTCCCCTGGGTGGGCTGCCAGCTCCCTGCTATGGGATCAGAGCCCAAGGAGCCCTGACATAACTTCCTCATTGCCCTCCACTGTAGGCTGAAGATGGCCTTGAGCTCCGAGGCGCCCAGCACCCGACACCTCTCGCAATACCTCAAGCATGCCAAAGGCTGGACACGCATGGCCATCCGATTGGGGCAGGTGTGGGAGGAGGTCTTAAAGAGACTGCGACACAGCATGTCCCTGGCCAACGTCAACATCACAGGTACAGAAAACCCACTGGCCCAGCAAGGTCACACTGTGAGCTCCTAAAGAGGGGGCTTTAGTCGCCTTTGTATATTACCATCTGTAAGGTTGCCATGGGCTCCCTGTCTCAAACCACAGTGTTGCCACTTCCGTCAGTGGAAAGTACATGTAAGCCACCCGCGTCAGGGGATTTACTGGGATTATGTCTCAGGAAATGAGATTCCCGTCCTGTTCTGGGCATCTCAGGGCAGAAACAATGAACTGATGGCTTGGCTATGGCCTCCTCCAGCCTCCCACACCCCAGTCAAATGTCACAACTCCTGGGATCATGAAGGAAGGCATTTGGTCCTCATGAGGAAGAGGCTGTAGGTGCTTCCTAGACAAAACATCAAGTGGAGAAGATACCTGGTCTCAGACTTGGGCAAATTCCCAAGCTCCAAAAGAAGGAAACTGAGACAAGGCAGCACCTTGGCTCTGAGACTCAAGAGGTGCCAGGGCTGGAACTCTGCATCTGCCAACTTTCACAGAAGGTTCCCCTAAAGAAGCCCCCAGAGAGCCAAATCCCCTGGCCTCTGTCTCATTGCAGACACCAGGCTGGACCATGGGCTGCCTTAGGAAGTTGGCAGCTCTCTCTACTCTGCCTGCATCACCGTCTGTGCCTAAAGCCCCCCATCCTGTTACTCCTGCCAGGACAACCCTGCCCAGAGCTTAAAAATTACCCATCACTTCCCAACAGCTTTTCTATATAGATTCCTGTATGCTCAGCACTTTTGATGTCAATGATGCTTCCGAAGAAAAGCAATCTTAACTAACTCATACTAATATGTGCTTAATGCCCCAGAGGTATTTTAATGAAAATTCCAAAAGAGAAATTTGTTCAAATGAAACAGGCAAAGAATCACTAGTAATTCTGGAGACACTGGCAGTTCCTCACTAGTTGTGTGGCTTCAGGCAATTCCCTTGAGCACCATGATCTCAGTTTCTTATCTGTAAAATAGAAATAAAAATTCTTCCCTTAATGAGTTGTCAGAATTATATGAAAAACCAGCGGAGACATGTTTAGTTAGAACATAGAAAGTATTCCAAAAAATATAAGGGCACCCCTGGTTTCAGCTTCCTGCCCCCCTCCAGTCCCTCAGGAGGAACTCAGCCCCTTTGGTTCCTTCTGTTTCAGACCCAAGCCTGGACTTGGCTTCACTCTGTCGAGAGGTGGGCTGTGGTTCCGTCCCTGCTGTGGTGCAGTGCCACCAGAAAAGCCCTTACCGCACCATCACTGGGGACTGCAATAACAGGTGACTGGGCAGGGTGGGGGTTGGGCACTCCCAGTACCAGGCCCGGCCCACCTGCCCAGAGCAGCCAGGGCCTTTGCTGCTTGGACATTCCCCGCAGGGTTCCCACCTCCTTACCCTCCCGGACTTTCCCCCCAACGTCCCCACTTACCTTCTCAAGAGTCCGCGTCCCCAGCCGTCTCCTGTGAGACGGCGGTGTGTGGCTGGAAGCCGCGCCTTCCCCAGGGGCCCCGGGTGCCTGGGGCGCGTGGGGTAATTCAGAAGCCCGCGTTGGAGAGGCGCGTCCTCCCCTCCCCTCTCCCTCGGGCAGAGCCGCTTGGTCCTTCCGTGGGATCCTGTGCTTTGGAACCTCAGGGCCTCTGGGGGCGCCGCGGAGCAGCCAACCCCGAGGCGGAACCGCCGAGGCTGAGGGAGGGTCTGCTGGGTTTCAGGAGGAACCCTGCGCTGGGCGCCGCCAACAGGGCGCTGGCGCGCTGGCTGCCCGCCGAGTACGAGGACGGGCTGTCCCTCCCCTTCGGGTGGACGCCCGGCAAGACGCGGAACGGCTTCCCTCTCCCGCTGGTGAGCGCGGGGTGGGGTGAAGGATGGGAGTCAGAGGGAAGGTAATGCACTACCCAGGCACACCCAGAAAGGAAGACTAAGTCGGCGAGAGGACGGAGGGATGGGCGAAGGAGCAGCATTAAGGAGAGAGGGAGATTAGCGCTTGTCCCCCGGCCGTTCCCCCCAAACGCCACTGGAGGGCAGCAGAGCTCTGAGCCTGGAGCCCGGCCTCGTGGTGGGCGCACCGGCAGGCGAGATACCCTGGGGTCCCCCGGACAGATGGGTTCCCTGCCCCATCCTGTGCTCACTTACCCTACTCCTGCCCCTGGAGTGCATCAGCTGTTGTTTTCCTGGAGGGCCTGTCTGTTGGCCTCATCTGAGTTGGCAGCCCCATCCAGAGCCCCTCTCCTCTTGGACGCCTGGCACCGGCTTGGCACTGCTTCAGAGGAAGCCTGTCCTTGTTTCCCTCTCCAAAGTGAAAAGAGCACTGGCCTTGGATTCACTCTTACCTCTACCCCCTCACAGCTGCAGGATCTTAGAGAACTTCTTTAGGACCCAGTCTCCTCATCTACAATGTGTGGTCATGCCACCCACATCCTGGGGATGAAATATGCTAGTTGCATTGTAGGTAGTCAGTGGACTGTAGTTGAATCGGAATCCTCAAAGCACCTTTTCCTCCTGTCCTCTCCCTCTCTCTCGACCTGTAGGCCCGCGAGGTGTCCAACCAGGTTGTCAGCTATCTGAGTGAAGAGGGTGTCCTGGATCAGAACAGGTCTCTGCTCTTCATGCAGTGGGGTCAAATCGTGGACCACGACATGGACTTCGCACCCGACACCGAGCTGGGCAGTAGCGAGTACTCCAAAGCCCAGTGTGAAGAGCGCTGCCTCCAGGGAGGCAACTGTTTCCCCATCATGGTAGGCTTCGGTGGAAGTCCCTGGACAAGCCCCTTGCCTAGGGTGACGTGGTAGACATTCCCAGCTCATCAGCCAGGTTCTCTTGGTTGATTTTGAATCTCCCCAGGCCTATTACGTTCATTTAATCACTTATCCATTTCATCAGTGCCAGGAGTGCACTAAAGCACTGGGGATCCAAAGGTGAATAAAACACTGTTCTGACCTCAAGGTCAAAGAGCAGTGTGGGGAAAGGACTTACCACTTAGAAGGAAATAGAGAAGTTCTACAGAGGGTTCTATAAGTCCCTAGCCCAGCAGCCTTGGCCTCACCTAGGGGCTTATTAGAAATATGAAACGTCAAGCCCCACCGCAGACGTTGGGAAACAGAATGTACATCTTACCAAGATCTCTGGGAGAGTCAGTGAAGTCTCTGGACCATTGATCTAAGTCATCGTGTGGTCTTACTCCTAAACGGGGCTGAAACTCAATGGATGAGTCCACATGAGCCAGTAGGAATTTGCAGGAGTTTCCACAAGGAGAGGAACTCTCAATGTGCATCTTTTCTTATTATTCATGGATTTTATCGCTAGAGAGTTAATAATCCATACACACAATAAAGCAAGGCTGTGTGCTGAGGTGGAAAGAACATGGGCTTTGGAATGTGGCTAATCTGGATCTGAATCCCACATCTTTCCCTCCTAGTTTGTAAATCCTTGGAAAAGTTACTCAACCTTTTTGGGCCTCAGCTTTCTCACCTGTAAAATGGGACTGAATTGTCTACCTTACAGGGTTGTGTGAGGACCAAAGCCTAATAAAGTATGCATAATGCTTGACACATAGTAGGTCCAAAAATAATTGTAGCTTTCGTTTCTGGAACCATGCACTTCGCCCCGCGCCACCCCCCAAAATTGTAGCTGTTAGTAATAGTAATGATTAACAAAGCCTTTCCCATCTCATGTCCTGGTTCCCTGCCCAGGGATTTCAGAATCCCTCCCCACCAAAAATTCTGAGCCCTGGCAGTGATAGACTGAAAGATTCTCCTGAGCCCTTGTACACAGCAGGTTGTAATGAACTTCCGGGTATTGGGGGGCACAGGATATGTAGTGTCAGCAGGGGGCATCTGGGGTGACTGGTGCCAGGTTCCAAGAGGGTGCCATCAGAGCCTTTGCCAGCTGTAGCGAGCCTCGCCCCAGGCATTGGTTTCCAGGGCCCAGTTACCCACCCCCAATCTCTCCGCAGCTCCCGCCCCAAGACCCCAAGGTGAAGACTCAAGGGAAGTGCATGCCTTTCTTCCGAGCTGGGTTTGTCTGCCCCACTCCGCCCTACCAGTCCCTGGCCAGAGAGCAGATCAACGCTCTGACCTCCTTCCTGGACGCCAGCTTTGTGTATGGCTCTGAGCCGAGCCTGGCCCACCGCCTGCGCAACCTCAGCAGCCCCCTGGGCCTCATGGCCATCAACCAGGACATCTCGGACCATGGGCTGCCCTACCTGCCCTTTGACACCAAGAAGCCAAGCCCCTGCGAGTTCATCAACACCACTGCCCACGTGCCCTGCTTTCTGGCGGGTGAGTCTACACCACGAGCCGAGGGGTCCGAGGGCCAGGGGGCTCTCCTGGGGACCGAGAGCAGAGGCAGGCCACAGACACTTCACATGGTCCCCAGGCAGCTTCCAGGGAGGCCTGAGCACCGCTCCTTTCTCAGCATCCTTCGGTGAAAACACACACCACGCTGCCACTGCCCCTGGCACTGGCCCAGGACTGGCAGAAGGGCCCAGATGAATACAGAATCTAAGAACATGTGTTTACTGCAAAAAAAAATTCAGGACGTCCAGAAAAGCATAAAGAAAATGAAAATTAAAACCACACATAATTTCACCACCCGCAGATAATTAGTGTTACCATTTTAATATATATCTTTTCAGTATTTTTTTCTATCATCTAGTTCTACATTTTTTATATAATTGGAATCATACCATAAATGATGTTTTATAACCTGATGTTTTCACGTATATCCCATATCATTAAACATCCCTTTACTGCATGGTTTCAAATGGCTACCTGTTACTCCATGTTGTATTACCATAATTTATTTTATCAGTCCTATTTGGGGACCTATAGGTTATTTCTAATTTTTCTGATTTTTTTGTTGAGGTAGCCAATGTCCTTGTCTATAAATCTGTTTGCTCGTTTTCAGTGAATGTATTAAGATAATATCCTAGAGGAGGGATTTCTAGATTAAGAGGAATATGTATTTGCAAGGCTTTTTGTAAACTTGGCACAAAGCCCCAGCTTCACACAGCCTGAGGATGAACACAACCCTCCTAATTCTGTGCATTTCGGGGGCTCTTCCCCCTTCGTCCTCTCTGACATTGACATCTGGAGTCTGTCCTCTGTTCTCCAAAAATCCACTCTTCGTGGACCACCCCCTGCCCACCTGACCTGACGGAAGTCAGCTGTGGGCCAGGGTCTCTTGGTAGAGCTCTTGGGTTCTCTGTCCATACATATCCCATATCAACCCAGATGCAAAACTTTCCCTGTTTTTACAAAAATATCCCCTAAGACCAAACATTCTGTGCATTTTTAATAGGCTTTCCTGAAGGTTAGAGGACAGAGGGAGAAGTCACCTTATGAATATCTGTTCTTCCACCATTTCACTGGTTCCCCTCTTCCATCCTTGCTCCTCTCCCCCTCACTCCCAGACAGCCCCCGATTTCCAAATTCTTCTCTCTTTATTACAACAGAGCAATCAACCTGCCCAGGCCGCTGCTCTCAAATCTACATTCCTTAAACCTTCAAATGTGCTCAACAAAATGAAAAGCCCTTTATTTATTTGTACTGCCCTTCTTAGGGGGCAGATTATAATTAGCAAAGTTTTATTTTTTAATATGTCACCTGTAACCCTTACCTGTGAGGTTGGCCTTATGATCCCCATTTTCACAGATAAAGAGACAGGCTCAGAAATGTTAAGTAACTTGCCCAAGGTCACAGAGCTAAAAGTGGTGGAGCCGGAGTTCAAACCTATGACTCCCATCACCCACCTCACCTGCCATCCTGGTCCACTGACTTCCCTTAACTGGAAGGACAGGTTTGGAAGTCCCTCTGGGCCCCTATCATTCCTTCTGCAAGTTCCTTCCAGGAGTACCCACCTTCTCACCTTCTGGGCTTTCAGGTGATTCACGAGCCTCCGAGCACATCCTGCTGGCCACGTCCCACACCCTCTTTCTCCGTGAGCACAACAGGCTGGCCGGGCAACTAAAGAAACTCAACCCTCAGTGGGACGGAGAGAAGCTGTACCAGGAAGCCCGAAAAATCCTGGGAGCCTTCGTGCAGGTACAGAGGGACAGGAGTGCTGCCTCACACTCCACCCGGCTCCTGCTCTGGGCTCAGGGCTCGCGGCCACACCTCCGGCTGCCTCTTCTGTTTTCCTTGCCTCCGTCCCCCTCTCCCACCCCACGGCTTCACCCTGTGGCTTCTCTCCCATTGACGCGTTCTTTTGTTTCTTCAGCTTTTCCGTCCCAAAATAAATCCCCAGATTCTGAGCCTCGGAGAGGGGCTAATGTGTTGGTCACTTCCTCATGCCTGCCCTGGTCCCATCACTGGGAACCCAGGCTCAGCCTTTCCTGAGACTGTCACATAGCAGTTATTTTGGTTATTTTTATTTGATTCTCTTTCTTTATAATTCTCTACACCTAAGCCACATGTCATGGGCACACTCAATTGATCTAGTTGGTTGACTGATTAATAAACTAGGTTGATTTATTGATATTAACTATATACATATATTTTGAAGCATTTTGTTTCATTTAAATGCACCCCTCACCCAGTCTCCTCCAGGGCATCTTGCATAATTATAGTACAAACATCTCCAGCAGCGAGATTTCTGAGCCCCAATTTTTTAAAAATAAATGTTGAATTCTGGGGGGGGGAGGTGAGGACAAAAATAAATGGAAATGGCTCTCCTTAATGATTAAAGATGTGTGAATTTAAAAATATATATATATATATATATTTTGCAATGGGCTTCTGGTTGCAGAACAGGGAAAAATAGTTACGTCACTTGCTCTGCAACTAGAAGCCCATTGCAAAAATAAATATATTGTTGGTAGAAAATCATCCAACAGAATAAACATGTCTGCCTAAAGATTGTATGGGTTAAGTTTCGTGGAAATAGAAAGAAAAGGAAAACCATTCAGGCTGTCTCAGACGTTCAGTCTTGGCTCAACCCTACATATGTGTCAAAGGGAACCCTCAAGGCAGGGAGTGTAGTTGGGCAGCATCAGGAATTAGAGGCAGAGACTGGGAACCATGTGGGATTAGGGCATTTACTCTCACTCCGTCTCTACCTCCTTTCTGCTCCTCTCTTGACTTTCCCCTCCTTCTTCACTCTTTCTGCAGACAGGTTTTCTCTGCTTTTTTTGTGCATGGTAGAAAATGACGTGGTCCCACCTGCCTCCTCAGATCAAGCACCATCAAAAACCATATAGAATAGCTACGTCCAAAAATCTGAATTCCTGGAGGAGAGATTCAGACTGACCAGCTTGGTCTGGTGCCACAGGTCAGGAGCAGGATTTTGTCTCTTGCTGCCTGCCGTGGCCTGAAGAGCAGATACCCTGCTCAGAGGATGGCATCCCCACCATTTATCCTGCCCAACAAATGGAAACAACCTGAGTGCAAAACAGTACGAGAACACCAGAATATTATGCACATTTAAAATGACAACTGTGAAAACTGGTAGAAATGTGACAAACGGGAACTAAAAAAAGCGAATGCAAACTGTGCATTCTCTAAACTATAACTACATGAAGACATATATCACAGAGACAAAAATTAGAAAGGATAAAAAATTAATATATTGTGTTATGTGGTGGCATATTTTCTTTTTTCCCCCCAAATTTCTCTATTTATATTAGTTTGTTGTTTTGAGTAAAACAATACCAGAAACTGAGCTTTCCATGGTACAGTATTTCCTTCGGAGCCAGAGATTGGATGAACTTCCCCATTATTCCTTCAATCCTCTTGGCCTGGCCTCCGGAGAAAAGCCTGATAACGCGGCCTCAATGTGTTCAAGTGACACCCAAGGACTGTCACTTTAGCATCAAGGTCATAAACTTACAGCACCGATGGCAAAGACAGTACATCTCAAGTGCCGAATTCAAACGACTGATTAGTAGCAGCTCTGTTGAAACAAATCATGATCTTTTCTCAGCAGAGAAGATGCCAGGCTCAATTAGACATGTCTGCCACGTCGTGGAAAGGAGGAACTGGACACATATGTTATGCATGTGCTTTCCTGGGTTTCTGACTGCTCCTATCTCTTGGCCACAGTTCTGTGCCCGCCTCATTCTGCAGAGTTTTCAGCCTTCTCTTGTCCTTTCCTCACACCTTGTTTCTCCCCACAGATTATCACCTTTAGAGACTACCTGCCTATTGTCCTGGGTGAGGAGATGCGGAAGTGGATCCCTCCATACCAAGGCTACAATGAATCTGTGGATCCCCGAATTTCCAACGTCTTTACCTTTGCTTTACGTTTTGGCCACTTAGAGGTCCCCTCCTCCGTGTCCCGCCTGGATGAGAATTACCAGCCATGGGGTCCGGAGCCTGAACTCCCCCTGCACACCCTCTTCTTCAACACATGGAGGATGGTCACAGATGGTACGTCCTTTCGGGGAAGCGTTGTCACCTGGCTCTCCCACTCTGCAGGCTGCTCATAGGGAAACTGGGCTTGGAAGCCAGGCTCCATGCGCTTCCCGGGTAACGCTGGGCAAGTGAATTCATCTCACTGAGCCTCAGCCTCCTCATCTATAAAACTGGAATACTAATGGTACCTATCTCACAAGGGTGTCCTGAAAATTAAGTGGGACACACGTGTAGAAGATCTACAGTGGTTCCTGCCACACACCAGGTGGTCAATAAATGTTACTCATTAGTACTTCTTTCCTCCTCATTTCTAAAGTGACTGGGATTTCCCTACCTCTTTCCTTCCATGCCTTAGGCTTCTCTAATGCTTATAGACAGAATCCATGGGCTTAGAACATAAATTGCTCTTTTCTGCTCTGCTTCCATTCTCCAGGAGAAGGTGTCAAAAAGGTTGGGTCCATCAGTCCTTTAACCCTGTGCTGTGCTCCACTGAAACTGGCTTTAGTTAAGGCCTGACAAGTCAGGGGCATTTCCTAAAGATTTATGCTACCTCTTCCTCAGGCTGTGATGCTCCTCAGAGGAACGTAGGTAGGAGAAGGAGCTGAGTCCTAGAACGTGAAAAAATTCCTGACGCTCCTATTCATGACATCATAACCTGAATGCCCCTTTCTGCCACCACCAAGGCAGGTGGGCTGGACGCTCTCTGTCCCTGAACACACCTGCAGGATACGCTGTGCTTTTCCCTCCCTGCTTCCAGCCTGAGGTGTTCAGTCGGCTTCAGAAAACACCTGGTGGAGGGAAGGGCCAGCCATGGAAGATGTCCCCACCCTACCCCCACCCTCAAGATGGCATCCCTTGCAGGTGGAATTGACCCTCTGGTGCGGGGTCTGCTGGCCAAGAGGTCCAAGCTGATGAGTCAGAATAAAATGATGACAGGAGAGCTGCGCAACAAGCTTTTCCAGCCAACTCACAAGATCCATGGTTTTGACCTGGCTGCCATCAACATCCAGCGGACCCGGGACCATGGGCAGCCTGGTGAGTGGTCCAGCCTGGGGACCTTGCAGCCACTTTCTAGGGGCTCCTGAAGACTCTGCTGTAACCCTGAGGATCTGATCAGTTCTAAAACAGAAGGCAGAGAGGCCGATTTGTAAAAGGCACATTGCTTGTCTGTGCAATGGAATTTACCCTTCTCTCTAATGCAGAGACAAAAGAATACATCTGGGTGGGCCATGGTGGCTCAGCAGGCAAGAATGCTTGCCTGCCATGCCAGAGGACCCGGATTCGATTCCCGGTGCCTGCCCGTGTAAAAAAAAAAAGAGAGAGAGAGAGAGAACACATCTGCTACTCTGCTGGAGTGCCTCAAATGAAAAAGAGTCCAAGAACTAATGTGTAAAACCAGTTTGAAAGCCCAGAAAAGCTAAAGAGAATGAGAACAGAAAGAAAGAAATGACTGTTGGGCCTTTCTTTCACATCCATGAAAGGCAGCTTAATGAATTAAAAGCCAGATTGCCTGAGTTCAGATTCTAGCTATGCCATTTACTAGTTATCTGACCTCGGGAAATTCCTAAGTCTTCGGTTTGCAGTATGTGTGCAGCACTTAGAATCGTGCCTGGACCCAGGGTTAGCCCCACATAACCTGGCTCTCTCAAGAATAACCTGCCAAAGATATAGAACAGTGGATCACTATTCTCCTGCCCAAAAGATTGGGAGCCCAGATTTTCTGGGGCTGATGGAGCAAGATGGGGTGTGTCCCCAAGGAGGGACATGTGGGCAGGGAGCCCCCAGGATGAGACATCCTTGGCTTTCTAACCCTAGGGTACAACTCCTG
This sequence comes from Tamandua tetradactyla, assembly GCF_023851605.1. NCBI lineage: Eukaryota > Metazoa > Chordata > Mammalia > Pilosa > Myrmecophagidae > Tamandua > Tamandua tetradactyla. The sequence goes on from NC_135332.1 coordinate 39,246,611, forward strand.
GAGAGGCTTCTGTGACCTCTCGCAGCCCCGGACAAAGGAGGAGCTGGGTGCTGTGCTGGAGAACCCGGGGCTGGCTGAGAAGCTGCTGGAGCTCTACGGGACGCCTGCCAACATTGACATCTGGACGGGGGGCATTGCCGAGCCCTTGGTGTCGGGGGGCCGGGTCGGCTCTCTCCTGGCCTGCCTCCTGGGCAAGCAGTTCCAGCAGACCCGCGATGGAGACAGGCAAGTGTAACCTCAGTCAGGGAGGGGGCAGGGGAGCCTTTCTCTGGAGGGGGGGGGTGTCCTCACGGCCTGGGGAGGGCCAACTCCAGACCTCAGCAGGGGTGGGGCCTTTTCACATTCCCAGTGACTCTTTCCTCCTTGGTCTCAACATCCCTTTAGTGGTGCTAGCCCCTCCGCCCTCCTGAATTGGGACAAAGGCTGTATATATCCCCTGCTGGTCTGTGATCAGCAACACCCCCCCCCCCCCACACACACACACACACACACAAGCCGCCACAGGGTGAAATCCAGGCTGCATCCAACAGAATCAACAGCAGGTCAACAAAGGACCCTCGGGAGGACATTCCCACGGTGGCAGGCTGGAGGGGGGCCAGCAAACTGGGCTGTTTGGAGAGACCCTGCTTCTGCTTTTGCAGGTTCTGGTGGGAGAACCCTGGGGTCTTCACCGAGGAGCAGCGAAATTCTCTGAAGAAAGTGTCCTTCTCGCGCCTCGTCTGCGACAACACCCACATCACCAAGGTCCCCCGCGACGCATTCCAGGCCAACACTTACCCCCAGGACTTTGTGGATTGCTCAGCGATTGATGAGCTGGACCTCTCACCCTGGGTCTCAGTGGAGAACTAGGGGGCCCGAGGCGCCGCAGCCTCCCACACTGTAACGTCCCTTTGGTCCATGATACCATTTCAAGCAAGTTCAATAACCCAGTCCCTGAGAGCACCCCATCCCGGGCTCACGCCTTCTTTTCTCTATCCTCGCCTCAAGTCCAAGCGCAGCCCCCTCCCCCTTTCCGGCCGTGCACCCTCCCTCCCTCCCACCACCCCTACCCCCATCTCCTCTGCCTGTGGAGATCCCGCTTCCTGGCAAGACGCAGGCCTCAAGAGACGCCCTTCCAGCCTACTGTGCAGGATGGAACCTGTCCTGTCCCTGAGCAAGCCTTGCTCCCTTCTTTTCTCCTGTCCTCTCACAATAGGCTGTAAGCTACTTGAGCCAGGGACTTGTCAGCCTGCTTCTGAGTGTCGCATACCCCCCCCAGGGCCCCCCCCATGGCACCCAGCATGATGCCTTGCACAACAGTAGGTGCTCAGTACACACTTGTTGATTGACTAAAGATGTGCCCTTGCAGAAGCCAGTCACCTGATGCTGACAGTCCAGTGAGGCTTACCACCAGGAAGTCATGGGATGAAATCCAGGGAGGGGAGAGGTCACAGCTCGGTGGATTTCAAATTGCTCTCAAAGAAAGGGGGAAGGCAAGGGGCTTCTGAGAAAAGAAGCAATGGGTTTGGAGAAGCAAGAGAGGGGATTTCAGAACAGATTATAGATGGTGTTGCCCAAAGATAAAACAGGAAGCAAAACCTAGCCTGGATTTCCCTGTGGCCGCCCTTCTGGGAAATGCCCTCCTCCAGTGGAGCCCATAGGCCTCCGAGGTCTTCTGAGTGGGCAGCTCCAGAACATCCCTTGTCAACACACATGCAATGCTTTTATTTTAAAATGACTCTGGGTGAGCCAAGCTTGACGGCAGGGGGGTGGAGGGGAGACCAGCCATCCTAGGGAGAGCCTGGGACCCAGGAGATGGGGGCTGCAGCTCCGACCCAGGCACCCACTTCTTCATGGCCTTGGATGAGTCCTTTAACTGCCTTGAGCACCCCCCTCCTCATCAGTGAAATGGGAACAAGCAGTGTTCATCCTGAAGCTCATCACGGGAAGGGCCAAACATTTCTTGGGCCCCTGCCATCAGCCTGCACACCTGCGGGCGTCCAACTGCCGGTGTCCCTTCCCCATACGGGGAAAGAAGGGAGGACAGAAGGAGGAAATCCACCACTCAGACAACAGGGGCTAAGCTCCTTCCCTTTGCCCAGCCAGTCACTGTCCCTTCCATGTGAACCTGGGAATGAGGACGGGTCTCCTGCCCTGAGGGCCTCAGAATGGCTGTGCCAGGCTGTGGTGATAAGGAGCCAGGGGCCCCTGGCACATGGGGAGGGTCTCCTTCCCACCACACCTCTGCTCTCGCCCTCCCACTGGACTGTGAGCCTCCTGAGGGCAAGCCAGTGTTCTGTCCCCTCTGGTCCCCAGCACCCGGCACGGGCCTGCCGTGGGGTGAGCACATAGCAAACGTTTGCCCAAGCAATGAAAGTGAGTGCAGGGGGCTTGGTGGGCCAGTTCCTCTTCTCCCGGACAGTGTGGGTGGAAGGAAGTGGGCGGCTCTGCTCAGCTGGGCCTGGCCCTTTGGCTTCTGGGAACTGGCTGCCTTCTACCTAGGGATCCCCCTGCTGCCCAGAGCCCCGTCTGAGAAAATGCAGAGCCCTGAGGCTGGGTTTGTGGCCCAGAGCCCAGAGCGAGCCTCCCGCTGAGCCTCCAGCCCCAGCGCAGACAGACAGAACACAGATCCCCGTCAGTGGCGCTTTTGATCATAAATATCAGGTACAATAGTACAGAAGGGCCAATGTGCTCTAGTCCCTCTTCAGGCCGGCTTCTGTGAATGTCTTAGGAAGAAAGAAGAGGAGCCATGAATGGACCTGGCTGGCCTGGCTGGACCCCTCAGGCCACCACTCATGGACCAACCGCTAACGGCTCACGTTCACCTCCCCTAGGCAGGACGCGGTCACAGCGCAGGCTCCATGAGGGCACAGTGTCTGTCTTTCTCGCCTCTGAATGTGTTCCATGCCTAGCACAGCACCTGGCTCATAGTAGTTGCTCAATAAATAAAGAACTGGAGGATGCAAATAGGCCCAATAAGAAGCCATAACAGATGCTATTTACAAGAAAGAAAGCCAGGCTGGGTGAGGTGAAGTAATTTGCCCAAGGCCACAAAGCTAGTAAGCCCGTAATTCCAAGCAGCGGTTCCTCCTCGCCAGTCTGCTCTGCTGTCTTCCGTGTACTCAACATCAACAGAAACTGCAAACACAGACTCCCTTAAACTCCACGCACACAGAAATGAAATGCCAGTTTATATACATCTCACATACACACACATGAATACATGTCTAGCCAACTCATTTTTCCCGGCCAGTGCCAGAACAGAGAGGGGCTCAGCCTGGGGGAAGGGGGGTCTTAGTGGCTCAAACTAGACAGGTCACATATGCTACCCCTACCCGCTGCCTCCCCTTACCCAGCCCCTAGGCCCTCTCCTTCCAGGAATCCAAGTCCAAGGCGGGCAGAGTACTGCAGTTGACAAAGTCCCGGGGGAACGTGTTGGACATAAAGATGTTGTTCCTGGACACGGTCCTGATGCCCGTGTTGTCGCAGATAATGCGGGGCAAGGAGATCTTGGCCAGGGCCTGCCGCTGCTGTGTGCTGAACATGCCGTTGTTCTCCCACCAAAACCTGCACGGGGGACACACGCAGGCATCACATCGCACCTGATGCTCTATCCTGGGCTGGGGACTGGAGGGTCATCAATTGGCACAAGCAGCTCCCTGGATGCAAAAGGGCCACAGCCAGACAAGCACCCATCCTGCAGCCTGAGAGCGTGCCAGGGCCCTCTGGCAGCTCAAACAGAGCCCGCTTGCAGCACAGAGGAAAGCACAGCCATCCAGGTGCCTCCCGCAACCCCACCCCAAGGCCTCAGAGCACCACTGAGACAGAGGAGGGGCAGGGCCCACACTCGCCACCAAGCCTGTGCCCTGGGCTGGGGCTGCATGGTGGGATCTGGGGGTGAATCTCCGGGGTGTTTATCATTTGTCTACCCAGAGGGAGACACCGTTCCCCCAAAGGCACAGCACAGGCTAGGCGAGAACTCGGCATGACAGGTGTCAAGACCGTGATGAAATGACACTGGGGAAGGCTGTTCAATAGCAATTGACAGATCCATAGCTGTACTGTGAAACCTAGAGGAAAAGGTAGTTAAGGGAGGAGGCGTCTTCTCTGTCCTCTTGTTTTCCAACCATTGTCTAGGTTGCTGCAGCCCCGGCAGGTTCAGGGCACATAAGGGAGACTTGGAACACACTGGAAAATGGCCGATTCCTTGCAGCTCTGCCATTTACAGGAAGAAACTGGGCCCCCCCCACGAGGACCAGGGCCACACCCACAAGCCGCACAGCCTGAGCCCCTCGGCCCCCCGCCTCACCGGTCACCATCCCGGAGCTTCCTGAACTGGGTCCCGATGAGGCAGGCCAGGAGCGGGCCCACGCGGCCGCTGGGCTCCAGAGGCTCGGCCACGCCGCCCATCCAGATGTCGATGTTGTTAGGGGTCCTGTACTGCTCCATCAGCTTCTGCGCCAGGGCGAGATTCTTCAGCACTGTGGCCAGCTCGCCCACCGAGCTGGGCTGCGGGAGCCCACAGAAGCGCCGCCAGGCATTGTACCCTGCGGGAGGAGAGGCAGAGGGAGGGCTGCCAAGAGGGGAGGCCACTGGGGACGCAGGATGGGATTGACAGATACGCCATCGTCCCTGAAAGCCCACCTTCCCCACGCACCACCGCTGGGTACAGAGGTCCACGGGGGCTGTGGGACACAGAGGGGTTCATTCAGGCTACAGACGCTTAGGGAACCCTGGGCAGTGGCTGGGGCCAAGGCTGGGGGGCAGGTGGGCCTCTCCAAGACCCTCTCTGTCTTTCCCTTTCCCTCCTACCCTAAAACAAACCCTTTCCTCCCCGCCTCTGGAATACACTAAGTGTCCGTCTGTCTCAGATCTGGGAGCGTGAAGTGTGTCTATAATCTCAGCCACAGAGGCCATCCCGTAAAGTGACCACAGGCTTCAGCTTGAGTTCCAACCTCAGCTCTGCCACTGACTTCGCTGGGAGAACCTGGGCAGTTTCTGAATCTCTCCAAGCCTCAGCAGTAAAATGGAGGTGATAATAATATCTTCCCTTCAGAATTCAGGTAAAATGAAGCAAAATGAAACAACGGTAGAGAGAGGTTTTCAGATTGGGGAAAGGGACACTTGTTATTCTGACGTTGCTGCTCCAAGTTTGATGGCTATCATGACGCAAGAGAGCTTGGGAGCAGCTGAAACTGACAGAGCTGACCTGGGGCCCAGACTGACCACTTCCTGAGAGCAAGGTGCCAGGGTTGGGGAAAGCTAGGGCAGCCAGGGGCACAGAGTGCAGGGGTGGGCAGGGATCCCAGGGTGGGAAGGTGGGCTGTGCACGGCCTGGGAGGCAGGGGGCGGGGCGGGGGGACTCCTGTAGCCCCCACCTGGGAGGCCATGGTCCCGGCTGCGCTGCATGTTCAGAGCAGGCAGATCCAGCCCGATCCTCATGACCTGCTCAAACAACCGCTCCCGGATCTCGTCCACCACTATTTGGTTCTGGCGATTCAGCTTGGCAGGAGTAGCCATGAGGCCCCGGAGGATGGGGTCAATGCCACCTGGGGGCAAGAGGAGCAAGGTTGAGGGAAGGATCTAGGTTCACTGTTGGAGCTGAGGGTGGATTCAGGGACAAGTCCAGGGTGGGGCCAGGAGCCTTGGTGAAGAGGGCTGGACTTATGCAACACCTGGGTTCAAGGAGGCCCCAGGGGACAGGTCCTCAGCAGGCCCCCCACTACCATGGTACATGGAGGTCTCAGGTGATTAAACATTTAGACTTGAAAGGTTAGGATCGCCCAGCCCCTCTCAGGTCTCCAGGGTCCCCGAAAATCACAACACACAGGAAGAAGCTGGCCCCCCAAGACAGCCATCTCCATTCCTGCCCTCATATTGGGTGAGAAATCAAAGTCTGGTGAACGAAGACTGGAAAGTCAGATCAGATACCTGAAGATGGAAGGAAAGAAGATTTCTCCCCCACCTCAGCTCCCTGTGGCCAAGCCTACCCCGCCCCACCCTCAGCTACGAGCTCACCCTCTCCTGGCCCAGGTCTGACTCACCTTCCAGTACGACCCTCCAGGAGGCAAAAAAGACCCTGCTGAGCGGGACTCTGGGGTTGGGCGCCATGGGCTGGTATCGACTGTCCAGGCGGAACATGAACGGTTGGATGAGGGTGTGGCCGTAGCGGAAGGCATTGGTGAAGACGTTGGAGATGCGCGGGTCCACCGAGTCATTGTAGCCGCGGTACGTGGGCAGGTACTTCCTCAGGGCCGCGGGCCCCAGCACCAGCGGCAGGTAGTCCCGGTAAGTGATGATCTAAAGAAAAGCCCCTCAGAGTGGCCTCTCCACTCGTCCCTCTCTGTAGAGGGTCCGCCTGCTCCTGGCTTGGCCATCTGTCTATGGCCGGGGGATTGCCTCCCACAGCACGGAAGCTGGGCCTCACAGCGGCAGCGTGTGGCGTAAACGGAGCTCCGCTGCTTGCTGGCTGTGCGAACTTGGGTCTGTAATTCACCTCTCTGAGTCCCAGTTCCTCAAGTGCAAATGAAGGATAAGTACAGTGCCCTCTGCCTTAGAGGGTTAAGTAACAAAGTGCTTTGTTAGTCATTGCAAGAGCACCTTTGCCCTTGAGTTATTAATGTCTCATTTCTCCTAACTTACAAGATGCTTAAGGGCCAGGGTTGTACCTGATTTATTTTGAAATTACTGAGTCCCCAGAAAGTGCCTGGCTCACGGTAGGGCTCAATGCGTTCGAGGGGGGAGGAGAGGCAGGAAGGAGCAAGGGGCCCCCGTGGAATGACTTTCCTCTGCGGGACCTGACGTTCTTAGTGCAAATAAAAAATTCACCCTCAGCACCTGCAACTCTCCGCAGTCTAGGAGTGTGTGGTGGTGCATGCTTGTGTTTGTGTCTTGGAGAGGGGGTGCAGAGAGACTGAACCAGGAAAACTGCCCCAGGGACGAATGAGGCTAAGGTTAGGTGGGCCATGGCAGAGCCCAAAGGAAGAGCTGAGTGGTTAAAGGAGTCAAATGCGACTCTGAGATTGAGAAAGGGCTAAGCATTAACTGAGCAGCTACTATGCATAACTCTCCAGCACTACTCTCAACCCACAGGAAAGAAGGGGAGCAAGCCTAGGAAGAAGGGGTAGGAAGGGAAGCAGCTTTTGTTAGGCACTTACATGTCCTTTAATCCTTACAGCATCATGGAGAAAAAAAATAAGCTCAAGAGGGTTAAAGTAACTTGCCCAAGGGCATGCAGCTAGGATGCTAGAGAAGGAGATTTGGCTCCCAAATCGGTGCAACCCCTGGCAGCACTACCGTTCAGGACCTCCTACCTGGACCATGGCTCCCACGATCTTCCGGGCTTCCTGGTATAGCTTCTCTCCATCCCAGCGGGGGTTCAGGCGCTTGAGCTGTGTGGCCAGCCGGTTGTGCTCCCGCACAAAGAGGGTGTGCATGGAGGTGAGCTCGGGCATCTCACTTGCACGATTGTCCCCTTGGAGATGCAAAAGCCACCATCTTTCCTAAGACTTCTATCCAGGAAAGGACTTGCTCCATCGAAACTGCCTCCACTGCCAGCACCCTACACACCCCTCCTCTCCATCCATTTTTCCATGCCATGACAAGTTTACACCTCCTCTAGGAGGCCTCCTCGGATAACCCAGCCTGCCAACACAGCTTCCTCCTCTGCTTAGCTGCTGGTTGGAAATGCTCATTCAACGGGCATGAGGTCTGACACATGACTTGCCATCTTCTCAAGTTGCTTCAGGACACTGGTAAGGAAGTTCGTTAGGACAAGGATCCAGGCTGTACCTTTATGTATCTGACCTTCCCTTCCAGCACACACATAGCAGACACACAAGGTTTAACACAGCGCCTGAAGCCAAGTAAGAGCTCCCTGAATACTGCCTGGTTGACTGATTCTCTTGCTTTGGGGAAGGCCAAAAAGTAGCATGCTGCCATGCCTATGTCAGACACAGCGATAACTCTCATCCTCTCCTGCTAATATTGAATACAATCTCAGTATCCTTCTCAACACAGGGATCCAGAAAATCACAACCGTCTATCAGATTGTCATCCCTACCCTTACTATATACTGAATGTGCAGGCTGTTCTCGGGAAGGGGGCGAGGGCACAGAAATTTCAGAGTCTATATCTGAGGTTCTGTTCATAAAAACTGAGTGAGACCCTCCTTTTCCCTTCCTTAGAGGGGTCGGAGGGCTAGGGCCAGACCCATCTCAGCCAGATGCCAGGTTCAGTCAACAGCTCTAGAGACTGGTGGGAAGGAATCCTCCAAAAGCAGTTTTTCTACCGCATGAGCAGCAAGAGATTCAACCCAGGCCTGAGACATGTCCACACAAGGCTAGAGGCTGCTGTGCTGGCAGAGGGGAGATGCTCTCTCCTCTCTAGCCCAGAGGAGGTCAGGACACTTTCCCAGGAAGTCCAAACAGGCACTCACTTCAATTCTCCTCCCTGGGGCCCAGCTGGGGAAGAGGGCAGGGTGGCCAGAGGGAAGGCCTCAGGCCCATTATTGGTTTTACACTTAAAACACTGAAAAATCTCTGAGCACAGCCAACATCACCACCCTAGCCAAATGCTAAGTGTGAAGTCCCGCCCTTTCTTATTACAATACATTGTTCTTTGTCCCTTTGGTTCCCTGTTCCTGACGGGCTCCACTCTCCTTTCTTTCAGAGTCCAGAAAGGAAGAGAAAGTCAGACAAGGGATGGACAGATGGACAGAGGCTCAGCAGCCATCCCTATGTCTCCATCTTGGGTTTTAGCTTCTGGGGGGTTTATTTTGGTCTTGTTTTTTTTTTTTCCTTTCTGGCTCCAAGCATCAGTCACCAAGGCAACTGGGTTAGTATTATGAAGTTGGGGAGGCCAGAGTCTCTCTAAAATGCAAGCCCACAGGTCTCTCCCAACCAGACCTGCTGTGGCTCCAACAAGGTGAACCCCATGTGCCACCCCAGTTCCCCCTGTCCCGGGGGCTGACCTGCCAGGAAGCAGCGGATGTGCACGGAGCGGTTGGTGAGGAGGCAGGGGTCCTCAGGCAGGTTGTCGAAGGGCAGCAGGGCCCGGCCGTTGTCGCGGAATTCCATGTTGACGGCCAGCAGCCCCAGCTGGTTGGTGCGGTTGCGCAGCCGCAGGGCCAGCTGGTCCTCGCTGCCGTACACCATGCTGGCGTCCACGAAGGACGTGAGCGCGTTGATCTGGTTGCGGATGGTGATGTTGCTCTCCGTGCAGGCGGGGCAAGAGCGGAAGAAGGGGATGCAGTCCCGTTGGTTCTTGATGCGGGGGTCGTTGGGCGGGATCTGCAGCACAGAGAAAGGCTCGGTGGCTCGCCAAGGGCCGGGACAGTGGGCGCGGCAGGTGGGGGCGGGGGGCGGGAGGAGTGTGCTCAGGAGCATCTTCCTGCAGGCTTTGATCCCACCGGGGAAGCAGCCCTCGAGATCAGAACCAGAGGAGACCCAGACCCCAAAATGGGGACCCCTCAGGACCTCTGGCCCCACATTATCACTGCCTGGGATTTCAGCCGCAGGGCACCTCCGAGTTTTGGGGGTGACGATGGGAACAATGAACTGGGGAGTGTGGGGAGCCCCGTGCCCCAACCAGGCCTCTGACCCCTCCCCACTAAACCTCTCCCTTCTCTCTCTCCTTCCCTCCTTCGTGACAGCTCCTCCCTGCCCCTCTTCTTTTGGGTTTGATCTCTTTACATTCTCACTCTGCCTCCTCTTCCCCCTGTCCTTTTCCTCCTGTCCCTCTTCTCTGTCCTGTCCGTCTCCCCCTTCTCCGGCTCACCCCTGTCTTTCTCCTCTTTGTCTCCTCCCGGCCAGCCCCTCTCCTCCTTGCCTTCCTTCCCTTCTGAGCATATGCATCAGACCAACCCGTCCACTCTCAGTCCTGCTCCAGCCCCACAACCCAGACACCCGGGCTCTGTGTGATGTGGGGTAGGGGAGACACTCCCCAGAGGGGAGGGGGCAGGAAGAGCCCAGGGGCACCTACACCCAGGGATCTGAGGGGCTCTGGGAAGATTCCCCCATCAGGGAGCGCTCCCTGCCACCTGACAAAGAACCTGCAATTCCACCAGTAGGAACTCATGTCTTTGGGGTAACCATTACTCTCCCCCTTGGCCTGAGCCTGGGGGAGTCAGTAAACAAATGGGCTCCCCCGGCTGACAGCTGGCTGAAAGGCTGGCTTTGAGAAGGGAGACAGGCAGAGCCCAGGACAGCCCATGGCCAGAACTGGACATGAAGGAGTGGGTGGGAAGGACCAGCCTTACCCAGAGGCCTGGGAAAAGAAACTTGGGCACAGAGGGAGGGGGCCACCTCCGGGAACCATCAGCCTTGCCCCACTCCGGCAGGCAGCGGGCGGGAAGGACGCGCGCACCTTGAGCGGGAAGCAGGGCGGCTGCTGCAGGCAGCTGGTCTCGCAGTTGAGGCCAGTGAGGAAGGAGACCCGGGCGGCTGGCTCGGGGGTGAAGTCGAGGTCGTGGTCGAGCAGCTGGCCCCACTGCATAAACATGAGCGAGCGATCGCGGTCCGGAGTGAGCTGCTCAGTGAAGCGCACGATCTCGTTGGAGACGCTGCGAGCCTGCGGGGAGTCTGGGCATCAGGCGGCGATCTGCGACCCGCGCGTGGCGTCGGGACCGGCCTCGTCCCCTCTGCCCGTCAGTGCTCACCAGAGGCACCGGGGAGCCGCTGCGCCTGACCCCGGGCGTCCAGCCGTAGGGCAGCGAGAAGCCGTCCTCGTACTCAGCGGGCAGCCAGCGTACAAAAGCGCGGTTGGATGCGCCCAGCGTGGGGCTGCGTCTGCGGCGGGAGGACGGGGCTCTGAGCACTAGGCAGCGCCGCGGCTCGGACCCGGAGACCCGCGAGGCCTCCCCGAGCCGCCGCACGGGGGCGGCACCCAGCCGGCCCGCACCTGTTGTTGCACATGCCGGTGATGGTGCGGTACTTGTCCTGCTCCGGGCACGAAATTCCCACGTCCATGTAGGCGCAGCCGCTCGCCTTGGACAGCAGATTCAGCTGGGCGGGCGTCAGTACGTCTGCGGGGTCGGGTGGGGTAGGTAGGGCGCGGTAGGATGGGACAAGGATTTGTGTGGGAACAGAACCCCACCTCACCCCCACTCTGTATCCTTGGCAGCTGGAGGCTGGGGAGCCCTGGAGACCCTGGCTGGGGGCCCAGTCTGAGGACTTGGAGGAGATGCTGTGGAGCCCAGGAAAAGAGGAATGGGGGGGGGGTCACTGGGAGGTGGCCCGGGTCACTAGGAAGGGTTAATAGAAAAGCAGCGCTGGGGTGGGAGGCAACAAGAGTACCAGTGACATTGAAGGGTCCGGGCCACAGGGGTCTCAGTTTCCCCTCCAGCAGGCCGAGGGCCACGTGCAGATAGTCGGCGGCCCTCACAGCTGTCCTGGTGGCCGCCACTGGCTGCTTGAAATAGGACAGGAGTTCCATGGGGCTGGCAGAGCCACTGTGAAGCCGCTGCTTGATGCTGCTTGGAGAAGGGAGGGGTGAGGGCTGGAGAAGGGATGCAGACACGCTCAGCTGAGCCCCTGCCCAGGGATGGACATGCAACAGAGTGTAGAAGACCCACAGACAGGAAGAGGGCATGGACCTGGATGTCCAGACAAGGCAAGGCCATGGGAGGGATGGCTTTGTAGATGTTCTCACACCCAGAGACACAAGGACTGACAGAGGGTCTCCTGACCCAGCTCTGGCCCAGCTTCCCTTCATACACCCCCACTTCCACCCCCACCCCACCCCCCTGCCTGCCGCTGCTCTGAAAGACCAGAGCTGGGCAGTGCCTGGTGCCTCCACCTTTCCCGCCGCTCCTTGTAGGCCTTGTCCACTAGCTGCTTGGCCTTCTCCATGCAGGTCAGCACCACCGAAGTCTCCACCTCCCTCAGAACGGCTGCCCAGAGCAGGGGGCATGAGATCAGGCAGGAGCCCAAAGCCCCCCATCCAGACCCCAGAGCCAGAGAGGCCTGCATCGAGGAAATGAGCCCCGGTGACTCAGAACTCCCCTGCATGACACCCCCTTCCCTTCCATCTGAGCCGGTACCTGGAACGGTGCCTTCTGAGGGCTGGGACATGGCCAGAATGGCCAGGAGCCCTGCTAGGGCCAGGAACACCTTCATTTCTGCAATGAGACCCCCAGCCCAGTAAGTGCCCCAAGTCCAGGGTGCATTTGGGAGAAGAGAGCCCCACCATCCCTCTCCTCCTGGACCACTTACTCCCTGCTTCACCCCCAGTCCCCCCTCAAAGGACCCTGTCTATGGATGTGTATCCAGGCCTCCTAAAGGGAGGGTCCACACCAACTGCAGCCACCCAGCTCCCAACCCATCCTCGCAGCTCACCTAACATTGCTAACACCTCTCAGCTGAGTCCGGGCTTTTATGTTCTCCAAGTCTGGGAGTGGGGAGAGGGCAGAGGGAGGCCAGCCCCAGGAGACTGAACTCTGTCTCCTCCCCTCCTAGGGTTGGTGATCACAGACAGGGGCCCCTGATGGGGGAGGCAGGGTAGGAAAGGAGGGGCCAGAGTTGTCCCTCGCCTTTTAATTTAGCTCCCCCACCCCAGAGTTTCTCAACAACTCCCCATTGTGTTTCTAAATCAGTGCCGTCCCCAGGGGGCACAGACAACTAACGTCTCCTCCCCAAATTCTGATTGATCCCTTCAAATTCTGATTTTCTAGGGTCCCTTTGTAGTAGATTGTTTTTCTTTTGCCGTTTTCAGGATTTTCTATTTCTCTTCAGCATTTAACAGGCTGATTAGTATGTGCCTTGGGGAAGGCCTATTTGGGTTTATTCTATTTGGAGTTCGTGGAGCTTCTTTGACTTGTATATTTATGTCCTTTTTACGGGTTGGAAAGTTTTCCCCCATTATATCCTCAACTACTCTTCCTAGCCCTTTACTCTTTTCTTGTCCTTTGGGACACTGCTGATTCTTATATTTGTGCACTTTGTTTTATCCATCATTTCCCTGAAATCCAATTTAAAATTTTCCATCTTTTTCGCCATTTGCTGTGTCGAGTGTTTGAAATCAGATGTCCTGTCCTCTAGTTTGCTTATTCTTTCTTCTGCCTCTTCAAATCTGCTGTTGTGTATCTCTAGTATGTTTTTATTTGGTCTACAGCATCTTTAATCTCTGCGATATCTGCTATTTTTCTATTTATTCTTTCAAATTCCTCTTTACACTCTTCTGGTGTTTTCTTGATCTCCTTTATGTCATTAGCCATCCCATTTATTTTATTCAGTAGAGTTATATGAACATCTTTGATTAGTTGTTCCAATGTCTGTCTCCTCTGGTGTTTTAATTTGGTCTTTCGGCAGGGCTATATCTGTCTGCCTCATGATCTGTCTAGTGATCTGCTGTCTTCGCGGCATGTGAATATCTTGATTGGTTTACCTTGGACGTTGATTTCCTTCAGTAGTCTAAAGCCTTGACTTTGCAGGATGGATGTGGAGCAGGATGCAGGCGCGGGGCGGGGCACAAAGTGCAGTGATGCTGCAGCGCAGGTAAAGGCACAGGTTGGGGATGCTATGCTGGTGCCTGTGAGCGTGGGCGCCCAGCTGCAGAGAGGATGTAACTGCACAGGTGTATGGGTCAGGGGGCGGGGCCCTGGTGTGTGCTGATCTAGGGCACGTGACCCTTTCCATGCATGCGCAGAGCTCAGGGCCGAGGGTTAGCATGGTGCCTGCGTGGGCTGGGGGCAGATGTGGCCTGGCTGCGCAGGTCAGGGCTTGCCCAGAGCTGGGTGGGAGGCGTGGGGGGAGGGTATCCCGGGTTCTTTTGAAAAGACAAAAATCAGAAATTTATAGCCTAAGGAATTAAGGAGAACAGAGTGGCCTTAGGAGAGAAGGGAAGGTAAAGAGAGATCTGGAGCCATGATGTGCTGATGAAGCCAAGGAACTATCCACTGTCCCCAACAGTAACGTGATCCCTTTGGCCACCAGGCAGGCAGCCTCTGTACTTGGCAAGGGCTAAGGAGGCAGGAAATCTGGCTGGAGACCGTTGGGCTTCACAGGAAGGAGGACCCCAGGGCCTGAGAGCTCAGGACCAAGGTTACTTCCTCTATCCCTCCCCACCCTCCCCTGTCTTCTTGGCTCTGGTAAGGGCTGTCCCTGTCACCCCCTGCCATCTGCTCCTGGATTTCAGGAAGCAGAAGAGAACAGAGCTGGTCATGGTTACTGGTCAGTTGGGTGACACAGCCCAGGGCCTCCTGGGACAAGATCAGTGCAGTTGGGAGGGTTTGGGTTAAACTTTAGGATCATTCTGAAATAGAAGAGGGGAGAGTTTCTCTCTTGAGAAAGGCTGGCAAAGGGATTGCCATGCTCACAGGAAAAGTACCATATGACTTCTGACTGCACCAGTCCACCTCCCTGGGCCCTTGACAGGCTGGGTGCATGCCAGCTGTGCTCCCATGTCCTACCTTGGTCTAGCCACACCTCCTAACTCCAGCCACACTCCTGCCACACCCCCTTGCTTCTATACCCAGACCATACTTTGGCCAAAGAACGTGGGAGAGCAACGCACCTAGAACATCGTCCCAGTGTGACCAGAGAGCGTGTCAGATGCTGCGGAGCGTTGCCCAGGAGCCCAGGAGAGAAGAAGTAGTACTTCCAGCCTTGCTCTGCCAGTGTCGTGCAGTGTGTGCCCTTGGCCAAGGGGCCGTTTGTAAGTTAGGTTCTACAATTTCATAGACCTTTGAAATACTTTTTAAATCCTACAAGAAATATACATTTGTTGATGGAAAGTTAGAAAACACAAAGAAACAAAACTAAAAATAAGTGAGAGTGTGGACAATTTTTTTTCTTTGAAGGTTCATCATTGTGGTTTTTCACATAATCAATAAGCAGTAAGGAAAATAATTTCCCATAACCCTGCCACTTGCCAAAAACCCCATTTAATAATTTTGTTGTTCTATATGTAGATATAATGTATATTTTTAAATAGTAATAAGGACATACTTTAGATATTGTTTTATAATCTACTTTTAGTACCTGACAATTTATTCTGAACACCTTTCTATGACAATAAATATAGATTTACTCCACTTTAATATCTGCATAATCTTTTGTATGAAGTACAATGATTTATTAATTAGTCCTCTCTTGTTAGACACTTGTGCTGTTTCCTATTTTCAGTATTATAAACAATACTAGGATGAGCATTCATGTAGTTAAATCTGCAATCACACCTTCAGTTATTTCCTTAGGTAGGAAGTCTGAGAAGTAATATTTGCTGCATGTTTGGGTATGCACATTTTTAAGCCCTCTTTATATTTATTGTACCTCACCTTCCCATTAGCCACATATGAAAGCCCCTGTTCCCCCTTACCCTTTCAACCTTAACTATTAGTGTCTTTTACTCTTTAAAGGAAGTTTTTAAGACTCAAGAGGGAAGAGACATTTAATATGAGCTTTTCATAATATAGATGAAAAAGAGGGAACCCAGGGAAGGGAATGACTTTGCTGAGAGCAAACAGTGTGGCAGTCCAGAATAGTTTCAAAAAGTCAGGTATCTTGACTTCCAAACAAGTGCTCTTTACCCAATGGCCTCTGCACGCTTATTCCTGACCTTTCATGCAATTGTTTATTTAACAGATATTTATTGAGCCCTTGCCTGTGCCGGGTACTCTGCAGGGCACTGGGCATTCTTGACAGAGCACAGGCCTGTCCTCAAGGAGCTCGCGGGGGAAGAAGAAAGACAACCCAACGGCCCACCCGAGCCTTAGGGTCTTAGGAAGCATCAAAAAGCAGCACTTGGGTCCATGGGAACCAAGGAAGGGTTTCTGGAGGGACTGTTTCTTCAGTCTGTCTTGAAGGATGTCTAGAAGTTGGCCAAGGAGACTGGGGAGGGAAGAGTACTCTGGGCCCAGAGAATGACACATACGAAGGCCTTGACAAAAGTGGGCTGCATTTAATAAGTTACCAGGACATAGAATGAGGCGAACCAAAATGCTTGGAAATGGCCAAACGTGACGGCAGCAGCACGTTATTGTGAGGATAAGCCACGGTGCTGAGTGGTGTGTGGCTGTGGTGGAAGGGGGAAGTTCAGAATGAAGAATGTCTCCAAAAGGAAAGGTGGAGGTTAGAACATGGGAATGTATAACACAATGAATCTTGTGGTGGACAATGTCCGGGAATAACTGTAAAAATATAAACAAATTCTTTCATGAACTAGGGCAGCTGTACGACACTATAATAATTAATAATAGAGGGGCGTATGGGAACAACCTACCTATCATGAACTCTGGACAGTAGTTAACAGTAATATTCTAATACTTTTTCATCAGCAGTAACAAATGTACCACACCAACACTGTGGGTCAATAATACAAGGGGATAACCAGTACGGGAGGGTCAGGGTTTTCTTTTTTCTTTGTATTTCTTTACTGAAGTCATGAAAATGTTCTGAATTTGATCATGGGGCTGTATGCATGTGCTGATACTGTGACCCAGTGATTGTATATGTCGGATGGTTTCTATGCTGTGTGACTATACCTCAATAAAATTGCGTAAAAGAAAAAGCGGGCTGCATTCAGAGTTCCAAAAGGAGGTGTGGAGGTAAGGGCGCAGGGAAGGTGCGACGTGAGGCCGGTGAGGCAGGAGGAGGCCCAGGAGCACACCTTCTCGTTGACCCTACTGAGAAGTCTTTATCCTGAAGAGTGCCCTAAGTTCCCTACCCTTGAGGAGGTAGGAGGGTCCTCAAGGTGTGTCGTGCCCTTGAGGCTCAGGGCTAGGGCTGAGATGCTCTGTGGCTTGGCAATGATTCCAGCCAATTAATGATGACCCATCTGGGATAACCTCAAGGCTGTCAGCCTCCCCTTTCTGTACTTCTGCTGATCTCTAGGCCCAAGTTGTCTGGTCCAGGGGTACTCGGCGTGCAGAGTTACCAGAAGGAGACTATGGCTCCCTGAGGTGATGTCTCCAACAAGACGTGTCCTACAGGACACCCTCCAGCTCCCCATCCTGGGGGAGGCCTCTGGGGGGTCCTGCTAGAACTGCTGCATCTTAAGGACTGTAGTCAGCTCAGAGATACCCCTTCCCCCAACACACACACCACACACACACACACACACACACACACACACACACACACACACACACACACACACACTGCCTTCCTTGTCCCCTCACGTACCTTTCCCGAATATCTCCAACCCGGGTTGAAGCCCAACTGCCTGTGGGATAACGGGCCCTCTCTGCTACCGATTGCAAAACAGCTTGTTCTTTCTTAATGCTGTTTAGGAAACAATTCAGTTGGATTACAGACAGATTTCCTGTGTGTGTGGTTGGAGAGGAGGCACCCCTGCAGGGTATGGAAGCTGGGGCGGGGAGAAGGGTAGTGGCTCCTCAGACATGCCAACTACACCCAGGCCACAAACCTTGTTTTCTCTCTCTTTAAGTTTGAATCATGCAGGTACAACCTGAATATATTCTGAATAAAATTAAAATACGATAGATTAGGTCAAAGCTCCCTTCAAATTAGGTTATAGCACCAACCCCAATTCTACCTCCCTTCCTCCACTCCTTTGACGTAAGCACTAGTATAATTTTTTGCTTGTCCATCCACACCTTTTACTTTACATTCATTCATATATGTGGATCTGTAGGAAATATGTAGCTTCCTTTTTCTTTTTTCTCTTTCTACAAATAGTACACTCTACATCTTCATGATGTGCTTTTTTCGACAACTTGTCTTGCCAATGTACTCATGTCCTACATAGAGGATTAGCTCACTCTTTTTAACTGATATATGGCATTCCTTGGTTGAGTTATATGTTGATCACATGACCATTTCCCTTATTGACTGGAGATTGACATTATTTCCAAACTTTAATTTATAAAAACAACGCAGCAAGATGCCTCCTTGTGCATACACATGAGGTGTTTATTTTGGTTTGCTAAGGCTGACAAAATGCAATATACCAGAAAAGGATTGGCTTTCATAATGGGGATTTATTAACTTACAAGCTTACTGGTCTTAGGCCATGAAAACGTCCACGTCAAGGCATCCACAGGCCGTGCTTTCTCTTGGAAGATCAAGCACCAGAGATCCTCGGCTCCTCTGTCACATGACCAGACACATGGCGATGAACGCTAGTCTCGCCCTCTCTTCCAGGTTTCATTGCTTTTAGCTTCTCGCTTCAATGGCTTCCTCTTTCAGCTTCTCTGGGGCTTTTTTATGTACCTTCTCTCTGACTTTTATCCTCTTAGAAAAGGCTCCAGTAAAAGGATTAAGACCCACCTGGGGCACATCTCAATTGAAATAACCTAATTGGAAGGTCCCATCCACAACACCTCTACAACACAGGAATGGGTTAAAAGAACAGGCTCTTTTGTGGGGTACATACAGCGTCAAACCATCACACGGGTATTCTCCAGGGTAAAGATTGAGAACAGGTGGGTCACAGGTTTTGTGCATTTTAAAACCTTAATGCATAGGTATTGCCAGCTTGTCCTCCAAATTTTATAAAGGTTTCATAGACAAAGAATGGAAGCATATTATTTAATTTTTATTTCTCTGATTAATAGTGAGGTTGAACATCTTTTTAGTTGTATTATCTCTTCCTTAAATTTCCTTGTTTTAATTTTTTTCTCTTTTTGGCATGGACGGGCACTGAGAATCAAACCTGAGTCTTTGGAATGGCAGCATGAACTCTGCCTGCTAAGCCACCATGGCCTGCCCCCTTGTTTTATTTTTGAGGTGCTCAAATATATCAATCTTTCCCTTCTTATCTTTACGTTTTGGACTTGTTTAAAAGGACCTTCCCTTCTTCAAGATATTGAATCATGTTCTCCTAAAAAATTTTCCAAGACGTTAATACTATGCTTTTTTACATTTAGGTCTCTAATCCATCTGAAATTTATTTTTGTGAATAGCGTGAGATAGATTTTTAAAAACTTTATTTTTCCAAATGTATAACTAATTGTCCCAATGTCTTTAATTAAATAATCTGCCATTCCTCTACTGTACTGAGATATTACTTTTATAATTTACGAGAAATGTGCATTTCTAGATTACCTCTCCTGCTGTTCTGTTACTCTATTTATCAATTCTTTTGTCAGTACCTCACAATTGCAATTACCAGAGCTTTTTTTTCCATGTTTTTTTTTTAACTAAAGAAGTTGTAGGTTTATAGAAAAATCTTACTTAAAATACTGAGTTCCCATATACTACACTATTATTAATGCCTTACATTAGTATGGTGCATTTGTTACAATTCATGAAAGAACAATTTTGTGATTATACTATTAACTATAGTCCATCATTTACAATGGGGTTCACTGTGTTGTACCGTCTTACTTTTTTTTTTTTCACATGGGCAGGCACCAGGAATCAAACCCGGGTCCTCTGGCATGACAGGCAAGCATGGCCTGCTGAGCCACCATGGCCTGCCCTATTTTAAAATTTTTATTCTAGTAACATACATACAACCTAAAATTTCCCTTTTTAACCACATTCAAATATATAACTCAGAGCTGTTATTTACACTCACAATGTTGTGCTACCGTTGCCACCATCCATTGCCAAAACATTGTGATCAACCCAAATAGAAACTCTGTACCATTTAAGCATTAACTTTCCATTCCCTACCCGGACCCCAACTGCTTATAACTTATCTTCTAGCTTCTGACTCCATGAATTTTCTGATTCTAATTATTTTGTAGCAGTGAAATCATACAATATTTGGCCTTATGTGTCTGGCTTATGTCACTCAGCATGCTGTCTTCAAGCTTCATCCATGTTGCTGCGTGTATCAGAACTTCATTCCTTTTTATGGCTGAATAATATCCCATCACCATAGCTTTTTATTTTCTTTCTAGTAAGATAAATTCTCCTTCTTCGCTCTTTTTCTTTTTTAAAGAATCTTCCACATTCTAACATATTTTTCTTATGAATTTTAGATTTTCTGTCTAGGTCTAGGAAAAATACCGTTGAGGTTTTTATTGATATTGCAACAAATGTATACACACACTTGGTAGCGGTAGGCATATTTATGATAGTAAGTCTTTGCATTCATGTACATTCATTTATTCAACATACATTTACTGAGAACCCACTATGGCCCGGCACTGTTCTGGGTGTGGGGATACGAAATTAACAAAACAGTTGCTCTCATGGTATTTACATTCTTGAGTAAGAAGATTTATCATTCCATTATTTTAGTCTTCTTTTATAGCCTTCATTGTGATGTTATTGCTTTATCTATAAGGGGTTTGCACATTTCTTATTAGGTTTGTCCATAAGTACTCTCTTTTTGAAATAGGTATGTATATACATAGATTTATATATATATAATATATTTGTTCAACAAGTTTCTCCACAGAACTTGTAAAAATCTCATCAGAATTTACTTTTCCTTAAAAGCATTCAAGGATACAAAAAAAGCATTTAAAGTAAGTATTTTTAAAGATAAATATTTTTAATATGCCTCTTTTCTAATAGTTCTCTTTAGAAGGTAGATTCGAAAAACAACGGACATTTTTAGCCTACCATTCTGGAAAGGTTCTCTCTTTTTTTAAAAGACTAAATATTTTTTTTAAAGACTGAATATTTAAGTTTTTGTTCATTTCAAATAATGGTTCCCAAATTGGTTTGGGGTAGTATTGTAGAAGTTGAATAAGTTAAATTCCATGATTATTCAAATGCTGAATGGTTATCCAGTTAAATGCTTTTATACTTGTGGTTATTGGAGTGGAAATGGTAGACTTCCATGGACTAGAATTCTACAGAAGACACTAAAAATAAGAAGCATTAAACTAAAATTAAAAGAATTTAACAGTGGTGCTGCAATAACGAGATACATGGAAAAAGAATGAAAAGTGACCCTCACTGCACAGCATACAAAAAAAAAAAAAAAAGAATTTAACAGGTTGCAGCACGGATGAAACTTGAAGGCGTGTTGTGTGCAATAAGCCGTACACAAAAAGACAAATATTGTATGATCTCACTTATATGAAATGCATAGATGAACCAAACTTCATAGAGACAGATGGCGGTTTATAGGTTACCAGGGGCAGCAGGAGAGGGATGGAAGAGGGAGTTATAGCTAATGACTGAGTACTTAATGTTTGAGGTGATGAAAAAAGAGGGGTAGGTGATGGGGATGATAGCAAAATATTGTCAGTAGAATTCATACAACTGAATTACACTCATGAGTGTGGTTAAAATGGAAATTTTGTGCTTTATGTCAGATACTGCAATAAAACATTTTTTAAATACCTAAATCAAGGCCACAAAGAAAGGTCAAATGTAGAATCTTTTTTTTTTTAGATGTAATATTCCTTGCCCTTTTAGTTTAGCAACAAAATGTCCATTGTGCTTAACAGAATTCCCACGAGCAGTTCAAGATACTCCAGGAATAATATTTTTAAAATAATTCAATAGCATTTTTTACCAATTGAATTAGTTAAAATTTTAAAAAGACTGATAAAACTTAGGATGTGGGGAAAATGAGTGTAAATTGGCCCCACACCATTGGCAATTTGGCAATGTCAGTCAAAATCTGAAAGGTACATTCTGTCCAACTCAGCAGTTCTTCTACCAGTTAGGAATTTATCCTTTAGATGCATTCTTAGGAAAACTCAAAATACGTGCACTGGAGTGTTCATTGCATCCTCATTTGCAATTACCAAAAAAGCTGGAAATAAACCAAATATCCATCAAAAAAAGTCTTTTGCCACATTGTGGTAGATTCACATAATGGCATTTTATGCAACTTTTTAAACTAATGAGGTAGATCTATATGTAGCAATATGGAAAGAAATGCTGCCAAAAGAATAAAGCTAGATTCAATTTATGCAAAACGCACAGGCAACACATTTTATATGCATAGAAAATGCTGGAACAGACACAAAAGCTTATTAACAGTGGTTATCTCTGGGGAATGGGAAGGGCTAAGGAGGACAGGATTTTACTTTATACCCAATGCCCCCACTTTGAAAGTTTTTACAATAAGAATATAATAATTCTATCATGAAAGAACTGATAATTTCTTCCTTCACCCCAACTCCTTAAAGGAGCAAAATTTGATCCATTTTACTTACTCTGTGGATTTGGATTACATTTACATTGGTTTCCTAATATGAAGCCAAACACTAGCAAAGATTGAAATGATAGAATCGACATATGTGGCATTTTGGAGTGTTTTGCCTGCAGGATGGTTGGGTGCTGTGACTGATAATTTGGCTAAGTATAGAATGCAAGTTTCAAATTACTTTTCTTGCAGCACTTAAAAGCTATCGCCCCACTATCTTCATGCACCTAATATAGTATTAAGTTATCTGTTACAAGGAGACTTCCAGTTCCTAAAATACAGATCTTCATCTCTATTTCAGGCAAACCAGACTTAACACGGGCGGCAGGATTCATTTGTCAAACCTCACCCAGAGAGAGCACAAAATTATTAGGTCATTAATTTTATGGCCCAAAATAGCTTTATTTTGATAAGTGTTCCATGCGCAGTTGAAGATAATGTTTATTCTGCTATTATTAGGTAGAGTGTTTTTAATATAAATTTAATATAAATAACAATTATATATTTATAAATATAAATAACAATTACATATTTATATATAATATAAATAAAATTAGAAATAATTTTAAACCGATGGATGGATGTTTCAACTTATCAAAAGCTTTTTCAGCATCTTTGGAAGTTCACATATGCGTTTTTCTACATGTAGATTTTTTCTACATGGGACGCTTTTGTTTTATTGGGATTATACACTAGCGATCAAGATATATATTTAATTTGTTAATGTTATATTTAGGATATTTACTTCTGTGTTCATAAATGAGGTTAGTCTTATTATTTTCTTGCCCTGTCCACATCCAATTTTGATGACAGGGTTATATTAGTGTGCTGGTTTGAAATGAGGTATTTACCCTAGAAAACCCATGTTTTAATCCTAATCCCATTTTGTAAAGGCAGTCATTTCTTCTAAGCCCTATTCAGTATTGTATGTTTGAAACTGTAATTAGATAATCTCCCTGGAGATGTGATTTAATCAAGAGTGGTTGTTAAACTGGATTAGGTGGAGGCATGTCTCCACCCATTTTGGTGGTCTTGATTAGTTTACTGGAATCGTATAAAAGAGGAAATATTTTGGAGAAAGAGAGATTCAGAGAGAGCAGAGCAAAATGACATAGCCATGAGAAGCAGAGCCCACCAGCCAGCAATCTTTGGAAATGAAGAAGGAAAATGCCTCCTGGGGAGCTTCATGAACAGGAAGCCAGAAGAAGAAGCTAGCAGATGATGCCTTGTTCACCATGTGCCCTTCCAGATGAAAGAGAAAATGACTATGTTCGCCATGTGCCTTCTCACTTGAGAGAGAAACCTTGAACTTCATTAGCCTTCTTGAACCAAGGTATCTTTCCCTGGATACCTTAGATTGGACATATCTATAGACTTGTTTTAATTGGGACATTTCTCAGCCTTAGAACTATAAACTAGCAACTTATTAAATTCCCCTTTTTAAAAGCCACTCTATTTTTGGTACATTGCATTCCATCAGCTAGCAAACTAGAACAATTAGCATCATAAAATGAACTGGGTTGCTTCTAATATTTTCCACTTTTAAAATTTTATTTATCCAGTTTAACACTTTCCAATCTAAAAATATGTGTCTTTCTTCAATTCTAGAAAGTTTGCAGCCATTACTTCTTCATATATTGCCTACCACTTAAACCCCATTGGATATTCTTTTAGACAGAAGTTTATGAATTGGTCCCTCATGTGTAACTGTTGCTCTTCAGCTATGAAATGTATGCTTTTCAGTCCTTGTATCGACCCCTAGGGCAAAGGCAGAGGAATCTTAAAGGTGTTACCCTTCCTCAAAACTATTGCAAACAGTTGAAGAACTGCATTAACTTGAGCAAGTACTGAATCAAGAAAATGCAGCTTCAAATGTCATAGAAAAAGCTCCTGGTACTCTTGCTGGCCCCTCCAAATGCAAGGTGGAACCAGCTTGTGCTCCCAATGTGGGTCTTTGGTCCTGATGCATGAGAGAGGGGATCAGGGTGTCCCCTGTGTGCATACTGGGGTGCAGGTATGTCAGGCCAATCTATCCAGTGGAAGTCTGAGAGATTGAGCCTGGGAATTGTCTTGGGGCTCCCCTTCCCAGAGTTTGTCCTGAAGGCACAGAAGCAGCTTTCAGATAGCTGGGACAGTGTGAGAAAAAGTTAAATTGAAGTGGCCTGGGGCACAGGATTACATGCATCAAGTCACTCAAAAGAGCACCCACGAGTGGGGAGGAGATCTGTTCCAAAGGGAGTATTGGGGCATTGACTCAAATTCCTGTAAACTGTAAACTGGGAATTCTTAAGGCATCTAGCAAGCACAAGACCCTGAAAAGAAACATCTGTACTCAGGCTCAGATGAAACTTCGCATTTGCCTCTGGCTGATCTTGAAAAGAAGGCTAAATTCTGAGGGAGGGGCCAAGATGGTGGCTTAGCAATGTGCGCATTTTAGTTCCTCCTCCAGAACTACTACTAAATAACCAGAAACAGTACAGAACAGTTCCCGGAGCCACATCAGTGACCGGACACACAGCGTACCCCAGTCTGGACCAGCTGGACCGGCTGCAAGCCTCCCCAAAACCGTGAGTTCCCCAAGCTGCAGCAGCTGGCGCCCGGCGCCCCTCCTCCACAGGCGGCTTCCCAGAGGGAAAGGAAAGAGACTCTAAACCTGGTCAAGGTGGAGTTCACTCACTGGGCTCACGGAAAAAGGGAAAGGGGAGGAAACAGAGGTTTTAGTGGCTGTGTTTCTACAGAGACTTGGCAGCCTCTGGATTTAGCAGCGGGACTTCTCGGGCTGCAACTACCCCAGGCATAGGCAGAAATGGGCTGTTTTCAGGGCTGTCTCCCACCTGTGCCTTCCCCAGGGGAGGGGTGAGGCCCAACTCGGGTAGAATCCCTCTCTCAAGGAATTCAAACCCCAGGCCTTGGCAATTTAAAGCCATTAAAACCAGCCTATAATCTCTCCTCCATCTCTACCATGCCCCCAGCAGGGAGAGTCTTCCAAAGTTAAAAGTGCCGCAACATCTTTTGTTGGTGCGACCGGCAGGCAGACTCGCCACATACTGGGCAGGATAAGAAAAACAGAGCCCAGAGACTTCACAGGAAAGTCTTTTAACCTGCTGGGTCTCACCCTCAGGGAAAACTGACGCAGGTGACTCCTTCCCCCTGATAGGAGGCCAGTTTAGTCCAGGAAAACCGGCTGGAGCCTATAATACCTACGTAGACGCTCCTAAGGGTGGGGAGGGAAAACGCACCATACAAGCAGGGCAAGAAACAAGAAAACAAGAACTGAAAAATTATCCTCTGTTAAAAAAAAACTAAGCTAGAGAAAGCTGAACTGAAGGTCAAAGAACAGATAGACAACAAATTCATCTAGCAAGAAAACCCTAGGTAAGAGAAGTGAAAGCAATCTCCAGAATAAACTAATTAAGTTAATTAAATGTCTAGATGCCAGCAAAAAATAACAAATCACACTAGGAAAATTGAAGATATGGCCCAGTCAAAGGAACAAAACAGTAGGTCAAATGAGATACAAGAGCTGGAACAACTAATTCAGAATGTACAAACAGACATGGAAAACCTCATCAAAAACCAAATCAATGAATTGAGGGAGGATATGAAGAAGGCAAGGAATGAACATAAAGAAGAAATGGAAAGTCTGATAAAACAAATCACAGAACTTATGGGGATGAAAGGTACAGTAGAAGAGATGAAAAAAAACAATGGAAACCTATAATGATAGATTTCAAGAGACAGAGGTTAGGATTAGTGAACTGGAGGATGGAACATCTGAAATCGGACAAGATACAGAAACTATAGGGGAAAAAATGCAAAACTATGAGCAGGGACTCAGGGAACTGAATGACAATATGAAGCGCACAAATATACGTGTTGTGGGTGTCCCAGAAGGAGAAGAGAAGGGAAAAGGAGGAGAAAAACTAATGGAAGAAATTATCACTGAAAATTTCCCAACTCTTATGAAAGACCTAAAATTACAGCTCCGAGAAGTGCAGTGTACTCCAAAAAGAATAGATCCAAATGGACATTCTCCAAGACACTTACTAGTCAGAATGTCAGAGGTCAAAGAGAAAGAGAGGATCTTGAAAGCAGCAAGAGAAAAGCAATCCATCGCATACAAGGGAAACCCAATAAGACTATGCGTAGATTTCTCAGCAGAAGCCATGGAGGCGAGAAGACAGTGGGATGATATATTTAAATTACTAAAAGAGAAAAACTGCCAACCAAGAATTCTATATCCAGTAAAATTGTCCTTCAAAAATGAGGGAGAAATTAAAATATTTTCAGACAAAAAAATCACTGAGAGAATTTGTGACCAAGAGACCAGCTCTGCAAGAAATACTAAAGGGAGCACTAGAGACAGACACAAAAAGACAGAAGAGAGAGGTGTGGAGAAGAGTGTAGAAAGAAGGAAAATTAGATATGACATATAAAATACAAAAGGCAAAATGGTAGAGGAAAGTACTACCCAAACAGTAATAACACTAAATGTTAATGGATTGAACTCCCCAATCAAAAGACATAGACTGGCAGAATGGATTAAAAAACAGGATTCTTCTGTATACTGTCTACAGGAAACACACCTTAAACCCAAAGATAAACATAGATTGAAAATGAAAGGTTGGGAAAAGATATTTCATGCAAATAACAACCAGAAAAGAGCAGGAGTAGCTATACTAATATCCAACAAATTAGACTTCAAATGTAAAACAGTCAAAAGAGACAAAGAAGGATACTATGTACTAACAAAAGGAACAATTCAACATGAAGAACTAACAATCATAAATATTTATGCACCGAACCAGAATGCCCCAAAATACATGAGGCAAACACTGAAATGGGAAATAGACACATCTACCTTAATAGTTGGAGACTTCAATTCCCCACTCTCATCAATGGACAGAATATCTACACAGAGGATCAATAAAGAAACAGAGAAGTTGAATATTACAATAAATGAGCTAGACTTAACAGACATTTATAGGACATTACACCCCACAACAGCAGGATACACCTTTTTCTCAAGTGCTCATGGATCATTCTCAAAGATAGACCATATGCTGGGTCATAAAGCAAGTCTCAACAAATTTAAAAAGATTGAAATCATACAAAACACTTTCTCAGATCATAAAGGAATGAAGTTGGAAATCAATAATAGGCAAAGCACCAGAAAATTCACAAATACGTGGAGGCTCAACAACACACTCTTAAACATGGTTGTTTAAGTCAAGGAAGAAATTACAAGAGAAATCAGTAAATATCTCGAGGCAAATGAAAATGAAAACACAACATATCAAAACTTATGGGATGCAGCAAAGGCAGTGCTAAGAGGGAAATTTATTGCCCTAAATGCCTATATCAAAAAAGAAGAAAGAGCGAAAATAAAGGAATTAACTGTCCACTTGGAAGAACTGGAGAAAGAACAGCAAACTAACCCCAAAGCAAGCAAAAGGAAAGAATTAACAAAGATTAGAGCAGAAATAAATGAAATTGAGAACATGAAAACAATAGAGAAAATCAATAAAACCAGAAGTTGGTTCTATGGGAAAATCAATAAGATTGATGGGCCCTTAGCAAGACTGACAAAAAGAAGAAGAGAGAGGATGCAAATAAATAAGATCAGAAATGGAAGAGGAGACATAACAACTGACCTCACAGAAATAAAGGAGGTAATAACAGGATACTATGAACAACTTTATGTCAATAAATACAAGAATGTAGATGAAATGGACAAGTTCCTAGAAAGGCATGAACAACTAACTTTGACTCAAGAGGAAATAGATGACCTCAACAAACCAATCACAAGTAAAGAAATTGAATCAGTCATTAAAAAGCTTCCCAAAAAGAAAAGTCCAGGACCAGACAGCTTCACATGTGAATTCTACCAAACATTCCAGAAAGAATTAGTACCAATCCTGCTCAAACTCTTCAAAAAAATTGAAGTGGAGGGAAAGCTACCTAATTCATACTATGAAGCCAACATCACCCTGATACCAAAACCAGGCAAAGATATTACAAAAAAGAAAACTGCAGACCAATCTCTCTAGTGAATATAGATGCAAAAATCCTCAACAAGGGCGGACCACAGTGACTCAGCAGGCAGAAAGGCTTGCCTGCAATGCCAGAGGACCTGGGTTCGATTCCCGATGACTGCCCATGTTAAAAAAAAAAAAATCCTCAACAAAATTCTAGCTAATCAAATCCAGCAACACATTAAAAGAATTATACATCATAACCAAGTAGGATTCATCCCAGGTATGCAAGGATGGTTCAACATAAGAAAATCAATTAATGTAATACACCATATCAACAAATCAAAGCAGAAAAATCACATGATCATCTCAATTGATGCAGAGAAGGCATTTGACAAAATTCAACATCCTTTCCTGCTGAAAACACTTCAAAGGATAGGAATACAAGGGAATTTCCTTAAAATGATAAAGGGACTATATGAAAAACCCACAGCTAATATCATCCTCAATGGGGAGAAACTGAAAACTTTCCCCCTAAGATCAGGAACAAGACAAGGATGTCCACTATCACCACTGTTATTCAACATTATGTTGGAAGTTCTAGCCAGAGCAATTAGACAAGAAAAAGAAATACAAGGCATCAAAATTGGAAAGGAAGAAGTAAAACTATCACTGTGTGCAGATGATATGATACTATATGTCGAAAACCCTGAAAAATCCACAGCAAAACTACTAGAGCTAATAAACAAGTACAGCAAAGTGACAGGTTACAAGATCAACATTCAAAAATCTGTAGCGTTTCTATACACTAGTAATGAACAATCTGAGGAGGAAATCAAGAAACAAATTCCATTTACAATTGCAACTAAAAGAACAAAATACTTAGGAATAAATTTAACTAAAGAGACAAAAGACCTATACAAAGAAAACTACAAGAAACTGTTAAGAGAAATCACATAAGACCTAAATAGATGGAAGGGCACACCATGTTCATGGATGGGAAGACTAAATATAGTTAAGATGTCAATTTTACCTAAATTGATTTACAGATTCAATGCAATACCAATCAAAATCCCAACAACTTACTTTTCAGAAATAGAAAAACCAATAAGCAAATTTATCTGGAAGTGCAGGGTGCCTCGTATTGCTAAAAGTATCTTGAGGAAAAAAAACAAAGCTGGAGGTCTCACACTGCCTGACTTTAAGGCATATTATGAAGCCACAGTGGTCAAAACAGCATAGTACTGGCATAAAGATAGATATATTGACCAATGGAATTGAATAGAGTGTTCAGATATAGACCCTCTCATCTGTGGACATTTGATCTTTGATAAGGCAGTCAAGCCAACTCACCTGGGACAGAACAGTCTCTTCAATAAATGGTGCCTAGAGAACTGGAAATCCATATGCAAAAGAATGAAAGAGGACCCGCATCTCACACCCTATACAAAAGTTAACTCAAAATGGATCAAAGATCTAAACATCAGGTCTAAGACCATAAAACAGTTAGAGGAAAATGTAGGGAAATATCTTATAAATCTTATAATTGGAGGCGGTTTTATAGACCTTACACCTAAAGCAAGAGCACTGAAGAAAGAAAGAAAGAAATGGGAACTCCTCAAAATTAAACATTTTCGTGCATCAAAGAACTTCATCAAGAAAGTAAAAAGACAGCCTACACAATGGGAGACAATATTTGGAAATGACATATCAGATAAAGGTCTAGTATCCAGAATCTATAAAAAGATTGTTCAACTCAACAACAAAAAGACAGCCAATCCAATTACAAAATGGGAAAAAGACTTGAACAGACACTTCTCAGAAGAGGAAATACAAATGGCCAAAAGGTACGTGAAGAGATGTTCAACGTCCCTGGCCATTAGAGAAATGCAAATCAAAACCACAATGAGATATCATCTCACACCCACCAGAATGGCCATTATCAACAAAACAGAAAATGACAAGTGCTGGAGAGGATGTGGAGAAAGAGGCACACTTATTCACTGTTGGTGTGAATGTCAAATGGTGCAACCACTGTGGAAGGCACTTTGGCGGTTCCTCAAAAAGCTGAATATAGAATTGCCATATGACCCAGCAATACCATTGCTAGGTATCTACTCAGAGGACATAAGGGCAAAGACACAAACGGACATTTGCACACCAATGTTTATAGCAGCATTATTTACAATTGCAAGGAGATGGAAACCACCAAAATGTCCATCAACAGACGAGTGGCTAAACAAACTGTGGTATATACATACGATGGAATATTATGCAGCTTTAAGACAGAATAAACTTATGAAGTATGTAACAACATGGATGGACCTAGAGAACATTATGCTGAGTGAGTCCAGCCAAAAACTAAAGGACAAATACTGTATGGTCCCACTTATGTGAATGTACATTCAAGAATAAACTTGGAATATGTCATTGAGAACATTATGCTGAGTGAGACTAGCCAAAAACTAAAGGACAAATACTGTATGGTCTCACTGATATGAACTGACATTAGTGAATAAACTTGGAATATTTTGTTCATAACAGAGACCATCAGGAGATAGAAATAGGGTAAGATATTGGGTAATTTGAGCTGAAGGGATATAAACTGTGCAACAGGACTGAATACAAAAACTCAGAAATGGACAGCACAATACTACCTAACTGTAATATAATTATGTTAAAACACTGAATGAAGCTGCATGTGAGAATGATAGAGGGAGGAGGGCTGGGGATATAAATGAAATCAGAAAGAAAGATAGATGTTAAAGATTGAGATGGTATAATCTAGGAATGCCTAGAGTGTATAATAATAGTGAAATGTACAAGGTACAATTTTAAAAATGTTTTTGCATGAGGAAGAACAAAGGAATGTCATTATTGCAGGGTACTGAAAATAGATGGTAATTAATATTTTAAAATGTCACCTTCTGTGTGAGACTAAAGCAAAAAATGATTAAGTTCCAAAATTTATAATTTGACTAGTGCATTTCCTAATATAACTTATGTAGATAGTTTGATTGAATGCCATAAGTACTTGGAATCTCGGGTAGGACATGAGATTTTGCTGGTTTGTCCAGAGTGATGCCCTGATGAATCCCAGAGTGATTCGATCAGAGAGTGGAAGAGTATCTGCAAAGCCCCCTTCGGGGAGTGGTGAGAACGGGGAGAAATTCAACTTCCCCAAGTTGAATTCTTGATGTTCTCACAAGCAGTGTGGACAACTAAAGCTGTAGGCAGAGCCCCCAGTCTTGGGGTTTGTTCATATGAAACTTAACCCCGCAAAGGATAGGTCAAGTCTACTTAAAATGTAGGCCTAAGAGTCACCCCAAAGAGAGCCTCTTTTGTTGCTCAGATGTGGCCCCTCTCTCCAGCCAACACAACGAGCAGTCTCACCACCCTACCCCTCTCTACATGAGACATGACTCCCAGGGATGTGGACCTTCCTGGCAACATGGGACAGAGATCTTGGAATGAACGGAGACTCAGCATCAAGGGACTGAGAAAAACCCTAGAATGAGCTGAGACTTAGCATCAAGGGATTGAGAAAACCTTCTCGACCAAAAAGGGGAAGAGGGAAATGAGACAAAGTGTCAATGAATGAGAGATTCCAAACAGAGTCGGGAGGTTATCCTGGAGGTTATTCTTATGCATCAAGTAAATATCATCTTGTTATTCAAGATGTAATGGAGAGGCTGGAGGGAACTGCCTGAAATGTAGAGCTGTGTTCCAGTAGTCATGTTTCTTGAGGATGATTGTATAATGATAAAGCTTTCACAATGTGACTGCGTGATTGTGAAAACCTTGTGTCTGATGCTCCTTTTCTCTACCTTGTCAACAAAGGAGTAGAACATAGGGAATAAAAATAAATAATAGGGGGAACAAATGCTGAAATAAATTTAATTTAAATGCTCGTGATCAATGAAAGCAAGGGGTAAGGGGTATGGTAGGTATAATCTTTTTTTTTTCTTTCCTGTGTTTGTTCTATTTCTTTTTCTATTATCTTCTTATTTCTTTTCCTGAATTAATGCAAATGTTCTAAGAAATGATGAATATGCAACTAAGTGATGATATTGTGAACTACTGATTATGTACGTTGTTTTATTTTGTTTCTTTATTTTTTAATTAATAAATAAATTTAAAAAATAAGAAGGCTAAGCTCCGAAGGAGACCACCAGCCAAAGCAGAGCCAATTTGCAAAGACAGTGAAAGGTGACTTTTGCCTTGGTTTGTTTGTTTTTATTAGCTCCTGGCATTCAAGAAAATCTCTGCCCTATCATTAGTACAGTTAGCTGGACACAAACTTAAGGAACAGACAGTTGACCATCTAGATCCCAGAATTAACACTTTAAAATACTGAAATGTACAGGGTGCAACAAAAGATTATGAGACAAAGAAACAGGTAATGAAGGCCATCCGAAAGAATAAGATAAAAATCTAGAAACCATCAAGGTAGAATATTAGACTTTGAACTTACTGAACAACATGTTCATGGAGACAAAGGAAAACAAAGAGAAAGGACTAAAGGATATGAGGAAAACAATGAATGAACACTATAGGAATCTCTTCAGAGAAATACTAGAGTTTAAGAATACAATAACGGAAATGAAAAATTCCCTAGATGGTTTCAACAATAGATGGGAAATGGCAGAAGAAAGAATCAATGATCTCAAAGACAAGACAACTGAAATTATTTAGGCCAAGGGGCAGCTGGGGAAAAAAGAATAAAAAAGAATGAAAGAGCCTAAGAGATCTGTAGGACACCATCAAGGGGTATGGTAGGTATAATCTTTTTTTTTTAGAGTCCCAAAAGTAAAGAGAAAGGGTCAGAAGGAATATTTAGAGAAATAATGGCAGAAAACTTCCTAGATTTAATGGCAGACATCGATATATCCATTCAAGAATTCCAACAAATCCCAAGGAGGATAAACTCCAAGAGAACCATACCCAGATGCATACTAATTAAATTGTCTAATGCCAAGGACAATGAGAGAGTTCTGAAATCTACCAGAGAAAAGCAACAAGTTATGTACCTGAGAATCCCAATCACATTAAATCCTAATTTCTCATAAGAAACCATGGGAACAAGAAGGCAGTGGTATGAAATACCTAAGGCGTTGAAAGAAAACAATTGCCAATCAATAATTTTAATTGTCAAGACTTTCTTTCAAAAATGAGGGAGAAGGGGTACAAGGATAGTTCAGTGGTAGAATTCTTGCTTGCCATGCGGGAAACCCGGGTTCGATGCCTGGTCCGTGTGCTTCCCAAAAAACAAACAAGCAAAACATAAAAATTTTAAAAGTGGCACTGCAATTATGGGAAAAATTACATGAAAAATTAATGAAATGTGACCCTGCCATAAAGCATGCAAAAAAAATGAGGGAGATTAAGATATTCCCAGATAAACAAAAGCTGAGGGACTTAATTACTACTAGACCTGCCCTACAAGCAATGCTAAAGGGAGTGCTTCAGACTGAAAGGAAAGCACACAGGACAGTGGA
This sequence comes from Tamandua tetradactyla, assembly GCF_023851605.1. NCBI lineage: Eukaryota > Metazoa > Chordata > Mammalia > Pilosa > Myrmecophagidae > Tamandua > Tamandua tetradactyla. Next base: position 39,280,083 of record NC_135332.1, read on the forward strand.
TCAAAGCAGCATAAAGAAATAAAAACCTCCAGTAAATGTAACCATATATGTAATTATAAATGCCAGTACTATTGTATTGTATTGTATTTTTTGTCATGTAACTCCACTTCTTACAAGTGCTAAACTGCAAATAAATAAAAAGTGAAGACAAACTCATAGCTGTGGACATACAATATACAAAGATTAATTTGTAACAAGTACAAAAAAAAAAAGGTGGGTGTGGAAAGATATAGGAACTAGGTGTGCATATGCTACTGAAGATAAGTTGGCAACAAATCGAATATGATTGCTACATATTTAAGATTTAAAATTTTAACCCCATGGTAACCACAAAGAAAATAGATGAATAAAATATTCAGAAATAAATGAGAAGGGATTCAAAATGATTCAATAAAAAAAACACAAATAAATGCGCAAGTAGGCATTAATGAAAGAATTGAGGGTAGAAAAGCTATAAGATTTACAAATGCAAAATAGCAAATTGGCAGAAGATAGCATTGCATAGTCAGTAGTTACTTCAAATGTAAATGGATTAAACTTGCCAGTCGTGCTGGTTTGAAAGGATGTATGTCCCCTAGAAAAGCCATGTTTTAATCAAAATCCCATTTTGTAAAGGCAGAATAATCTCTATTCAATACTGTGTGTTTGAAACTATAATCAGATCATCTCCCTAGAGATGTGATTTAATCAAGAGTGGTTGGTAAACTAGATTAGGTGATGACATGTCTCCACCCATTTGAGTGGGTCTTGATAAGTTTCTGGAGTCCTATAAAAGAGGAAACATTTTGGAGAATGAAGGAGATTCAGAGAGAGTCAGAGAAGAATGACATAGCCACGAGAAGCAGAGAGCCCGCTAGCCAGTGACCTTTGGAGATGAAGAAGGAAAACACCTCCTGGGGGGCTTCATGAAACAGGAAGCCAGAAGAAGAAGCTAGAGATGACACCGTGTTCACTGTGTGCCTTTCCAGCTGAGAGAGAAACTCTGTGTTTGCCATGTGCCCTTCCACTTGAGAGAGAAACCCTGAACTTGATCAGCTTTCTTTAACCAAGGTATCTTTCCCTGGATACCTTTGATTGGACATTTCTATAGACTTAATTGGGACATTTTCTCAGCCTTAGAACTGTAAACTAGCAACTTATTAAATTCCCTTTTAAAAAGTCATTCTGATTCTGGTATATTGCATTCTGGCAGCTAGCAAACTTGAACACCAGTCAAAATGCTGAGATTGGAAGAATGAATAAAAAAAGTTTGACCCAACTATATGGTGTTTATAAGAGACTCAGAAAATTCAAAGACATAAGTAGGCTGAAAGTGAAAGGATGAAAAAATATATACCATGCAAGCAGTAATGAAAAGAGAGCTAAGGCCATACTAATATCAGATAAAGGAAACTTTAAGTAAAAAACTGTTACAAGAGACAAAGAAGTCACTATGAAGGGGTCAATTCAAAAAGAAGACATAACAGTTATAAATATATATGCACCTAAACAGCAGAGACCCAAAATAAATGAAGCAAATATTAAGAGATTTGAAGGGAGAAATCGATGGTTCCTCATTAATAGTGGAGATTTCAATACACCAAGTCTAGATAGATCAAAAAGGAAAGAGAAGACTTGAATGATACTCTAAACCAGCTAGGCATAACAGATATATATAGACCAATTCACCCAACAGCAGTAGAATATGCATTGTTCTCTAATGCATATGGATCATTCTTCAGATTAGACCACATGTGAGGTTACAAAACTAGTCTCAACAAATTAAAAAATATTGAAATCATACAATGTATCTTCTCTGACCACACTGAATAAAGTTAGAAATCATTAACAGGGAGAACTGGAAAATTTACAAATATGTGGAAATTAAACAACATACTCTTTTTAACATTTTTTATTGTGAAATATAACATATATACAAAAAAGCAATAAATTTCAAAGTACATTTTAACAAGTAGCTATAAAACAGATTTGAAGGTTTGGTGTGGGTTACAGTTCCACAATTTCAGGTTTTTCCTTCCATCTGCTCCAAGACACTGGAGACTAAAAAGAAATATTAATATATTGATTCAGTAGTCATAATCATTTGTTAAATCCTAACTTCCCTGTTTTAACTCCCTCTCCTCCTTTGATCCTTCTTTTAGTCTTTAGGGATATTTGGGTTATGCTCATTCTAACCTTTTTTTCATTTTAAATAACATACTCTTAAACAACCAAAGAATCTAAGTAGGAACAACAAAGGAAATTGGGAACTATCTTTAGGCATATTAAAATGAAAACACAGCATACCAAAACTTATGGGATGCAGCCAAGGCAGTGCTGAGAGAGAAATTCATAGCTTTACATACTTACATTAAAAAATAGAAAGACTTCAAATCCAAGACCAAACCTCAAAACTGTAAGAACTAAAAAAGAAAAACAAACTAAATGCAAAGTGAGCAGAAGGAAGAAAATAACAAAGATTAGAGCAAAGATAAATGAAATTTAAAAAAATAGAGGGACTCGAGAAAACCAAAAATTGGCTCTTTGAAAAGAGCAGGGCAGGCCACGGTGGCTCAGCAGGCAGAGTTCTCACCTGTGATGCCAGAGACCTGGGTTCGATTCCTGGCACCTGCCCATGCCAAAAAAAGAAAAGATCAATGAAATTGACAACCTTTAGCTAGACCAGCAAGGAAAAACACAGAGAGAACACAAACAACTATGATCAGAAATGAAAAGGGGGACATTACTACCAACCCCACAGAAATAAAAAGGACTATAAGATTATATTATAAACAACTGTATGCCAACAAATTAGATAAACTGAGGAAATGAACACATTCCTAGAAATACATAAATTTCCTACACTGACTACAAATATATATACATATATATTTATATATAGAACATCTATCTATCTATATATATAGAGAGAGAGAGAGAACATCTCATTTTAGTTTCCTAAGCTGCTGAAAGCAAATACTATCAAATTGGTTGGCTCAAATAATGAAGATTTATTAGCTTATAGTTTGAGGTTGAGGAAATGTGTCCAAATCAAGGCATCATCAAGGGGATGCATTCTACCTGAAGACTGGCTGCCAGCGGGTTCTTCTCTCACATGGCAAGGCATGTGGTGGCATCTGCTGGTCTTTCCCTTTTCTTCCAGCTTTCACTGATTTTTAGCTTCTTGCTTCCACGGCTTTCTCTCTCTGTGTATTTATTCCATCTATAAGGGACTCCAGTAAGAAGATTAAGACCCACCTTGAAAGAGGTGGGTCACAACTTAACTGAAGCAGCCTAATCAAAGGATCCTGCATAGGGTGGGCCACGGTGGCTCAGCAAGCAGAGTTCTCGCCTGCCATGCTGGAGACCCAGATTCGTTTCCTGGTGCCTGCCCATGCCAAAAAAAAAAAAAAAAGGATCCTGCTTATACAGATGGTGGTGACTGTATCACAACATTGTGAACATAAATAACAGCACTGAATTATATATTTGAATTTAAATAGGGGAAATTTTAAAACAAAAAAATTTGAAAAATCATGGAACTGCTCAACACAGTGAATCCTAAGTTAAACCATGGACTATAGTTAATAGTAAAATTATAAAAGTGTGCTTTCATCAATTGTAACAAATGTTCCACACCAATGCAAGGTATTGGTGGTGGGGTGGTATATGGGAATCTTGTATTTTATGCATGATTGCTCTATAACCCACAACTTCTCTAACGAAAAAAAAGTGAGGGAAGAATTAAGACATGCCCAATAAACAAAAGCTGAGGGACTGTGTCACCACTAGACCAGCCCTGCGAGAAGTGCTAAAAGGAGTTTTTGTTGTTGTTCTTTATTTCTTTATTTTTTTGCATGGGCAGGCACCGGGAATTGAACCTAGGTCTCCAGCATGGCAGATGAGAACTCTGCCTGCTGAGCCACCATGGCCCACCCTAAAAAGAGTTTTTGCAAGTTGAAAGGAAGGGACACTAGATAACTGACTGAAGCCACTTGAAGAACTAAATCTCCAATAAAAATAATGATATGGGTAGATAGAAGTACCAGTACCATTATATTTTTTGATTGGTAACTCCATAGTTTATTTCCTACAGGATCTAAAAGGCACATGTATAAAATGAAATGACAACACATTGGATGGACATATGGTGTGTGAATAAAACAAACAAACAAAATCCTGCTTATAATGGGTTCACACACACAGGAAAGGATTAGCTTTAAGAACATGATTTTCCAGGGTACCTACAGTTCCAAAACAGCACAGATCTCAACAGCACAATAACTAGTAAAGACCTCCTAATAACAACAACAAAAAAATATCTTTCAACAAAGAAAAGTTCAGCAATGGTTTCTTAGACTTTACACCCAAAGCACAAGCAATGAAAGAATAAATAGATAAGCGGGACCTTCTCAAAATTAAAAACTTTCATGCATCAAAGGATATGGTGACTAAAGTGAAAAGGCAACCTATTCAATAGGATAAAATATTTGGAAACCATATATTTGCTAAGGAATTAATATCCAGAATATATAAAGAAATCCTACAACTCAATAATAAAAAAGACAAACAACTCCACTAAAAAATGGGGAAAAGACTTGAATAGACATTTTTCCAAAGAGGATATACAAATGGCTAAAAAGCACATGAAGATGCTCAACATCACTAGCTACTAGAAAAATGCAAATCAAAACCACAACGAGATATCATTTCACACCCACCAAAAGACAGCTATTAAAAAAAAAAAGCAGATGATTACAAGTTTTGGAGAAGATGTGGAGAAACAGGAACACTCATCCATTGCTGGTGGTGATGTAAAAATGGTGCAAATGCTATGGAATACTGTTTGGCAGTTCCTGAGGAAGCCAAATACAGAATTTTCATATGACCCAGCAATCCTGCTACTAGGTATATACCCAGAAGAATTGAAAGCAGGGACTTAAATAGGTATTTGCACACTGATGTTCATACCAGCATTATTCACAATTGCCAAAAGACGGAAGCAATTCAAGTGCCCATCAACCAATGAATGGATAAACAAATGTGATACAGTCATACAATGGAATATTATTCAGCTATAAAACAGAAAGAAATCCTGATGCATGTGACAACATGAATGAACTCGGAGGACATTATGTTGAGTGAAATAAGCCAGACACAAAAGGATAAATATTATATGATCTCACGGATATGAAATAATTACATTTGAAGTCTAATTTGTTGGATATTAGTATAGCTACTCCTGCTCTTTTCTGATTGTTGTTTGCATGAAATATCTTTTCCCAACCTTTCACTTTCAACTATGTTTATCCTTGGGTCTAAGATGTATCTCCTGTAGACAGCATATAGATGGACGCTGTTTTTAAATCCATTTTGCCAGTCTATGTCTTTTCATTGGGGAGCTTAACCCATTAACATTTAGTGTTATTACTGTAAGGGCAGTACTTTCTTCTACCATTTTGCCTTTTGGATTTTATATGCCATATCTAACTTTTCTTTTTTTTTTTACCTTTACTGATAGTCTTCATTTCTACACTCTTCTCCACACCTCTCTCTTCTCTCTTTTCCTATCTGTCTCTAGTGCTCCCTTTAGTATTTCTTGCAGAGCCGGTCTCTTGGTCACAAATTCTCTCAGTGATTTTTCATCTGAAAATGCTTTAATTTCCCCCTCATTTTTGAAGGATAATTTTGCTGGATATAGAATTCTTGGTTGGCAGTTTTTCTCTTTTAGTATCTTAAATATATCATCCCATTGTCTTCTCACCTCCATGCTATCTGCTGAGAAATCTATGCATAATCTTACTGGGCTTTCCTTGTATGTGATGGATTGCTTTTCTCTTGCTACTTTCAAGATTCTCTCTTTCTCATTAACATCTGACATTCTGATTAGTAACTGTCTTGGAGCACATCTATTTGGATCTATTCTGTCTGGGGTATGCTGCATTTCATGGATCTCTAACTTTAAGTCTTTCATAAGAGTTGGGAAATTTTCAATGATAATTTCTTCCATTAGTTTTTCTCCTCCTTTTCCATTCTCTTCTCCTTCTGGGACACCCAGAACATGTATATTCATGTGCTTCATGTTGTCATTCAATTCCCTGAGTCCCTGCTCATATTTTTCCATTCTTTTCCCTATATTTTCTTTCGCTTACCGGATTTCAGATGTCCCATCCTCCAGTTCACTAATCTTACCCTCTGCTTCTTGAAACCTAACATTTTAGGTTTCCATTGTTTGTTTGTTTTTTATCTCTTCTACTGTGCCTTTCATTCCCATGAATTCTGTGATTTATTTTTTCAAACTTTTGATTTCTTCTTTTTGTTTGTTCCTTGCCTTCTTTATATCTTTCCTCAATTCATTGATTTGATTTTTTATGAGGTTTTCCATGTCTGTTCAAACATTCTGAATTAATTGCTTCAACTCCTGTATCTCATTAGAATTGTTGGTTTGTTCCTTTGACTGGGCCATGTCTTCAATTTTCCTAGTATGAGTCATTATTTTTTGCTGACGTCTAGGCATGTAATATCCTTAATTAGCTTATTCTGGAGATTATTTTCACTTTTTTAACCTAGGATTTTCTTGGTGGATGACTTTGTTGTCTATTTGTTCTTTGACATTCAGTTCAGCTTATTCTAGACCTCTAGCTTAGGTTTTGTTTAACAGATCAGATATTTTCAGTTCTTGTTTTCTTGTTTCTTGCCCTGCCTGTATGATGCCTTTTTTCCCCCCTTTGGAGGGTCTACTTAGGTATTATAGACCCCATTTAGATTTTCCCAGACCAAACTGGCCTCCTCTCAGGAGGAAAGAGTCACCTGGGTCAGTTTTCCCTGAGTGTGAGAAGGTTGAAAGGTTTTCCTATGAAGTCTTTGGACTCTGCGTTTTTCCTATCCTGCCCAGTTTGTGGTGCTCATCTGCCTGCAGGTCCCACCAGCATAAGGTAATGCAGTACCTTTAACTTCAGCAGACTCTCCCTGCAGGGGGTGTGGTTGAGACACAGGAGAGGCTATAGGCTGGCTTTAATCGCTTCAGTTTTTCAGACCCTGGGGCCTGAATTCCTCGAGGGAGGGATTCCACCTGAACTAGGCCCCACCCCTCTCCTGCGGAGGGCATAGCCTCCAGAAAAACTTTCAAACAAGCTTAATTCTGCCCATGCCTGGGGCAGTTGGAGCCTGAGAAGCCTTGCAGCTGTATCCAAAGGCAGTAAAGCTGCAGAAACACTGCCACAAAAAAGAAAAAAAAAAATACCTTTTCAGAGCAAGACCCCATTCCTTGGGTTTGCCAATCAGGAGCTTAAGTTGCTACATTGCTCTGTGTATCTCCAAGTCCTGTGTGCCCCCTCCTTTCCTTCAGGGCCCAGACCCTTTCAAGTATTTTGTGCTGCCTGATCCAAAAGAATTCTGTTTTTTTTGTTTTTTTTTTCTTTTTCTGTCAACCCTGCCCCCTCTATGCCCAGGCATAAAACAGCAACCTCAGCTTTTACTGGAGGTCCAGCTGAGCTGGGGGCCTATTTTTAGTAGTCAGAATTTGTGAATTAATTCCACAATTGGAGCTTGGTTGAGCTCAGCCCCTGCTGCTGGTAATATCTCTTTCCTTTTCCCTCTGGGAAGCAGCCTGTTGGGGAGGAACACCGGCTGCATGGCTTTGGGGACTCACGGTTCTGGGTGAGCTCACAGCTGGTCCAGCTAGTCCAGACTGGGTACGCTGTGTGTCCAGTCACTGACATGTCCCCAGTAGTTGTTCCGTACCATTCCTGGCTATTTACTAGCTGCTCTGGAGGACAAATTACATCCCACACCTCACTAAGCCACCGTCTTGGCTCCAGATATGAAATGATCAGAATAAACAAATTCACAGAGTCAGAGTCTTGAATATTGGTTACTAGGGGATGGATTAAGGGTAGAGAATGGGAAGTTGATGCTTATATTGCACAAAGTTTCTACTTCGGGTGATGGAAAAGCTTTGGAAATGGATGGTCATGATGATAGCACTACATTGTGATCGTCATTAACAGCACTGAATTAAATACTTGAATATGGTTAAAATGGGAAATTTTAGGTTGTATATATGTTACTAGAATAAAAATTTTTAAAACAACAACAGAAGACAGTACAGCACAGTGAACCCTATTGTAAACGATGGACTATAATTAATAGTGCAATTATAAAAATGATCCTTCAGGAATTATAACAAATGTACCACACTAATGCAAGGTCCTGATAACAGGGTGGTATTTGGGAACTCTGCATTTTAAGCATGATTTTTTTACAGTTTCTCTAAACACGAAAGAAAGTACAGCAGAACTCTCCCACATGAACCCTGCTCTGAGGTTTCTGAGTACGAGCTCCCATCTGTCTTCTGTCTTTCCCAGAATCCTGCTATTTCTAGAATCACCCTTCTTGTTTTCACATGGTACCATGTATAGTGCATATTTGCTTGTTCGCTCTTCTATTTCTTACATCTAATATTTCTAGGATTTGATACAGGGGAAGAGAGATTGCAGTATGTGTTTAATCCTCCATCCTGAAATTGGTGCCTTCTCTCTTCATGTTTTTTCTTTCCCCTTTCCCAGCTCTATTTCTCTCTCCATTACCTTGTCCCAACTCCAAACACCTAGTATGACCTGTAGCTCAGAGAGCTGCTAAATCTTCTTAGAAGAAGGAACTCAAGAGCTGCTTTGTCCACTTGGGGTTGATTAGTTTTTGCCCTTGTCACCCTTTGGACGTAACTTCTGGGATCCTGGCTTGACCAGGTCACCCCTCCAAGGGGTGCTTTGCCCCAGGTAGAGTCCAGCATAGATGCTGTGAAAATAGACTTTATTATAATAAAATGTCTTTTTAAACAAATACCCCCACCATTCCACATCCCTGGAAAGACTTGAGACCAAAATGCAGATGGGGGTTCAGTCGGACAATCTCCCACCACAGCAAAGGAAACATGCAAAGAGACGCTCACCCAGCCACAGGGTGTGGGACGGGGCGGTTAGGGTGAGAGCGGAGACCCTCCTACCCCACTCTGAACAGGGAATGTATGAAAATAGCTGCATAAGTCTGTCCTTTCCCCGAGCCCCCAGACTCGGACAGAGGCCAGAGGAAAGCAATGCAAAAGAGAAATTGAATCCGATGAGCAAAATAAGGCAAACCCAACTCCTGCTTTCTGCCTGCTGGCCCCCTGGGCCTTTGGTGGGGGGACACACAAGGGGCGCAGAGGCCAGGCTGGCAGGGGTGGGCAGAGCATGACGGGGGGCGGGGGGTCAGGCCCGCTTTGGCACGGCCTTTCTCCTTCCCGGGCCTGTGTGGCGGAAGCAAGATGGAGGAAGCTGGACTGAGGCACTGAGTATGTACATATATACACAGCTCCACCCCTCCTGCCACGGTGGGATGGTGGGGTTCAGGAGAATCCAGTGCAAACTATCCTTCCGGGGAGGGAAGACGTGGTCAGGGCAGCCAGCGCCGTCCCAGGAAATGGCCTGCTTCTCCCCTCAAAGTCTCCATCCCAGGAGTCTGGGGAGGTCTGAGGAAGGGACTAGCATAGCGTGGTGGGAAAAGCACTAGACCAGAAGTCCAGAGTTCTGGGTCCAATCCTGGCTCTGTGACTGAGGTGCTGGGAGACGTGACCAAGGGTCTTCCTCTCCATGGGCCTCAGTCTCCCCTACTGCAAGAGGAAGGTGTCCATCTAGAGGATTCATCTAGCTCTGATCTTCACCAAGTCTCTGGTTCTCATCCAAGTCTGGGGCCTTCCCCATCCAACCGGGGGCTTTGAGGGAGTCACAGCTTCACTCCTTCTTCCCAGAGCCCAGTTTCCTGAAGAGCTGCTTCCCCTTGGAGAGGAGACAATGCACCTTCTCGCTTGCCCCCGGTGGGCCCCCCTGTGCAGTCCTGGAGGGGCTGCCAGGGCCGGAGGCACAGGGTCTGCGCTGTGTTGTGCTGGCCCAGCCCTGGAGTATAAGAGAAAATGGACAAGGTCGGTGCCTGACCCCCTGCCCCATCCCCAGGCTCCTTTCTTCACAACCTCGTGTCCTGCAGCCTCCCACCGTGTGGACAACCAGAGCCCCAAGACCCGCCCCTGCCCAGGACCCGCCCCTGCCCAGGACCCGCAAGCCATGACAGGTGAAAACGGGGGAGGAGGTGTGATGCCGAGGGGGTCCTAAGCTGGAAATCTGACAGGAGGCAGCATCTCAGTACTGTTTCTGTTCCCCTGGGACCCTGAGTGAGCCCCTTCCTTCTCTAGGTCTCCCTGCAGGATGCTGGGCTAGCAGAGCTCAGGAGTTCTCGGAACCTGCCCCTGAACCCCACATGCCTCCCCCTCCAGGTGCTGAGAGGCCAGGACAAGACCCGCTGAGGGGCAGCCGTCCCCTCCAGGGAAGGCAGCTGCCTCAGCACCTCACAGGCAGGCCCACGCACATCCGTGCCCAGCCGGCAGAGGCCTTTGGGGAGCAGGGCCGGTGCCTGCTCCTTGGGCAGGGAGATCCGTGAAAGGGTCCTGAGAGGACTGCGGAGCTTAGGGGCAGCTGCGTCACTCAGCCCCCAAACCAAGCTCTGGAGGCTGCCCCTGCCCCCACTCTTCCCTGCAGAATCTCCTGGATCCTTCTGCAGCCCAGGGCTGCTTCCCTGAGCCTTGGGCCCTCCCAAACAGTGCTGGTGGGGGGCCTGAGGGCAGGGGGCTGGGGGGCAGGAAGCCTACCCCCACCCACCTGCTCACAGCCTGGTCAGGCTCCGGGATGTCCCCTCCCCACGCCCCTCCTCAGACCCCCGTGTGCTGCCCCAGACCTTGGCAGCCTCCCAGCTAGTGCCCACCACGAGACCCAGACCAGAGGCAGGGGAAATGGATGCCAAGCCTGGGGGCGATGCGGCAGGGCCTGCCTGCAGACAGGCCTGCTCAGACCTGGAGGGCAAAGCACACACCGCCAACCAGCCCCCCACAGGCCCCCCAGGCCCTACCCACTCTCTCTCAGGGGTCCTTCCACAGCACTCTCAGGAGACAGAAACCAAAGGAAGGGCTCTGAGCCCAGATAAGAAATGGTCTGGGTTTATCTATGGGTTACAACTATTCAAGCTCCCCCTTCAATCCCCAGAAGCAGAGGAAATTGAGAATGAAAGTAAAATCATGCATCTGATCACCATCACGGGCCATGATGCAAAAGACAAGGGTGGGGAGGGTATTCCTGGTACAGTATAGTGTCATCCTTCTAACAGTCACCAGTAATAATCACAGTATTATGACACCAGAGTCGCATAATATCATAACACCACTGATGAGTCAAGAGCGGATGCCACGTGATGCTCTGTCAGCCACACGTGTCAGAGGACACGAGGAGCCAGCTGCGTCGCGACATCACACACTGAGATGAACTGTCTTCTCACGAGAGCTGGGACTGCCCAGGGCAAAGGCAAGGTGGGCAGAGCAGGGAGGACGAGCACACCCAAACGTGGCCCTCGGCGAGATCTCCCTCCCCCATTCCCTGCAAGGCAGGGGAGAAGCCAGGTCCGCTCTGGTATTTGAGACAAAGGAGCCCCATCTGATTATGGTGGCGTGGGGAATGGGGTGACACATGAGACATAGGAGGGCTGGCCCCCCACTTACATGTTGCTCTCTCTACATATATCTAGCACTGGACTCTCCTCCTTCTCGTTCTCTGAAGAACAGGGAACAAAGAGAGGAGACGGGTTACTGGCAGACCCACATGCTCTCCAGCCTGTCGCCCAGGTCACCTGGGCCACAGGTCCCACTTGGCGGAGTTTTTGCATTTGGGACAATTGCAGACGAAGCCCAGCGTTTCCCCGTGAGGGCCTGGCCTCCTCACCCTCTCCCTGCCCTCTGTACCCCACCCATCCCAAGGCGAGGCACATTCCACAAATGAGAACCCAGGAAGCTGGGCCTTGCTAGGCAACTGGCTTTCAAACACTGACACACAGAAAGGAGAGGTACCTGAGAGACATGCAGGGTGGGAGGTACCTGAAACTGGGGCTTGTGATTGGCTAGATGTACGGGGGTCCATGGGGTCCTTCCCCCAGGGCCTCTTATCTGCTTTGGCCCCAGCGTGTGGGCAACTGGGTGAGATGGCCTGAGGTTCAGGGTCGCCACCATCACCGCCCTGCAGAGCGGGGCCCATACCCCAACTCCCAGCTCCTGGGAGGGAGCTGCCCTGGCTGGGCTATGCTCTGTGGGTAACTCAGCAGCTTCTCGCTGGAGGCAGTGCAAAGCCTGTCCTATGTCCCCAGCTGCTCCCCTTCCACAACACTGTCCAGGGTAGAGACCAAATGGCTGAGCTATGGACATAGCTCCCCACTGACCTGACTCTCAGCCTGGCGTGTCCCAGGCTCCCAGTCCTGGCTGCCTGCCTTGGGCCCAAGGCCCTCCAGGAAGTTGGATGGAACAAGCCCCCTTTGTCCATTCAGTTCCCCCTGGTGAGGAGATGCTGGTGAGAGCCAGACCAGGAGAGGGGCTGGACTCTGTCCTCCGGAGCCACCCCCTTGGTCAGGCACCCTTGTCCATGCCCTCCCCACAGGTCTGCCGCACAGCGCCCCCTCCCCGCTCCGTGCTCTCACATAGTAGAAACCATCATCGTCCATGTCCCCAAACACAGTGATGACGTCCCCCGCCCGGAAGGGCAGCTCGGCCTGCAGAGACACCAGAGGCCAGCGTCAGCCCGGGGGCACTGCCTTGCCCCTCCCACAGGCCCTGTGCACGGGCCTCACCTCCACGTCCACGTTGGGGGAGTTCTCCCGGGGGTTGTAGTCAAACACAGCCACCATGGGGTGGGGAGCTTTCAGGCCTGCCGAGGAGACTGGCTTGGGGGGGCCTGCAGGGGAGGGAGAGAAGCTTCAGGGCTCCCCCGGACGCTATCATCTGTCCTGGAGGTCTGCTGAGCCCCTCTTCACCACCTTCCCACTGGTTGGAGCCCCTGGGGAGAGGCCAGAGGGGCTGCCCCAACCCCCCCTCACCCCTGCCCAGGGCTGGCCCCTCAGCGTTCCAGCTCAGCTGTGGAAAGAGTGTGCCTGGGAGCCCTGGCCACCACTTTCCTCCACCCAGGCTGGGGTTGCGTGGGGTGGGGAAAATGCTCGCCTTCCCACAAAAGGCACAGGGGTGAAGGAGGCGGAGGGAAGTCATCAGCCCAGAGAAGGGAGGCAACCTGCTCCAGGCTGCACAGAATCCAGTCTAGTGTTCTTTGGAGCAGAGGTCCTAGCAAAGTAACCCCCATTTTCACCAGAACAAAGCTTCCCTGGAGGGGATGGGTATGTGCCAAGGTCTGCCTGATGCCTCTAATCATTCAAAAGCCTCACTCGTTCCACAGAGACACCAGCAGTGCTCCCCCGCCTCCACCCAGCACCTGTACCCCACAGGCACTGCAGAAACTCACCTTTCTTGGAGCGGCGGGGCTTGGGGGGAGGCCCCATTGTACGGCTTATGGAGCACACCAAGGGCCCATTCCCTGATCCAGGAAGCCAAATAGAAGTAAGGGAGAAACTGAGGCAGGGGAGGTGGGGGTCGGGACAGTGACCCCAGAAGATCAGAACTGTGCAAGGATACTTAAGTTCAAGGCTTTTAAAAGCTTTTAAAGGCATTCATCTCCCACCCCACCACTTAGAGACCCATCCCAACCTCCAGAACCCCAGCAGCGTGGCCACACTTGCCTCAGTCTCTGCAAGACCCTAGTGTCTCAGGAACCCCTGGCCACTCCAGACATGCAAAGCCTTCAGCCTTCAGGAGGGGGTGGGAGCGGTGGGAAGTGGGCGAGGGCAGCACCTGGTCATACCTGAGCCCTCAGTGAGTACATCCGGGGACAAGTAACCCCGCTGAAGCAGCTGCTGTCTCCCCACGAGGCTGTCCACGGTCACCTCAGCCACCATGTTGCAGGGGATGTAGCCGGTGCGGCCCCCACCTTCGCCCCGGTAGAAGCCATCAGCGTCCTTATCACCAAACACCTGGAGGTGAAAGCCGGTTGTCTCAGGAGGCAGGTTCAGCTTCTTCCTCTGTCCCCTAGGCCCCCGAACCCCAGCAGCACCATCCTTGAGACTGCAGAAGAATGCCCTTCTGCTTGCAGGCCAGGGAACAAAAAATAGGGGAGAGGCTCAAAGAATAAGTATCAGAGGGGGAGGGGAAAAAAACAGCCCTTTCCATATGTTCATTGTCTCCATGTCCATTTTCCTAGCCCACGCCAGACTGGATCTCCCCAACCTCAGAGTGAAACAAAAAGCCTCCAGTGACTGTTTGGAGGGATAATAAAAACAACAACATAAGCAGTTATATACTGTGCTAAGTGCCAGGCTGTTCGAGCCTTTATGTATAATAATCATTTTACTCCTCAAACAACCCCATGAGGTAGGCACTAATATTACCCCCATTATAGCAATGAGGAAACTGAGGCGCAGAGTGGTCAGCGAATCTACTCAAGGTCAAAAAATGGCAGAGCCAGCAGCCAAACCCACATCATCCGGCGCTAGAAGCTGTGCCCTCAACCTTGACACTGTGACGCCTCCGGTGGGGGAAGGGAGGACACCTGGCTGGGGGATGGCACTCTGCGCCCGGACGGTGGGTTAGTCACCTTCAGAATCTGCCCCTCCCGAAAGGGGAGCTCCTCTTCCCCGGCGTCAGGGTTGGGGGACATTGACACGGGGTCGTAGTCAAACAAAGCCACAAAGGTCCTGACAGGTGGGTCCTGGTAAGCCAGCGCCTCTTCCGGGGGGCTACTCAGAGGGGCTGTGGAGAGAGCTGGGGAGAGGGCACTGACTCAGCGAGCCGTGGCCGTGGGGTTAGGAGAGCCCCCCTGCCTAAGCTTAGCCCAACCCCCATGGGGTGCTCACCCAGTTCGCAGGAGCCTGGCATGGGGGCCCGGCCCCCTCTCCGCGACGGACCCCTCTGCCCAGAGCCGTCCTGCCCTCTGGGCTCCACAGTCTCTGAGGCCTGCAAGGAGAAGGCAACAGATGGCAGAAGTGACACCTCACCCCTCTGGCGGCACTTCTGCAGAGGCCAGACCCCGCTCGCACTCCCCCAGCTCTGCCCCTCTGGCGTAAGCAGCACAGTAGAGCAGGGACGCAACATTCCTGTCCTGGGGCCTCGGGCCAGCCTCACTGGAGACTTCAGACACCCAGGGGGCGGGGAGGACAGGCAGGAGAGGCAGCCCCAGCCCTGGCGGCTCTAGAGGTGAGTGCAGTAGAGGGGACTGAGGTGAGGTCAGAGTTTGCCGAGGAGCATTAGAGAGGGACAGGAGTGCCTCCTCTCAGCTCAGGGTGGGGTGACATTGGAAATGGCATCATAGTCAGTGTCCTGAAGACATAGACAGCTAAGCAGAGGAAAGGGCCATCCTGCTCAAAGGCAGGCAGCTGGCTGGCAGCAATTGGCAGCTAGTGGTAACCAAGTATTGTGCATCCCAGTTCCATTCGGCAGAAGCAGCGAAGCAGTGGAATGTGGGTGGCGGGAGGCAGGTGAGGGAGCCCAGAGGCCCAGCCCCACCTCTGCTGATGGAGGCGGCAGCGTGGAATGGGAGTAGCCGGTGGGCAGCAAGCAGGGCCGCCAAGCGGCAGCAGGCAGGGGGCTGCCCAGGGTGGGGAGTGGGCACGGACCCGGGAGGGCGGCTCCTTGGCTCTGCCAGACGCACTGCGGCCTCTCCGCTCTGGCTCCCCTTTCTCCCAGGCCGCGGGCCGTGGGTAGGGGGTGGGGCCTGAAATGGCCTTCAGAGGCCCCCAGGGCCTTCCCACAGGCGCCGAGCCCCAGGCTTCCCCGTCCTCAGGGTAGCAGGAGCTGGTGAGGCTGTTGCCCCCACTGCCCGCCTCCGCCTCCTGCTCATCCTCAGAATCATACTCGATGCTGATTTCCAAGCACTTGGGAGACAGGCAGCTGGCCAGGCCAGATTCTGGGGCCCGGCCACGGGGGCACCTCCGTGAAGGGGCCGGCCGCCCTCTCCCACCAGCCTCTAGTCCTCCCCTGGTCCCCTCGCCCGCAGTAGGGCTGCCCCTCTCCCGCGTGGGGCCTGGGCGTGCAGAGGTCTGGGGCCCGCCGTTGCTGAGGAGTCGGCTGCAGTGTTCACGGGGATCTGGGGGCCGCCTGCGGTTTGGGGGCTTCTCAGGGGAGCCCCCTCCTCTCCTCCGGCTGCTTCCACCAACTAGCGTCAGCAGGTCCTCCATGCGCTCAGGAGACAGGGGACATGGGCTGGGTCCTCGGGGCTGACTGCTGTCACAGCCCAGCCCCAGCAACGCAGGCTCAGGTGGGCAAGGACCTCGGGGAGAGTGGCCTGACCCTGGTTTCTCCTTCTCTTCTTCCTCCTCCTCGTCCTCCTCTTCCTCCTCCTCAGGGATGCTAAAGAGCTTCTTGCTGCAGAACTGCTGCAGGGGCAGCTCCAGGATCTGCTCCAAGATCTCCTCGTCGCTGTCAGTCTCACACGAGGAGTCAGACTGGGGCTGGGGTGGGATTGGGGAGCAGCAGGGAAGAGAGGCCCGTAGGGGAGAGGAGAGAGGTGTGACCTTTGCTCTCAAATGAGGGCAGAGATTGTGGGCAATCCAGAGCCCTCCCCCCATTTCCTCCAAGATGACCTCCCCAGTTCCTCCTTTCTCCATTACGGAGGAAAGAACCAGAGGGAGAATGAGGGAACACGCCACGGAATGGGCAGCCTCTGGGCCCCCAGGGAGAGGATGTCCCAGGGAGAAGGCCGTGACTGTAATAGCAAAGAGGCCTCTCCATCCCCTCCCAACGCCGCCAGAAGCTCCCAACTCTGGGCTCTCGGGCAGCACCAGAGTTCCCTGCCCAGGGCGCAGCCTCTGGGGGTGAACGTGTGGTGAGGACAAGGGCTCCTTCTTCCCGGTTTCTTCCCAGGACCCCAGAGGCTGATTCTGGGCCACTGCGCATCTGCTGCTTAGGACAGGGCCCAGGCCACACACCTAAGAAGTTGCTGGAGTTCAGGGGCGGCTGGAGCAGCTGCTGACACACGGGCCGAGGGCCCTGAGGCCGAGCCTGGGGACCAGCCAGCCCCTCCCTGCCCTGTTACCTTGGCCCTGCTCTCCCTGATGCTATTGCCAGCAACTTGCTTCTGGAAAGAGCGAGGCCTGGAACCCAGCTCCTCTTCCTCCTCCTCCTCCTCCTCTTCCTCTTGGATGTCTGACAGGTCTGAGTTGCGGCCATGGTCCACAAGGGAGTTTGCCAGACGGGCCCCGAGCTCTGCCGTGTCCTCCCTCTGCAAGAGGCAGGACGAGGGAGGACAGAAGTTGGGGGGAGGGGAGAGAAAGGGAAAGGGGGCTCCAGGCAGGCTCAGTGCCAGTGAGAAGGAAAGGGGTCACCTAAGGGGGGGGGGAGGGTCATGCCCAGAATGGGGTGGGGGTGGAGGGGGGGTGCCTGGATCTTGAGGCAGGAAAGAGAGACCAAGAGAGGGGAATGGGAACAAAAGGGAGAGAGAAATCTGGGAAGAAAAAAGCGACGATGAAGCTGATGGAAACGTGGCACAGACTGAGGAGTCAGCCAGGGCAGAATAGAGCACGAGGCAATCAGTTTGGGCTGGCAGGAGGCAGGGAGGCAGGCCCCGATTCCTTCAGGTGGCACTGTGTGTTCCCAGCCCCGTACCTCAGCCCTGGCCCGCAGCCCAGGCCCCAGGTCTCCTCCAAGGCAGGCTTCGGTACACGGCGTCCTCTGGGCTGGCACCCCCTGGGTGGAGCAGGGCATCGGGCAGACCTCACCCGTGGTCCACTCTCCCTCCTCCTTGGCCACTGAGGGAGCTGCAGGGTCAGGGCCTCTTTCACCCACGGTTGACTCACTGGTCCTTCTCTCTGCCGCAGGGCCCAGCCCCACCGCCCTGGCCTTCTCCTGCAATGGAAGGCACTGAGCAGGGGGCCCGAGCCCCAGGCCCTTCTCCAAGCCCCCATCCATCCCTCTTGTTTCTCCCTGGATACCTGGGAGCAAGGCGCTGGAAGCGCCTCTTGGGGTCCACTTGGTGTCTCTTTGGGTGGGCTTGCTGGAGGACCCCCTGGGGGCTCTAGAGTTCCATAGGAGGTGGGACGCCGGAGAGGAGAGCTGGGCTCCCCGGGTCCTGGGGAGGCTGGAGTCGAGGGTGGTCTGGCCTCCAGGCCTGATCGAGGTGAGGGGCAGGAGACCCTGGCTGGCAGGGAGGCCTGGGCCAGGGCTGGGGCGATGGGGGCCGGGATGGAGTCCGCTGACTCGCCATGGAGCGACATGGTGCGCACGGCCACCTGGCGGCACGCCCGCAGCAGCTGCAGCTGGGACAGCTCCACCAGCACACTGCCGGCCGTGGGCGAGGCCACCTCCATGATCTGCGGGGTGGAGGGAGTACAGGTCAGTAGAGGAGGGCTGAGGCCGCTGAGTGTGAGGACCACTCGGGCAGCGACACCCACAGCAGCCAACGTCACGCCATGCACTATGCTAGGCACGGTGCTAAACCTTTGGCACGCGTTATCTCACTTAACCGTCCTGACCACTGGGCTACTGATGGCATGGTTTACAAATCCCAGATAGCTGATGCCAAAGCCAATCTGCTACTCACTGCCCAAATGCCAGGGCTGGCCATCTCTGTGGCAGGCCCCTGAGCATCCTGCTCCCAGAGTACAGGCAGGATGGCGTCCCCAGGCCCTACCTTCTGCCCATCGGCATAGATGGCATAGCCTGTGACTGGGACGCCGTTGGAGGAGCCAGCAGCATCAATGGTGACTGGGAGCCAGCTGATGATCAAGATTCCTGGGGAGGGCCCCGGTTCAATCTGCACATCCAGGGGGGCATCAGGTGGGCCTGGGGGTGGAGGGAGTACAAGGCCCAGTAATCCAGAAGACTCCCTTTCACGGACACCAGCCCAATTTGCCATTTTCCCTGAAAATGCAAATGGTAACAGTCTCCCCCTCCACTGCCAGCCACAACCTGGCACGCCCTCCCCACCGGCCCCACCCGTAGTGCCCAAGCCTGCTTACCCGCTGGGAGAGTGGTGAACTGTAGAGTGGCAGCCCGCTGCTTGGGCCGCTCCCAGCCTGCTTCCCAGGACCCGTGGGGTGGGAGCTGAGCCTCCACTCGGGCCTCATAGGGTGTGCCAGGCCGCAGGCGGCAAAAGGTGGCCCAGTAGGTGCTGGGGTGGGCAGGTGGGCACTCCTCCCCATTGAGGTAGATGGCATGGGCCAAGTTGCTGTTGGCGGGCACCCAGGTGATCTCAGCAGACACGGCTGTCAGGCGGCAGACCCGCAGCTGGCTAGGCACCACCCCAGCCCGGGCACCCACAGCCAGGCAACAGCGCAGGGGGTCGGAGCTACCTCTGCTAGTCAGGGCCTGGACCGAAACATGGAGGGGCCCAGCCTGCAGGTCCAGGTTCTCGAGCACAGCCTTGGGGGGCGACCCAGGCTCCAGGTCCTGCCGCAGCTCCCCATTCACACAGATGTGGTAACCAAGTAGCTCCACTGGCTCAGGAGGTGGCTCCCAGGCCAGCACCAGGCTGTGGGCCAGCTGCTTGAGGACCACCAGATGGCGGGGGTAAGGCACAGCAGGGGACTTGCCCAGGCCCTCCGGCTGGGGGCTCAGACTCAGCTCGTCCGCTGCATCCTCCTCCTCGGGTCTGGGCTGGCTACGATCCCCGCAGCTCTGGCCCCCACTGCTGCTGCCACCCCCACCTCCACTCAGGAAACTGAGCTCAGGGCCTGAGCTGTGGGACAAATCGGTCAGCTCTGGAGGGAGGGAGGTCAGGAGGTCATCATCGGACACACGCTCTACAAAATTGGAGGGGACCAGGCCCCTTCGGCCATCCATGAGCTCGCCTGTCAGAGGGAGAGCAGAGAAGGACAGGGATGGGGGAAACAGAAAGAAAGAAGGTGGAGAAAAACTGATCCAAGGAATGCATTTTAGCAATGGTTGATCTTCAGTATTTGATTTAAACCAAAATCTACCTGTCAGCCTTTTTTTTTTAAGATTACTTGTGGTCATGTTTAATTATGTAAAAATTAATGGTGTGAATCTCTTGAGCACTCTGTGGCGGAAGAACAGAAACAGAAAGACCCTTTGGGGTCTGAGCGGATATAGCTGGCAGCACAGGCAGTGTCTCCAGGCTCAGTGAAAGAAGCAGAAGCACAGACAGGACCTTGGGGCAGGGGTCACAGGCCATGACCTGGTGGTGGTTTTCAGTCACTGCAGGACCCTGATCTCAGAGGGGGCCAGGCTGACCTGTCAACCTTTTTAAAAAACAAAAGCCATCAAGATCTGATTGAGTTTTGCTTGTTTGTTTTTCAAGTTTTTGGAAGTGTGATAATAAAGTGGGAGAATAGCATGGTGGTTACATAGGACAGCGCTTCTCAAATTTTAATGTGCATGTAAATCACCTAGAGAGTCATTAAAATGCAGATTCCTGTTCAGTAGGTCTGGGAGCCCTTGTCCTACCCAGATTCTGCATTTCTAACAAGCTCCTGGATGAGGCTGATGCTGCAAGGAAGTAGGATAAAGTCCCTGTTCTAAGGAGATGGCGTGGTGAAGTATTTCTAGGTTAAATAGCATGTCTGCGACTTGCTTTCAAATTTTTTAAACTGCACATGGACAAAACAAACATGGTACAACATTAATAACTGCTCTATCTAGGTGATGGATCTCTAGGTGCTCATGATGTGATTCTTTAATTTTTCTGTGTGTTTGAAAACTTTCATATTATAAAGTTGAGGGAAAAAATTAAGCAGGTCAAGGTGAGAAGACAGATTCTACTGATTGGAAGACTCCCGGGGCAGGCGGGGGTGGGGTTCCCTAGGGCTGAGGGGCAGGCTGGGGGCGCCCCTCAACATGCTTTGTGGAAAGCAAACATCTACAAAGGGGAAGGGTCAACTGCCTGGTCACGGTGGGGGGAGGAGTCTTGAGACCCGAGTGCACCAGAGAAGAGTCACGTGCGGTCCTAGGAGGGATCAGGGCCCTCCACAGCCTCGTGCAGGAGTGAGACCCAGCAGCCAATCCAGGCTACGACCAATGCTAAGTTTTGTTACCACCAGTCAATTTCCCTGAAGAGTTGAGAATGTAATCTTAGAACATCTGTTTCACTTTTTGCATGAGGGATGCCAATGGGGAAGGAAGCAGAGCCCATAACATGTCACATCACAGCCAATTTGGAGGAAAGAAAAAAAATTCCCAGGGCACAGACAAGCTGGTGGCTGCTGGGGCTTCCTGGGAGAAAGACAGGAGGCGTGGGCAGGGCTCAGAGCAGAGAGGACAATCTCAGCAGGTCTCAGATGCAGGAGTGCCTGGGAGTTCCCCCAACAGTAATTGGGTTGGATTTCCCCCCCCTCTTACTTTACTTATGCCAGGAGGAAAAGAAGTGAGAAAGCTTTCGAAGGATAGGGACTTTCCAAAAATTGGATAATAAACACTGAAGAGTTTGAAATCAGAGGTAGGAGAAAATGACATGTAAGATTCTGGACACTCCGCTGAGCCTGAAGACTGAAGCTGGGCCTGTGTCACAGTCAGGCACGTGTTCCAGAAGCTCGTGCTGCCAAGAACACCAGCCAGGTGGGGCCAGGTGGGACCAGAGGAAACGAAGCAGTCATTTAGATGCAGTCTGACTTTATCAAAACACACCCAGATTATATAGCGCAAATTCTAGTAATTTGGGGTTAGTTAATATTTATACTTTTGCTGCCTCCCTCAAAAGTGTTTTGTGTTTTTTTTTTTTTCATTAAAACAAACAGAAAACAAACTATGGTGTGCTGGTTTGAAGCTATTATGTACCACAGAAAAGCCACAGTCCTTTAATCCTCATTCAATATGGGGTGGAATCTTTTTGATTGTTCCCATGGAGATGTGACCTATGCAGTTGTGGGTGGTAACTTTTGATTAGTTGGTTTCCATGGAGATGCATCTCCACCCATTCAAGGCGGGGTCACTTACTGCAGCCCTTTAAGAGGGAACCATCTTAGAAAAAGCTTCAGTCACCAGAATGGACAGATCCCTGGGGAAGCCGTTGACGAGGCTAGCAGATCTCGCTATGTGCCCTCCCAGCTGAGTAAGAAACCCTAAACGTCATTGGACTTCTGAAACCAAAGTATCTTTCCCTGGATGCCTTAAATTGGACATTTTTGTAGCTTTGCTTTCATTTAGACATTTTCATGGCTTTAGAACTGTAAACTAGCAACTTAATAAATTCTCCTT
The DNA here is from genome assembly GCF_023851605.1 of Tamandua tetradactyla. NCBI lineage: Eukaryota > Metazoa > Chordata > Mammalia > Pilosa > Myrmecophagidae > Tamandua > Tamandua tetradactyla. The sequence goes on from NC_135332.1 coordinate 39,302,152, forward strand.
TTTAAAAGCCGTTCCATTTCTGGTATATCGCCTCCAGCAGCTTCCGGGAGGGATATAATCCCTCTCTCCATAATCCACCTCTGTGGGGAGTTTAGCTATTTGGGCCATAAAACCCGAATGGTGCCATCACTCCAGGCAGCTACTCAAGTAACAGGCAAGGGATCTAGGTCTAGCCAGCAGGATGAGCAGGCTCGGAAGGCCTGGCCTCATCAGCCCAGAGCTTTCTGCAGTTACAGACGTTCCTAAAGCACCATCACAGTTGTACCCTGTCGTCCTTACTTCCCTACAGCCCTCACCCTGCCCCCACCTGCCCCGCATCCCGAGGCCTCCCCAGTGCCGTCCTCCCCTCTCCAGGGCCAGCCTGCGGCAACAGCTCATTTCTTCTGCTGCCTCTGCTCTGTCCTCTCAATCATGCGGCTGCCTAAGTTGCCTGAAAAACCTCTGGCTCCCCCTGGGAACTGGAGAACACCCCACTGCAGCTCACCACCCTGCCTGAGCCCCGACAGCTGCTAACCACTTGCTAAAGCCCTTTCCTGAGATGTGGGCGCTGCGTCCTCCTCCCCACCCATGACTGGACTCAGCAGCAAATGTGTGTTACCTGCTTGACCTCCGCAGTCACCAGTGCTAACCACCGTCACACCTGCCCACCAGCACCAAAATGAATTCCGCCCAAATGCGCCCATCTTCAGGACAATGAGTCTCCTTGGAGCCAGAGCATGATCAGACCAGGGACCCTCTTCCCCGCAGTCCTTTCTCGCCCTTCCCGCACTGGCTGGCTTTCAGCTGAATCTGAAGTGTTATGGAAGGCTGAGCGTGCTGGGATTGGGGTGCATGAATGGAGATCTTCAGAACAGGGGCCTAAAGGCAAGGGATGGACAGAATGACCCCCATACCTTCCTACCTTCAAAAAAGCCGTCCTCGTCCATGCTGCCATAGATGTAGATGTACTCGCCGGCAGTGAGTGGGAGCTCTGCCTCCGGGTTCTCATTGGGGCCCTCAAAGGGGTTGTAGCTGTTGGAGGTGCCGAGGATATGGAGACCTACATCCCCCCTCTACGTCCCTATTTTCTCTCCCTCACTGCATTCGGCCATTATGGAAACTTGGCTACCCACCTCTAGCAAAGTGGAATGCTAACTGCACCCACCCTGACCTCACCCACCAAGGATCCCCATAGCCCACCCCACCATCTCCAGAGGCCTTTCTCCTCACCCAGTCCTCTCCCCAAGGAGTCCCAGCTGCTGGGTGTGGGGGGCGGGGGCAAGGGTGAGGGGCCCACCTGTAGCGCGCTAGGAAGACCTGGATCCTGGCTCCTGCCCGGATGCCGTCCGGCGCTGCTGGAGGCAGCGAGACACTGTCCACCTCCAGCTCCTCCACCTCACTGGCTGTGTCCACCTGGGGGCAAACAGAAAGGGCCAGTTCTGCTCCAGGGCCTAGGGCCAAAGGCAAAGCAGGCATGTTTCCAGGCTGAGCCAGAGGAGGTCCCACGCTTTGGAGGAGGGAAGCAGCAAGGCACCCACGGTATGTTTTCTAAATCAGCATCTCAGCCAGCTGGTCCTGGCAGAGCCTGGCTGTGTGTCCGAGGCAGAGAGAGCAGGGATAACTCATACCACCACCACCCCCCAGCAAGGGAGGCCACTTTCCCCATCTGAGAGGGGCCAGGCCAAGGCTGGTGTGGGGAGGGGGCATCCAGTGAGGTTTGTTCCTTAAAGTGAAAATGCAGTAAAGTGACTGCCTGTAAAGAGCTGGAGAAGAGGCAGAGGGGGCACCCACATCCCTGCCTCTAATCCTGGGATAGTGTTTCCATGGGTTAGCCAGGAACTCAGACCTTCCTGTCCACTTGCCTGGCCCATGGCTGGGGCGCCCCTGTTTTTCTATCCTGGTTCAGACTGTTGGGAGCCAGTCTGGGGAATAGTCTTTTCTTCTCTGCCAAAGCCCGGGAAGAGGGGACTGTGGCTTACAGGGGAGCCCCTTCACGGACAACAGCCAAGGCACCACCATCCTATCCCACGGGGGGGCAGCAGAGGCCTGGGAGGGCCTTCACCACCTCCTGCAACCTCGGACAGAAGCCTGCGCTGTCTGGGGTTGGAGGTAGAAAGAGGGATGAGGTGGTCAGAGCTGTGAGTGATCTCCTAGAACTTATTAACAATAATAGATGCCACATATTAAGCATCTGCTGTGTTCTCTGCTCTGTGATAGACACTTTCCTTATTATTACTGTTTTTTTCATGTTATCCTCATGACAACCTTACAAGGCAGGTTCTATTTGCTCCAATATTCAGATAAGGAATCTGAAGCCCAGAAAGGGGCAGGGACTTGCCTAAGCTAAAGCCTGGATTTGAATCCCAGAACCTGTGCAACTCCCGCACAGCTACCTGCTTCTACCAAAGCACTCTTAGGAACAGTCTCATTATGTGGAGCCTGGTGCCAAAGAGTCTCCTTCCATCCGGCCCAGAACCCTGGGGCCTCCCCTGGGCCCCAGAGGGGTGGGGCCGAGTGGCTCCAAGGTAGGACTTGCAGGCAGGCCCTGGAGAGCAGACATGCTCCTCCTATACTTCCCTCCCACGAGGAGGAATCCACAGGCCCTTCTCCCCCAGGGATGCCCTCTCCCACCTCCCAACTTGAGATTCTGCATGGGCCAGTGGTCAACCAACTCCCAGAGATTCCAGAAGAGGTCAGAGGAGGCTCCCCTCTTTCCTTCCCAAGCAGAGCCAGAACCCCAGGTTCCCTCCCAGGACTGACCTCGGGGGTAGGGCATGACTTGGGGCTGTTGTGGATGGACTCAGAGCGAGAAGAGTTGGAGAGAGACTCTGCCTTCTTGGCTGTCCTTCGAGGGACCCCTGCAAGGGTGGCAGGGGCAGGCTCAGAAGACTTTGGGGTGCAGCGCCGTGGGGAGCCCGGCGGGAGGTCAAGGTCTAAAGAGAAGATGGTACATGGGCTTGAGGTCTGTGGCCTGAAGAGGGACCAGGAAGATAGGGAGCATTGGATATGGGGGACAGCCCTTCATATCTAGGTTTCTTTGCAAGAAGAGAAATATTTGGAGGAAATGTACTAAGTGTCAGAGGTAAGTGAGTTATATACATTATTTCACACACTCCTTAGAGCAGCTTGGTGAGATGCATTTAATTGTTCCTATCTTACAGCTTAGGCCAAAAACTCACTCAAAGTCACATAGAAAGTTAGAGCTGTGCTTGATTGGAACCAGGCCCATAGGAGTGGCTGTCTCAGAGTCTGGCCCAGGCACCTCAGGCCACTGCTCCTCTCCCTCCAAAAAGATAGCTAAGGTCACAGCTGAGAGGTGGATACTGAGAGGTGGAGTCAGCAGCAGGCTTCTCTAAGCCTGTACTGTGTACAATGAGCACCCACTTTTCCAAAACCCCAGACCTGGAGATTCCAGGCCAGTGATAGTGAGGTCCTCCTTACCTTTGGGGCCGGGCCCCCGGCAGGGCTGGGGGGTGGAGCAGCAGCAAGGGGGTGTTGGGCGTTCCCCAAGAGCACTGTAGCCCAAGGAAGAGGTGAGTAGATCCAAGGGGCCTGGGTGCAGACGGAAAGCCTGGAGCTCCTGTGCCAGGAGGCTGAAGCGCTCAGTTTGGCTGCGGCATTGCTCCTCGAGTTCTCGAACTCGGGCCTGGGCCAAGACCCACTGTGAGCCCCAGGCCCAGCAAAGCTGCCCTGACCCAGACCATGCCATCTCCACGCAGGTCACATCCGCGCAGCTCCCAGACCTGGAACTAACACTTGGTCTGGCTGCGCACTGCCCTTAGTGGCATCTGAACTGAGACTCTGTGGAGGCCTCTTCACCCTAAACCTCCTTCAGAGTTAAGGCGAGGCCTGCCTCACACTCGCCAATACCAGAACGGCTGCACTTTCTGCTTCTGGTTGCTCTCTAGGCCAAAAAGGATTGTTCCCACCCCCACCAAAACGAGTATCACCTTCAGACCTTTCTCAGCTCCATAGCTTGTCACCCTCTTACTGTCAGTGACCCAAATTCCCGCCCTCAGAGAGATGGGGCAAGAGGCCCCAAAGGGATATCTTTTAGGCAGGAACAAGCCAATTCTCAAGGATTTTTCTCAGGTATCAGGAGAACCCCAAAACCTGGGGCTCTCCCCTGGCCAATGTCAGGAGGATCACAAGTTACATTGGAGATGAACTTCCCCATGGCTTCAGCAGCTGGGCTTTACAGAGAAGGCCCCATGTCTGCCGAGCCCAGGGGCAGGTTTGAGATGAGGGGGTGGGCCACATGTCCTGTAGGATCCCAGTCCATCTAAGGATTCTTAGGTCTTCCATCAGTAGCACCCCTCTTTTGAACATGAGAGTTGGGACTCCTTGGGCCCTGAGGGAGATGCAGCTCTGGCAGCCTGGAGCAGGGTGGAGGAAGTGTAACCCAGGGAAAAGGGGCCAGGGGCTAAGGAGGCTGTACCTGCATGGAATCCAGTGTAGACTGATGCAGGAAAAGAAAGCACAGAGCAGAGGTTAGAGTACCTATCTCCTATGTCATTAACCCAGAGAGGGAAGGAGAGGGGAACTTCGGTGGATCCCATCCCCATCCAGCAGGTTCCCTTGACCGTCTTAGCAGTTCCAAATGGAAGGATATTTCAGGGTGCAGGCAGCCTCTGGGGAATGGGTGGCACTGGGAGACTGCCACCAGATTCAAGAGTCCCCTGCCCCGCCATGTCCCCATCACGGCCTGGCCTGAGAAACAGGCCAGCGGTACAGAGGATTCACTCAGGTCCAGGAGAGTTTAAGGGCCCCTACTGCAGCCCTTCACCCCATACCTATACATGAACAGTCCATTCCAGCTCTACCTGAAGTTCCCCCGCCCTCTCCCCAAGCCGAGGGAGCCCGTGGCCACCTCCAGGGACCCTACCTCCAGCAGCTGCATGGCCCCTTCATGTTCCCTCTTGGCTTCTGCTTGAGCCTACAGGTGGAAGGAGGGAAGGACCAGGAGTGGGTGTGGGGACGGTACAAGGGAGGGAGGGGAGGAAGGACACAGGAGCGAAGAAGAAGGCGGAGGGGAAAGAAAAGAAGGACAAAGGAAGGGGGATGGAAGCAGGGGGCCCAAGAGGCTCTCTCTCCTGAACCCACACCTGGGCCATACCTTAGGTTAGAAGGCAGTGTGGTCAAGGGCTGTGGTGGGAGAAGGAAAGGCAGGGCATGACACTACTTCTCTCCTTCCGGGACATTCAACCTGCCGGTTCCCCTCTGACCTCTCTGGAAGCGCCTGCCCATCCTCTTTTGCCTGCTCCTCTCCCTCTATCCTTTTTTAATGTTAGGGCGTTGCCATACTCTCTCCCAAGGGAACCCATCTAGTCACACGAGTAAACACACTGGTGACTCCAAAATATCTCCAAGGTCAACTTCTCCATAACTCCAGACACACAGATTCAACCATCTATGGACATCTCCACCTGGATGTTTAACACACAACCCAAAGGCTGTCAAAACAGAGCTCAGGACTCAGGGTTCCAAGCCTCTCAAGTCTGCTGCCCTTCATCCCTCACCTCCTAGATGAAAAACCCCACCCTACACTAGGGTGCTTGTGCCTAAACCTTGGAGTTAACTCTAACCCACAGTGAGGCTCATTACTTCTATTTCCAAAACATATTTCAAATCCGTCCACTTCTTTCCACCCCCACTGCCCGCATCCTGGTCCTGATAGCCATCATCTGCCCCCGGGCCCCTGCGACAGCCTCCTATAACTGCTGCCCTGCCTCCATGCCCACTGCACGCCCGCTTCCGCCAGCCATCGCCACAATGCCACCAGTACGTGCGTCTAAAATTATGAGTTGTGTCATGTTACTTCCCTGCTTAGGCCCTTTCAACAACTTCTGACTGCTCACAGGAAAAAGTATCCAGACTCTTGCCATGGCCTTTGGGACCTGACATGATCTGACCCGTGCATGTCCCTGCTCTTCTGTCCATCCTCTCCTATGTTCTAACCACGCTGGTTTCGGACACAGGCTCTTTTCTGGCACAGGGCGTTTGCACTTCTAGTCCTTCTACCTGGAGTGCTCTCCCTCTGGCTCTCCTGGCTGGCTCCCTCTCTCCCTTCAGAGATTGGGTCCATTGTCACCTCAGAGAGGCCTTCTTCCCTGACCACCTCTCTCAAGTGGCCCATCACCCCACCCCACTCAATCTCTGTCATATCACCGGGTGTATGAAATCATCTTTCACGGATATGCTTATTTGCCGACCCGGTCAGGGAACTTGTCTTTTTTTCACCAGTATCCCCAGTGCCTAGTACAGAGTCTGGTCCAGGCTGGGTGCTCTGTAAATGCTTGTTGGACGAGTGGATCCAGCCGTCTCCCACCCTCCCTGCCCTACCCCTGCCCCTGGGCGAGCCTGCCCCCACCTGCTGCAGCCTCCGGACCTCCTCCTGCTTCTCCTTCAGGCTGAGCCGGGCCTGCTCATGCTCCACCTCCAGCTGCTGCCGCCGCTGGGCCACCTCCCGCATGTGCTGAAACACAAGCCCCGGGTCAAGGTCACAGCCCCTACCCCACAGCTTCTGCAGAAGATCTAAAACAAGGAGCCGTGGACACTCTGCTTCAGATCCCCTCTGCAAACAAAGGAACCCAAGGCTAACAAAGGAAAGAGTCTAGACCAAGGGCCCAAAGTAAGCGGGTGGAGGTGCCAGGATTGAGCCTGAGACCTCATACCTTACAAGGCACATACTGTACGGCCCCACTTGCTCCCTGTGCCAGGGACCACCCCACCCCCTGCCCCCTCAACACACGCACACAGATCTTCTCACCTTCAGCACCTGTTCCAGGCTCTCCAGCTTGCTCTGCAGGCCCTGGCTCTTGAGAAGGGCTGAATCTCTCTCCTCTGTCACCCCTAAGAGCTGGCCCCTCAGCTCTGCATTCTCCCACTCTACCTGAAGACAGGGGGGTGTGGCAGGGAGCTGAGGCTGTGAGCCTTGTCCCATCAGCCCCCTCACTGGTGTCCTTCAGGTGTCCTTCATGCCCCAGCCCAGTGCCAGGCCTGGAGAGGCAAGCAGCTTCGTCTGCAGAAGTGGGGTGGGGGGATCTCAGGAGCCTGGGCCTCTCCTGCACCTGGGGCCGAGCTGGTACCTGCTCCTTCTCCGTGGCTCTCCCACTGAGCCGAGAGTTCTCCTCCACGAGGCGGGCATTCTCATTCTGAGCTTCTCTTAACTGTAGTTCCTGAGGGGACAGAGGGCTCTGGGGAGTGGGTACAGCACCCACATTCCTCCTCGACCTCCAAGGCAAGGCCCAGCCTCCTTGCTTCCCTGACTGGAACCACCAGGTAGGAGAGGAGAGCCCCACAGAGGAGGGTATTTTCATGAGGGCAGGAAGGGCTGAAAGCAGAGCTCCAGTGGGGCCATCCGCTTGGCTGGCCTAGGGGAAAGGAGAAGCAGGACTTGGGCCTCAAGAGCTCACCAGCTCCTCACATCGCCTCTGCTTCTTCCGGCCTTCCTGCTCCAGGCTCTCGCATTTCTTTCGCTTCTTGCTGAGCTCAGACTCCTATGGGGTCGGTCAGAACCGAAGGCTCCTCATGTGAGGGGGCAGTTCTGCCCACACCAAGTCCCCTCCAGCCCTCAACCCCGGAACTCACCAGCTGCTGCACCCGCTGCTGTTTTTCTGGCTCCCCTATGAGCACCTGTGGGTGGTCCACATCCTCCTGGGGAGAGGCCTGGAAATGCACAGGGGCAGAGAGGGCGCTGGCACCTGAGGACAGGGTCCCAGGGCAGCCTGCCCCACCCAGCATCTCAGTCAGCAATGAGGTGCCTGCCCCTGAGGAGGGGGGAAGGGTGGGAGCGGGGGCTGCCTGCCCATCCATCCCACCATCTCCAGCTGATGTGGGAGTGCAGAGGCTGGACCCCTGTGTCTCCAAGCCATAAGTGCTTTGAGATCCTGGGACCCAGCGTGCCCGGGGAGATGGGTCCCTTATCCAGGCCAAAGCTTTCCCTTTTTAGCTTCCAGCGGCCAGCCCTCCTCTGCACTCAATAATTGTCCTAGTGTCCTTCATGACTGGCAGAGAATTAGGAGCTGCCTGGCCCCAAGGGATGTGAAGGCGTCCTGGGAGCTAGGGGTTCTCGATCAAAATCCAAATCTGGGCTTAGCCTAGAGCAGTACAAGCCTAGTCAGACCTCCTCTTGGTTTCCCCCATGCCCACCCCATCCCACCTTCCATTTTTCGGAGCAAACTTTGGGGGGTGGACAGGACTTGACGTGAGGTGCAGGGCCAGAAGCACCCCATATCCCGAGGCCTTGGTTGCCACGGGCGCCCTCCTCCCATGCCTCTTCCTAGAAGAGGGCGGGCCTAGGAGCTGCCGAGCAGGGAGGACCAAGAGGAGCCAGACCTCTGGGTGCTGGAGGTCCGAAGTGGGGTCCCTGGATCTCGGGACTGGGGCTGCCTGCGCCCCACACCCAGTGAGGGTCGCTCGTACCTGAAGCCAGGGCGGACTCACCGCCGCCCGAGGTTGCGGGGGCTGGGCCTGGGCGGCCCGGCGGGCGCTGAAAGGGGCGTCCCCGCGCTCCGGCGGCGGCGGGTGGAAGCGGTGCGGGCTGGGCCCCGGGCGGCTGCCAGGGCAACCAGGGATTTGCGGCCGGGCAGTACCACTGGCGGCGCGGTAGGGGCGGCGGGGCGGGCCCCGCCCGGGTAGGGGCGGCGGGGCAGACCCGCGGAGGGCGGAACCGGGAACCCCCAGGGCGGGCGCGGCGCAGGTACCGGCTCAGGAAGGGATGGAGAGGCCCGGGCCTCCGGGATCGGGACAGTTCCCCCTGCCCCCCGCTCCCCGGTCCTCAGGACCCTGAGTGCGGTGCGGAGGGGCGCGGGAGACACCGGAGCCGCCCCCATCCCCATCTACACACGTCCGCACACCTGCCCGCGCGCGGGCGCTCACCTCTCCCGGGGCCCCAGGGGCGGGAGCCCCTACTCTGGCCCGGACTGCGGGGCCCGGGAGCCGGGGCGGCCGGGGTGGCTCCTGCTGGTTGCGCAGGGCGATCTGCCTCTGCAGCCGCAGCACCTCCCGCTGGGACTCGCGCAGAAGCCGGTCGAAGTCCCGCACGTGGAGCCACTGGGGGCCCTCCTGGGGTGGGGGGATGGGGAAGGCAGTGAGACTTCCCGACCGCCTCACGCCATCCCCAGGAGAGCCGCCCTCCGCCTGGCCCGAGGGGCTGCGGTGCGGGGAGCGCGCACAGCCTCCCGCGCGCAAACCGCACTGGTCGGAAGTGCGTGCAGACACAGCCACACGCCTCCGCGGCCCGCGGGCACCGCGGCAGGCACACATTCACTGGGCTAAGTGCCTAGTGAAGAGCCTTTCACACACGTGTGAGGTATGTGTGGATTCCTGTACCTGGACCCACCGGCACACAGCCTCGAGCCTCGAGCACGGCAATTCCCAGTTCTGGGACTCTCAGCTCCACCCCCTTCAGTTCAGGCTTCTTTCTCCGCTCCTACCTGGGCCGTTGCCAAGGGAACCTACTCCCCAGCAGCCTCCACCTTCCTTCTTCACTTGCATCTCATTAACATCTCGTCCACATCCCACATGTCAGCCAGGCATTCTGTCTGGGGCTGAGCTGGAAAGGATGGCCAGGGCTTCCTCGTACCTTGCCAACCAGGGTGAGCCTGGCTTGCAGCTCCCTGCACTCCCGCTGCAGGGCAGCAATCTGCTTGTCCTTGGCCAACAGGACGCTGGCCGTCTCACTGAGGTCCCAGGCTCGCTGGCGGGCCAGTGCCTTCCGGCACAGCTCCAGGCTGGCCCCCGGACGGGGCATGGGGGCACTCACCTGACCACAGGAGGGTAAGACGAACGGTCACCCCTGGAGGGCTGGGGCCCTTCTCCCACTCCTTAGCTCCTCCCAAAAGAAGGGTTGGAATGAAAACCTAGAAGTGTGGCCTCCTGCTCCTTCCAGTGGTGTGACTCAACCCCATGCCAGCAGGCCCTAGGCAGGACTGAAAGGGTTAACCCACATCCCAAAGGATGCTGCTAATTCAGGCCTGCCACTGTGATGGGTCTCCATCCCCACCCCCACTAGCTCTGCACCCTGAGATGAGCTCAGCAGGAGGCTGCAGCCAACACCAACACGTGGTAATCCAGAATCCTGCTCCTGCCTGCTCCGGAGCCTCCCCACCCAACCCTTCCTTCCCTCCCTCCTGTAGCCCTAAAAACCCTCGGCCTCCTAGCCTGACCGACATTTGTCTTTCCTACTCCTCGGCCACTAGGTTCCTGGTTTCTTGGGTCCTAAGAGTTTGTGACCTCCCAAGCCCTGGCCCCTCACCACCAGCCCCCGGTTCCCCACCTCCCTGACCACCCAGCTTCCGTCCAGCGGCCTCCTGTCCTCACCACCCTCAGGTTAGTCTCCTGCAGTTTCCGGGCCCTGTCCTCCAGGCGCTTGGCAATGACTGCCAGCTCGGCGTTCTTCCGCTTCAGCCTCCGTACCTTCTCCTCCGTCTCGGGGAAGCTGCTCTTTCTCTGACAAGGGGTCAGCCAGAATCGGGGCATGTGGGGAGCACTCCACAGACCCGATCCTCACTGCCCAGGCCTTGGGCTAAAGCCCTGATCTCACGATGGGGTCTCTGGCAACTCTAGGCAGGGTCTGGGGATGATGTCACCTCCCTATGTCCCCATTAGGAAGGATGTTCATGGGGAAGGGAGGGCACTGAGGCAGAGGGCTGGGGTGCCTGAATCTGCCTCCCCTGGCTCCAGGCCGGACTCGAGCTCCCGCTCTCCAAGCCTCACCAGCATCTGGTTTTCCTCCTTCAGGATGGCACAGCGCTGCTGCAGCTCCCCCAGGGCCCTCAGCAGCTCCAGATTGGGCCTGTCCCCAAAGCCCATGCTCAGCTTGGCCTGGTGTGGAAAAGGAGGGGCCACAAGGCTCAGGAGCCCACCTTGCCCATCAGAGCCCTCCCTCCGACAGAGTCCTCCCTCCATGGTCCAAGGAGACCCTGAAGCGAGAAGCCTCCCCCCCATGTCCCCTGACTTCAGAGGGCACCCAAGGGGTCTAGAAGAAGCAGCTGCTTGTCCTGCCCATGCTGGCGTCCCCTGCCCAGGATCCTCTGCTATTCCCTGATTCTTCCCACCCCTGCCCTTTTCTGGGAAATGCCATTTGAACTCCCACTGCCACCCTCTAGGCGTCTTGTCCTCTTCCTTCCTCTGTCTCTCCTCCACAGCCCTGATCCTTCTATCTGCTACAGGAGACTGCTCACACCCACCCTGAACCTTGCCCTACCTCGCTCAAACCTTGCTCAGCCCCCTCCCCTGAATGTATTTCCTCTGGACTCTGGACCCACCATACACCTCCACACGACCCCAGGGTCCTCCGGTCCCAAGGACAGGCACACAGAGACTTGCAAAGAAGACACAGACAGACAGACTGTCAGAGAGACACAGGAAGGAGGCAGGGGCAGGGCCAGTTGTAGACAGACAGGCAGAGAATATCAAAAAGACAGACAGATGGCAAAAATGGTGTTGCCAAGACTCCTGCCCAATAAGGGAGAATAGATGGTCACAGAGACAGCGCCACAGACAGAGATAGGTGGAGGGGCAGGAGAGGTGGGCAGCGGGATTGCATATCCTGCTTTGCTGTGTGCCCAGGCTGGAGGCAGGATGGAAGGCCTCCGCCTTGCAGACCTCAGCCCTCCCCAGCTCCCTTACCTTAGGGAAAGCCTCCACCTCCTCATCCTCCTCCAGCCCTGGGCAGACAGCTCCAGGGCACTCTGCTTGGCATCCAAGGATGGGCAGTCCAGCCTCTGCCCCTTCGGGCTCGATGCCCCCCATAGACCCTGTGCTCCAGGCTCCCTTGAGCTCTGAGCTCTCCTCTGGCCTTGATTCTCCAACCTGCAGAGCTGCCGGCATATCAGCAGTGCTTGGGGCTGTGCCTCCAGGTTCGCCCTCCTGGCCCGGAGTCCAGCTCTGCCAGGCAGGCCGTGCCCACGGCTCCATGGTTCCAGGATCTCCAGGTTGTGGCATGGGTGTCAGTTGCTCCATGGTACTGCCGAGGGGCCCCAGGACCCTGGCCCGGGAACATCACCTAGCCAAGTGGAGGGACTGGCAAGGGTCATGCCAGGCCAGACTTTCCCCTTAGCTCTTGGCTTCACCGAGGCTCCATCCAAGGTTGGCTGAGCTTGTCTTCCCTGCCCACGATAGAGGCTGCAGAAGGTATCCGGGCTGCGGGAGCTGGAGCCGTGGGTTTGCAAGCTCTGTTTGCTCGTGGCTGTGTGTGTGGGTGCATGAATGTGTGGCAAAACGAGGGTGTCCCCGTGGTGGTGGGGAGGTTGTGCAGAGGCCCCCAACAGCTGTGCCTGGGCAAGGGGTGTGTGTGTGTGTCCCTAGATCTGTCTGTGCAAGGTAGCACCGTCTGTGTGTGCTAGAGGATGAGTTCCCCCCCTCGGGTGTGTTGTGGGGGGCTGTGCTGTGTGTCACTGTCTGTGCCTGTGTCAGAGTTACCAGTTGTTTCTGTGCATTTGTCTGTATTGCAGGGCTGTGGTAGTGTGTGATGCTGTCACTGGTTGTAGATCGGAGTGTGTCAGTGTTGTGCAGCTGTGTAGATCGGTGTCATTGTGTGTCCGTCAGTGTCTGTGAGTCTGGCCATCCATCACGACTCCTCAGCCTGCTGGGGGTGATGCCCAGCGGTCGCCGTGGTCCTTTCTCTCTCCCTCCTCTGGCCGCTGCTTGCTGGCTCCGCAGCCGGACTGGTCCTAAGGAGGCCTGGGTCGGTGGGCCGCTTGCCTCATAGTCCCTGCCCTGGCTGGACTCAGCTCTGGAGACTGCAGGAGTCTCCTCCAGCCCCGGAGCCCCGAGATGGTGGGCGCGGAGGACGGCTGAGCTTCAGAATGGGGTGGGGGGTGAGCTGGGGAAGGCCAACCAACCCTCTCCTCCCCCTCCTCTCCCGCCCACCAATAGGAAGTCAGCTGCTAGTTTCCATGGCAATGGCGCTGGACTGGTGGGCTGGACCGGCTGGCGGAGTCGGGACAGAGGGAAGAGCAGGTTCTTCCCAGTATCCTGGCCCAGTGTCTCTTGCCTGCGGCCTCTCACACCCCCTTCCCCAGCGCCCCCAGCCCCACGTCCCCGCCACCTGCCAGGGCACTGCCGCCACGCAGGCCTCCCGCATCCTAGGGATGACCTGAGACCCGGAGAAAGAGAGACAGGGGTGGCATGACTGATAGACAGAGATTCAGCCAGGGAGAAGGATGAGAATAGAAAAAAAAATGGGATTCAAGAGGAGACAAAGAGATATGGAGAAATTAAGAAGATCGGAAGAGGAAAATAGGTGAAAAGAGACAAAGAGAGGTAAATAAAAATAGGTTGAATTGCTTCCGTCTCGGCCGACCTCATTCTGGGGACAACCTGCCGGCCAACTCGAGCCCGCGGGGGAGACGACATGGCCTGTTCGGCTGGCTTTGCCGCCAGCTGTCAGGAAGTTCACCCTCTGTCTCCCCTTAGGTTTTCTTGCTACAGGAAATGGCTTTCGGGGACAAGAACGTGGGAACTCCCCCATCCGCAAGCCAGCCTGTATGTGGTGACAAGAGCCTAGATGGAGTCCCCAGGGGTGTTGGAAGAGGCTGTGGGGAGGCAGCCCCTCTCCCCTCTGAACCCAGGACTGTGTCCATGGGCCAACAAGCCAGTCTAGAGCCAAGTCGGGGGCCCTCGTGTGGTGTCCCTGGGGAATAGCAGCGCCCAACCACAGGGCCCCTGACCATTGGCTCCGCCCAGGGAGCAGGTGACAGAACTATGGGGGATGCACGGGGAGGAGGTGATACCCTCACTTACCTAAAGCAATAATTAAATCAATATGCACACCACGGCATGATGTGTGTGGCTGACGTTTATGTCAGGGGATATATACAGACATTATGTGCAAGTATATATATAGCTATAGAGTAGGCATCTATAAAATAGGCATACATTACATTTATTTTGTATATGTTGGGGGCCATTGTGTATACAGGTGCTATTATATGTCTGTGAGCCTCATTGGTGTGCATGTATGCATGTTTCTGTGTGTCACATATGTCTATTTGCCATTTTCTATGTGTATGATGTTATGTTTATAAATTAAAGCATGACATGATAAATGCATATGGATGCCATTATATACTTGCGTCTTCGATATTACACGTGTATACATGACTGCATGAGTGCACCCTCATGTATTTGCATCCTTGGGTGGATATATATATGTATATATATAAATAAATCACTGTGTATCTATTTTATCTCATGTATGACTGTGTCAATATATGTATATGTAGCCACTGTTTGTTGTGTGACTGTCACTGTATGTATGCCTGTCGTTGCTTGTGTCATGTGTTTATATCATTGCATGTGAATGTGCTGTTGACTATGTATGTCCCATGAGTGTGTTTATCCCTGTGTATCAGTGTGTGTCATGCCATATCACCTGTGTATATGTCATTGGACATGTGTATGAATGGCATGTGTGGGGCCTGCGAGTGCATACGTGTGCTGGTGTGTGTGTGCCCAATTCCTATACCACCAGGGACCCCTAGACTTTCTTGGGTTAAAACTAGATGCAGGCAACCTCTAGTTTGGGAGGGGTAGAGAGGGAGTGGAGGGCAGGGCAGAGCCGGAGCGGGGGATAAAAGGCGGGGTGGGGGGCCCTCCGGGTCCTGCCCCCTTCCCCTCCCACGGCCAGAGTGAGGGCCCCTCTCTCCTCCCACGGTGGCCTGGCCAGGCCCGGGGCCCTCTCCTGGTCTCACAAGCCGGGCCAAACCCTTTTCTCTGGAGAGGTTAGGAGTGATTCTACCTCTGGCCCCTCTGTGCCCTCCCCCCTGTCCACGCTACCATCCAGCGCCCCCACCCCAGCCACAGAGTCTCAGACAAGAGAAGCAGAGTCCATTCTTTATTAGTGTGTGGTCCCTGGCACCACCACCCATTCCCCCCACCTCCACCCCCGCTACACGCCTTTCCGGGCTCCTCCTCGTCCTGGCATCTGTCGGCCGCAGCTGCGCCCCGCTCCGGGGCCTCGCCACAGCTGCCTCAGGGGTCCAAATGTCCAGCCCTCCCACACCCTCCTGGCCTGAGGGTCAGCAGAGGTGCTGGTGAGATGTTTTCCCAGTGGGTGGGAGCCAGCACCCTAGGGCCAGTGGAGGCCATCCCGGGGTTTGGGTGGGGGGTGGGGGTGGGGCTCTGAGGTGCTCACCTGTCACACTCGGTCCTGAGCGTCGAGGAGGACGGTGGTGGGAGGTGGTGGCGGTGTGGTCTCCGAAGCCCACAGTACACTCATCCATAAAGTAGGAAACACTACACCCTCCAGTGCTGTTAGTAGTGCTTTCTACTTTATGGGTGACTGCACTGTCTGTCTGTCCGTCTGTGTGAGTTCTTCAGACCGCAGGCTCCTCCTCCTGACTCCTGCGCCGAGAGCCCCCCCTAGCCCTCCCTGAAGCTACCTAGGACCCCAGCACACTGCCCTGCGTCCCCCAGAGGGCCTGCTCCTGGGGCGGTGACTCAGCATGGCGCCAGACCTTGCCTCCTCTACCTCCCTTCCCCCACTTCCTCTTTGGGTCCCTCTTCCCTTCCCCTTACGGCTCCACCCCATCCCCCTGCTTTGGGGGACACTCAGGTAGAGACCAGGGCTACTCTGGAGGCCTCACCCAGTCCCCAGCTCTGTGACCCCCCCAGAGGACTCTTAGCCACTCTGCCGCCCTCCAGAGTCTCGCTGAGGCAGCCACAGCCTTGTCTCCAAGGCCTCGTCCCCGCCACCCACCAGCTCAGGCCGCCACTCCTCACGGCCCGGCTGCACCCCGGGCAGGAGCCCAAGGGCCCCGCGACGGGAATGGGGTCCTGCTGAGCAGAGGGGGATGCTGAACTTCTCTCACTGACCCCACCTCCCTCTTCTCAGCCTCTGCCCAGGTTGTCCTGGGTGCTCACTCCCACCCAACTCTCCCACCCTCTTCCCTTGAAGCCTTGCACGCTTCTTTCTTCTTTTGGAGGCCAAGAGCCATTTCTTAAGGGAAGTGAAGGCCCAGGATTTTGAGGCGCTACCCCACCATGACAGCGGTGGGTCTGGAAGTGTTCCATCTCCCTGCAGAGAGCTTTGCTAGTGAGCCTTGGCACCTAAGTTCCTGCCCCCTCTCCCCAAAGTATCTCCACCCAGCACCTTCGACCCAAGCCCCTCATCCCCAAGGAGACTGGTTGAGGCTGAAGTGAAGGTTCTGACCCTTACCTGATGCTGCAGGGCTGAGGGGAGCAAGCCCTGTGCCCCAGGCTCCGAAATGGGGTCCCCTTCAGGGCGGGCAGGGTTTATAACCCTGAGGCCACGTGGGCCAGATCTCAGGGCGCCCAACGGTCTTGGAGCCCGCCCCCACACCGCAGTGGAGATAGCCCGCCCCTCCCCTCCCTGGGGAGGAGGACAGACTGACAGGAAACCAGAGACAGGGCTGGGTATTGGTGGGAGGGGGGCTGCAGAGACCATCTCACAAGCCCTGGGCAGGTGGCTTCCTGCCCTTCCCCCAAGGCACCAGTGCCCGGGAACGGTTCAAGAGTCTGGGACCAATTCAGGGCATGGGGAGGGGCAGGGGGAGCCCAGGAGACAAGGGCTCCCTGCAGAAGCCCGTGGTGAGTGCCCAAAACATGGAGTCCTGAATTCCAGCAGGAGAAAAGGTCCTTCTCTCTGAGCCTCACCCTCACGGACCCCAACCCAGAAAACGCCCTTCCCTACCGGAAAGTGGGGCCGTTCACACCCGGCCATGGCTTCCTTCTAGGTGCTCCCTGGAGAGGCTGTGGAGGTGCAGATGCATGAAGGGGCCTCCAGGCAAGCACCCCACAGCACCCTCCCATGGGCATTGCCCTTATCACCTCCACAAAGCCGCCCCTCCTTCACCCTAGCCTGCAGAGGCCAGGACCCCTCGGCACAGTGTGGGGTCATGCTCAGGCCAGGGAGGCCCATGGGGACAGGAGGGCAGGACCAGCAATGAGGACCGGGGTCCTAAGGCAAGGGTGGGTGCCACAGGGACAGGAGAGAAAGGGGGCCTGGAGGAGCGGATGGAAAGAGGTTCCAAATGGAGGTTCTGGCGGCCACCGGATGTGGGCATGGGGCCGGCCCACCTGCATGCCACCCCCGCTTTCCCCATGGGGAAGGCAGGAAGCTGCCCAGCCCAGGGCCCCTGGGCTGGGGGAGGGGAGCAGGGTGTGAGTCTGGGCAAGGAGGCTGGGGTGGGCTGGGGCGGGCTGGAGCTGGGCTGCACCTTTTCACCGTGGTTCTCCAAACTTCTCAGTGCACTTGAATCAAGAGGAATAGGCTCCCGGCAAGGTAGAGCAGTTGGGAGTGGGTGAGAATCACCCAGTGACTCCCCCAAAGCCCACGAGTCCTCTGTTCAGGAACAGGCCCACACAGTCTTCAGGGAACTCTCAGGTTCAGGACCCTGGAGAGGATTGTCATAGGGGACAGCAGAGAGGGAGCTTGGCCCCCAAACCTTTCCCCTCAGAAAGGTTGTCCATCCCAGGGTCTCTAACATGAGCAGAGAAATTGGGCTCATGGCCCTCCACTCCCCAGGGTGTGAAGAGAGAGTGGTGAGGGGGGTGGCCTTGTAGGGCAAGCTGGACAAAAATAGGGCAGTGCTCCTTTAAGAGACCACCGCTGCCTCAGTCCCTGGGTGGAGGGGAAGTGGCTGCCCCAGGCGATAAGAGGATAAGAATATCAAAGTTGTGCAGTAACCTGGGTTCCTGGACCCCCACCCTTCAGGGCCCCTCCTCCTCTGGGGGCATCTTGACCGCCCACTCTCTGCTTGGGGCACCCTACAGCCATCACCCCAGAAGTGATCTGCCCCAGCAAAAGAGAGTTACAGCCTGGAAGCCAGCGGGCCTTCTGCCTCCAGCGTGTGACCTGGGGCAAGTCAGATCTGGGGTTCCAAAGGACAGCAGTCTCCAACCAGCCCCTCTCTTGTCCTGAGCTGGGTGGAAGTGTCCCTGAGTCCCCCCCACCTCCACCCCTGTGACAACAGAGGCTGCTTTTCCTCTCTGTCCTCATTGCCCAAGGCCAAAGAGCATCACTTTTTTTTCTTTCAGTGAGAAAGACTGAGGCCCAGCCTCTCCATCCTCGGAGCTTCTGGGATAAGAAGCCTTCAGGAGGGGCTGGGGCTTTGCTGGTTCCCACACTGAGGCTGATGTGGAAGAGGGATGGAACTGATGGGTCCCTGCACCCTGGGCTTCTATGCGGGGCCAGACATGATGCCTGGCTCTAGTGGGCCTCGATCCAGGAGAGGCCAGAAGATGGATGCAGGGACAAGAGAGGGGGAATGTTCTGGGATGAGGGGTCAGAGACAGCCAGAACCATCTGGAGCCAAGCTTTGCAAGAATGGGTGTGTGAGGTGTGGGATGGTTGGCACACCTGGGAGCTGAAGCAGAGAGGCTGGACTCTAAGCCCTGCTTCAGGCCAGCACAACCCATACCTGCGACCTGCATGGCTGACCAGCAGGTGCCTGAGGGCTGAAGCAGGGGGTCCACACACGTGCACATATGCACACACACACACACACACACACAGAGAGACGTGCGGATTCACAGGCTGCCCCTCGAACCCTAAAGAGTCACAGCTTCCTTTCCAGAGAGGCCCTGCAGCCCAGAGCCATAGAGATGCGCTGTGGTTGACACACCCCTCTCAGGCCTGTGGACACACCTACAGGAAGGCCTACCTCACTCTCCTGGACACAAGGCCTCCTCCCCAGAAAGACACAGGAGGCCTTACCTGGGAATCTGAGGCTGGTGCTCGGGAAGTCACCCAAAAGTGTGTCAGGGTTAGGAGAGACCTGACGGCTACTCTACCCCAGAGCTCTGCCAGAGTTCCCTGGTGCGAGAGAAACTAGACGTTTGACTGTGGCCGAGAAAGGTCTTGGTGCCTCTCGCTCCAGCTGACATTTCAGATTCCACGCCTGTGGGCAATCTTGGTTCACTGGGACTCTGGTGTAAAATGTCTGCCAAGGTGCCTTCCTGTTCTGACATTCTTATTCCAGGGATCTGGTTCCCACTTGGAGGTACAGAAGTGGAAGAGAGGTAGAATAAGGAGGCATAGGGGTGGGGCAGCTGGCAGTGGGAAGAGCCTTTTGCCAGGTGAGAGGGGCAAGGCCGCTGGGCCTGAGCTCAGGGTCCTGGGGTGCACCAGGCTCACCATCCCTCACCCCACCCCCACCTCCCCAACCTCAAGGCAGCCAACATTGCGTGCCAAGCCAAGGGTGAGGGCTGGTAAAGGTGAAGCTAGGGCAAAAAGGGCACAGGGCTTGCCCTTGAGTACTTCCAGTCCAATAGGTGGGTGGTGGATAGGGCATATGTGAGAGTTCTTCAAGTTAATGTGGGAGAGGGGGTCTGTACCTAAAGCTGGGGCAAAGCTTCAGGTCTGATGAGAACATTTGGCGTCTATCTGGAGCAAGCCCTGAGTCCAAGGGGGCAAAGTGGACACACACATATTCCCACACAGGCAGCTACATCTCATGAAGTCATAGCCACAGCATAGGTTAGTCCTGGCTGTGGGTGGACAGGGACTGTTGGGCTGGATGGACAGATACTGTGGTGGCAACCTCACAAGGGCTCATCAGGGGAGGCTTCCTGGAGGAAATGAGTCTAAGTGGAAGGGAATTTGGAAGGAGAGGGTCAAACCCAAGTGGACAAGGAGAAAATGTTCTCTTGAAGGCCTAAAACCTGCAAGAGAGAGCAGACACTGAGGGCTGAGAAGTGCCATCCTATTGTCTGCACAGGAAGGCAGAGAAAACCAAGGCTTCTCCTCCAGCTGCACAGGCCTGGGGCGGGAGGGGGGCGAGCAGGCAGAGATGGCAGCCCAGATAACCTGCCTTGTGAAGAGACAACAAGAGAGAAGCCGCAGCACCTAACCACTCACAAACAGGAAGACAAGAAGATAGAGCACACCAGCCCCCAGGGAGCTTGGGGGGGGGTGCGGATTGGGGGCAGACATGGCCACAAAGGAGGGAAGCTGGGCCTTCAGCACTGCAAGTGGGGGCTGAAGCCAAGGGGGGCCAACACCCCCAAATGTTGGGGACCTTCCCCACCCTCCCCAGAGAAAAGAGAAGCAGGTAGAACCTCAAGAACCCAAGACAGCCTATGTCCTCTGCAGAGGTCATCTTCGTACTTGGGCAGCTCTCCCTGACTCATCTCGAGGTCTTGGGTAGTATGAGGAGTGCCAAGAGGCCTCCAGGCAACAAGAGTAGGTGTGTGCTCTTCCCCTATCCCCTGCCGGCACTGTCCAGAAGTCCTCCAGGTTTAACTCCATACTTTTCTGCTCTACTCTGGGAGGGGTTACACCAGCGTGCAAAGGCCCATCTTGGGAGGCCAACTCTGGTCTGGGATAGGTTCTGGCTCAGATTTCCAGGGATCATAATTATCCAAGGACTTTTCAGCAGCAACATCAGGCAGCATTTTTGTCAGGCCCTAAATCAGGAAACTGAGTTGTAAACCTAGAGATTGGCAGAAGGCAGCCTGAGGTCACAAAGCAAATTAGGGAAAATTCAGGACTTTTCCCACAGCATCTGAGAAGAGGGAGGCTGGACTGGGCAAGGAGGTGGGTGTGGACGTGAGCAAGAAGAAGACCACCCTGACCACTGCTACGGGAGATCCTGGGATCTCCTAGGAACAGGAACAAGGAAATGAGAGAAGGCCCCTTCCCGTCCTTCCACACACAGGTGCCTGGTTTAACTTGCGGAGCTGCACCTGCTCCAATTTTAACTGCTACAAATAAACAGTGTGTGTGTGTGTGTCCTGAGAACTGGGGCTGGGTAGGAGGTCTCAACTTGGAACCCACGGTAATTTCTCATCAGTCAACTGCCAGTATCAGGACCAGCAAGCAGAGCACAAAACTAAGAGGCAAGACACCAGGGGTCTAGCCGCGACCCGCCCTCTGCCCCTCCCCCTGCCCCCACCCTGGCTATTTGCTGTCTAGCTGTGGGCCAGTCAGTGAATCTGCCCTCCAGTCTTTGCTTTTTCATCTATAAACAGGGGTAGGTGGGGGGTAACCAAAGGGCCAGTTTGTGTTCTCAGAAGCCTCCAAGAGCAGTGGGGCACGTGCCTAGGGACCTGGAAGGAGGAAACAGCGGGGCCTGTCTTCCAAGGCCAGTCCAGCCACTGGGCATTCCATGGGTGTCCCCAGCTGGCTCAAAGGCAGACTTCCCATAGCTCAGAAAAGGCAGGGTGGTAGCAAGGGGTCCTTTGCAGAATCTTCCCCTTACCTTGGCTGAGGACAAAGGGCAAGGGCCTAGGGTGGACTTCTTTGACCAGACGCTATTCCTTCCTGATGAATGCACCACCATCACCACCACCACCCGCCCCCGGGGTTCCTCAACTCCCAAAGGCAGCTGGAAAATCAGAGATGGATGAAGAAATGAAAGAAAAGAGAGGTGTGATTGACCTGCTGCTCCGTGACCTTCTCTGGGCTCATTTCTTCATTCGTTCCACCCGCCTCCATGTTCTGCACACTGAGCAGGGGGAAGGGTGGCAAACCAAGGCATCTAGAAACTGTTATAAAACTCATTCGCATCTGAGTCTTATTCAATTCTTTGCTGACCCAGTGAGGTAAACAGTGGTATCCCCATATCAGAGATGAGGAACCGGAAACTCAGTGAGGTTAAGTATCACCTTCCTGAAAATTGGGCCAACAGTCTGCACCCTGTTTCTGTCCCCCTAACGGAGCTCGATTCAAGGTACCCCAAGAAGAACCAGATCTTGCAGACCATGAAGGGGCTACTCTACTGAAGGTGGAGATCTAGCCTCTCTTCGCAGAAACCAGTCAGAGAAGGGGGCTGGAAAAGGCAGTGGAAGGGACTCGGGGCAGACTTTTGCCTCCAGACATATGGACGAGGGTAGCAGAGGAGTCGAAATGGTTAACCAAGTGGTCTGCAGCTAATGGCCACCCTAGCCCCTTTCCACAGAGCCTCTTAGTCAGATGGGGGAGGGTGGGCCACGAAGGCTGGGCCCCCAGCGGCAGCAGCACAGCACTGGAGCCGTTAAAAAGTGACTCAACCAGAAAGTGCGTTTGAAGCGATGCCTGCCCAGGCCCCAGAGCCAAACCTCAAAAAGACGAAGTGAGAGAGGCCTGCGGGGGGCTGGGCTGGGGGGCGGGAGGCCCGGCCTGGAGCTGGCCTGGCCAAATAAGGGCAAATGCTCTGGGGCCAGCCAATGGGGCGTGGGCAGCTGCGTCACGGGGCTGCTGCTCCCGGGGAGGGAGGTGAGAGACCTGGGGCAAAACAGGGTGGGAGGGACAGAGGTCCCGGCCTCCACGCTGGGTGCGGTGCGCCGGTGGGTGAGCACCGGGAGGTGCTGAGACCTCAGTGCTGAGGTCAGGAGACTTGTACCCCCAGGAGTCCCACCTGCAGGCTGGGGCCCAAAGGGGCAGAAGGAAGATAAGGACTCTCTCACCCTGGCCCATTATAAGCCCCAAATCCCCATCTGCCTTGGCAGAACTGAAGGGAGGCCAGAAGGAGGGCAGTGGTGGACGAGGGCTGGAACACCAGGGCAGCCCCCAGCTGGCCACTGACCCTGGACACATTATGTAAATGAAGCTCAGTTTTCCCATCTGTGAAAGGGGAACAGTAATGCCTCACAGGGTTGGCTCTGAGGATCAAAGGTAACAAGGCGGCCAGTTTTGAACCTGGGAATTGTCATATAGATGGAATAGGTTATGAGAATAGAATCACAAGCCCAGGGGTGGCTTCTCCTGTTCCTGCTTCCCAATTGCTGTGAAAAATCCCTTTGTAAGGACACTATGTGGTTTCCAGTTCTGAACTCTGGTCTGTAACAGGAGCAGGTGCAGGGTCGGAGGGATCTTCCCAATCTAACCTTAGTCCATCCTGCTGCAGAAGCAGAACAGACTGACACCTGCCTTCTTCAAGTTCATTGCCCAGAGACATACCCACCTTGACCTCATCTTATCTTGCAGCCCTGGCATTGCCAGCTCCAGGCCATGCCCCACCTCTCTGCTTGAGACTCCACCCCCCATCTCCACCATCTCCTGGGGTGCAGGACTCAAGAAGTGAGTCTACTCAGCTGTCCAGAGAAAGTGCCTCAACTGCCTGCACTGGGTGGGGGCGGCTTCTAGCTTCTCCCAGGTCCTGTGATAGCTTCCTTGCCTAAAGTCTCCCCAGTTCATACCCAGAGCACAGACGCAGGAGGAAGGCTGTGTGACTGCTGCCACCCCTTCCTGTCCATGAAGTTCTTCTCTCTCCCAAGTGTGGATTTGCATTTTACCCTCTGCCTTTGGCTCCTCAAGCCCCCAGGGATAAGGTGACAGTTAAAACCCCACTTCTGCCTAGTGGCCCCAGAGCGCTCACTTCCTTCCACGTATTTTCCGGGATGGGGGGAGGAGTTGAAAGGGTGACTTTCTTGGTTTGGGGAAGAAGGAATGAGGAATCCATTCTAGAGAGAATCTAGGGTCCCTCTGCCTTGGTATCTCAATCTGTTTCTTACCTTACCCTCAAGCTCTCTATCACATGAGCTCAGTTTGCAAGGAGGGTGCACAGAAAGGAAGCAGCATATATAACCTCTCAAAATGGGCCTGCCAGCTCCCTGACTTCTTGTAGGTCTAGACTTCCATCTACAAAGGGAAGTGCTTTACTGCAGGATGGATCATCGAGGAACAATCCTTGGGCATCAAGTCATCTGTCTGTGACACCATAATGCCTGCCCTCTATCTGAAGGGGAGTGTTGAAAATGGAGGAAGTGCTGGGGTTTAGAGGAGAGAAACTGTTATTCATCATCTCTCTCAGAGGACCTGACATCTTGATGCCAGCAGCAGGGGGCAGAGTTTTCTGTGTCTTTTGTTTCTGCTTCCTGGTATCTTAAGGCTAAGAGAAACAGAAGCACCTTTCGGCAATAGGTGCCAAACAGGGCCCTGCAGAACTTATGAAGTAGCAGTAATGCCCTCTCGCGATCAGGCTGACCACTGTCAATAAACTCTCCGGGGCTTAGTCCTCTCACTCATAAAGTGAGGGGATGACCTAAGTCATGACTCACCTAGCCCTGATGTTCTGTGGTCTGCCTTCACCCTCTCCACACCCTCAGCACTCTGGACCTCACCTCCCATTGTGAAGGCCTCTGAGCTTCTAGGCCCAGGCAGGCAGCTATGTGCTTTTCTCACCTTAAGCCTCAGTAGCTCACACTACAGCAATTTCTATGAAGTGTGGTTTTTCCCTAGCTCAAAGACTGGAAAAGGTACAACTAGCCACACATGAGCAGCAGAAGTGACAGCTGACCTGAAATCTAAATGGTAGAAAAAGAGCTAGTCCCAGAACCATTTTGCCATGATATAAAAAATGGAGACTTATAACGATGACTTTGATTCAACTAGAAGTTAAATACCTTTAGAATCTTGTGTCCAAATAGTAAAGAAGTATATAATACATAAATTTTATCACACACACAAAATAAATAACAGAAAGAGCCTAAAATAAAAAGCCTTGGTGTTCAAAGGAAAATGCTGGCTTTGATGTACACATGTATTGAGAGTCTACTGGTCAAAAATGCTAGGAGGAGGACATTCTTGCCACACTCCTGGAACTTACCTAAAGGCAGACAATCTTGGATAATAATAATGGCAATCCATTACATATATTTTGTACTTTACAGCTCTAAAATTGCTTTTACCTAATTGTATTTGATTCTCATGCCAACTGCATGTTTAAACAAACTTTTCATTTGAAGCATAGCATGCAAACAGAAAAGTGAACAAATCCTAAGTGTCTAACAATAAATTTTCAGAAAATGAACCAACTTGTATAATTAGCATCCAGATTAAGAAACAGAATCTAACCAACACCCTAGATACTCCTCATGCCTTCCTGCACCCCCTCCCCTTACAAAGGTAACCACCATCCTGATATCTAACTGTATTTTCGTCAACTGTGTTTTAAAGAAATAAAGTGATTTGGAAAAGTCACAGGGCTAGCAGGTGGTGAAGGCAGAGCTGGGGGAAAAGGACTCTGCCCCTAGATGGACACATGTGCACCATCATACACGAGTCTCAGTGTCCTAGTAGGGTGTGAAGGTGTCATCAACAGGCTGCAGATGGAGGGGGGAGGGGTAAGGAAGGAAAGGAAAAAGCAGATGAAATGAAAGGTTGGAGGGTGTGGGGCTCAGGTGAGTAGTATGCCTAAGAGATACTGCAATGAACAGAAGATGTAGCCAGATGGGTACTAGAGAAGATCTGGACCAATTTCCCAGTTCTTTGCACCAGGATCCTTGAGTAAATTCCAAGAACCTCCTCCCTGTGCAATTTCCATATGGTCTCCCTCTCTTAAGCTAATTTTAGATTTGGGGGCTAAGATATGGGTGGTGGGAAAAGGGAGATAGGTGGGGTTGGTAGAAGGTATAAGGGCATGTAATTTTTACTTAACAATAAATTAATCCCTTGCAGTGTTTCTGTGGAACACCCATGAAGGAAGCAAACTCACTACATTTGGGGATAACTAAGTCAGTTCAGCAGCCCTAACTGGAACATGCGTAATACATTTCTTGAACTAGGGTACTTGCTTTTCACTTTTACCTCTCAGAACCTGTCTTGTGGTTGCTAAATAAGGATGTTAAAACTATGATACAGGAGTTTTGTAAGGATCCAGTGAGATAATAGATACGAAAGCCCTTTGTCCAGTGTAAAATGCTACTTAAATGACTTTACTGATGCTAAACATTAACCTAACTTCCAAAATAAGATACTTTTCTTCTGTTCTTACACATCACCCACTTGTCTCTTTCACACACTCACACACACGGTTTAGGTGTCAGGGAGGGGGCTTGAGAAGGAAGTAGCAGATTATAAAAAGGCTAAGAGTAAGGTAACGGCCATGCCAAGAGCTCAAGGCCTCAGCCCTCAAACCTGGCAAGGCTCAAGCCCTGCCTGAGTTTGGGGCCTCATCAGCACATCTCATGATTCTTGGGGAAACTGCTCACCATTCAGCCCAGTCCTGACCCTCACTCTATCAGCTACTAATCTCTGCATTGGGCTAAAGGCTGCATTAATTCACACACTGCCCACTTATCTCCTCTAGTTTCTGGGAAAGAGGCTTCAGCCCCACAGCATGTAGTGGGTGGGGAGTGCAGAAAAGGGAGGTTGTCTGGCTCAGCTACTCTGTTCTTAATCTGACTTGAATCTGTCCATACTGAACTCAGGAGACCTGTTCTACTTAAACCTTTCTACTGCACAAGAAATCAAGGGAAACATCAGATCTTAAGCAAATTCTGAACGACGGTGGTTAACAATGGGGCCAAGTCTCTGACAGGCAAAATAGGCACGATGGAGCCCACATGGCCACTGACTGCAGGACAGCAGTAGCAGCATCTGAAATACCTTCCCCACAGCACCACTCCCTCCCAGGGAGCCTTGTTAGTGGGCTTTGCCTCAGCTTCTTTGGGCTCCCTGTAGGGGATGGGATCTCCACACCTTTTTATTGCCATTGTTTGTCTGGGCTGCTGAGTGGCACCATGTGGAGTCTCAAGACAGGAGAAGCAAGAAAGTTAATTCAGAAGCACCTCCCTGGCACCTCCCTTTTGGCTCTGAGTTCATGGAATCCAGAAGTCATTACAACAGGCCACCCCTCCCCCTACCCTACTAATGCCTGTCTTTCGCTTCCTGTGAAGTTGATAAGTTATGGCCCCAGTTTAGTGTGGAGCTGAGACAGACCCAGTGTGGTTATTTGTGCACGTCTCCTCTTGCCTCCTCTCCCCACAACTGTTTCCATTCTCACCAAGCAGCCATGTCTGGGTCAGACACAGCACAGCAGCTGGGGCTTTCCAAGGGACTTTCTGAGAAAGCTAGTGAAAGTTGGGCGTTGGCTGTACAGCTTGGCATTCTTGCTGAAACCCACTTCTCTCCAGAATATAAGTTCTGGCCTGGTAGGGTGGCCTCCCAAGGCTCCTTTCAGACTGAAATGTAAACCTGCCTGGATTTCAACAGAAAGCTCCTTCAGTTTTGCTAAGAGAAAATCCTTGAAAAATTCAGCTTGGAATTGGGGTTAACAAGCCATTCCCTCAGAACTTCAAGACACCAGAGAAAATGGTGCTGGTTTGAGGACCTGTGAGTGGCAATACGAGCAGCCTTGGATGACTCAGTTTTCTTCCATGGGCCTCTGAAAGGACCAAGTGAGGGGGAGTTACTGCAGAGTGCTTTTTGCCCTCCTTCCCACACACTCCAGATCACAGGTAACAGGAGAAACTGACTCACTAGCAACACCAGGTGGCTAAGAGACCACAACACCCTATTGCAGGCACCTCTGCTAAAGTGTCACAATTAAACCACGTAGTCGTGGTTCTGGTCCTAACAACCAAATAAATTCTGGTTTATTGTGCACAAATTGTTTATACTGAAGAATGGCTAAGAAAAGCAAAATGAAGAATTTTATCTTTTATAAGACTGAAGTTATAGAATAATCACATCACTTCATTTTAAAATCACAACAATCCTGAGGTCAATAGCCAGGGTGTAATCATCCCCATTTTAGAGAAGGGAAACAAGAAACTCAGGGAAATTAAAATGGAGATATTAGGATTTTTATGGAAATTTAAATAAATGAGAATTTATGGTTAATTTTTTTATTTGAAAACAACTTACCTTGGCCAATAATGTGACATCACCCAAAACCCCAACTAAGGCCAGAGAAGAATAGGAGAGGCCCACTTCCTTGGAGGCACAAACAAGCCAGGCCAAGACCCAGAAACCAACTAAGACCTGCTACCTAGGTCTCCAGTTAGAGGAATGGGTAAGTCAGGTAGACGGAGGGGAGAGAAGGGGAACAGATGCTCTGGCTGGCCTAAAGAATATGAAGAGAAGGAAAAAGAAGAAAACAAGGAAGGAGAAAAAGAAGTATTAAATATGGTCAAGGGCAATAATATAAAATAAAAACATGATCAAGTGGCAAAGGGCACTAAGACGACTCAGGATTTCAAGAGACACCAGACACCGGGATCACCAGGGTAATGGGATTACCTCGCCTCAGGACAGCACACCTTCCAACAAGAACCCTGGAAGCAGACTGGAGAGTTTGCAACCCTGCACACTCAAAGATTTGCAACAGGGCCTTGCTGCTCTGCTAAGATGCTTAAAGGTCAAGTAACCTCTGACTATGTCCAGGTAAGAGAAAGGGAGAGGGAAGCAAGACATATGTCACGGGCTTAAGAACTTTCCCAGGGGTTCATGTTTATTGGTGTTTCGCTCACAGTCCTGCCCATGGGCCTGGGAGCAGCCCTGTGTTGTGGGTAGGAAAGTCAGCATCCTACTCCCCAATCAGTTTCAGTCTGTGTAAATCCACCAACCTAAACTCCTCCCATTCCCACCAGTAGTCCAAAGAAGGTAAAGTGGTCTGGAGACCCACTCTGCTCCTAACAGTCTACTGAATCTCAGAGTGGGAGGGTGGAGAGGATGTGAAGTTCTGCCTGTTTAGTTCCACAACCAAAAAATAGGCGGAGGCAGGAGGTGAGGAGCAAAGATGCTGGCAGCTCCACATCTTGCTAGGTCTTTATGGCTGTGTCTCTGGATTTGTAGGCCACTCCTCGACTCTTCAGTTCTCGTACAATTCCTATGGGAGGGAAAGAAGCAACTCTGTGAAGGAGGAAGATTCAAAAGGCCCCTCAGCTGTCACCTCACAGGGGGTGAAGGGGGGCTATAAGTAAACTGGAGCTGCTAGACTGCTCACCAACAGCCCTGCTTGGTTGGCTTGATACCACTGAAGATGCAAGCAAGTGCTTCGTAAACAATGACTTCACAAAGAATGAAAATAAAAGGGAGGACACATTGTACTCATCAAAACTAGGGGTTCTGAAGCCAGAATGCCTGAGTTCAAATTTTGCTTTCTCACTTACTAGCTTGGTGATTTGGGCAAGTTACTTAACCTTTCTGTTCCTCAATTCCTCCTTTATAAAATGAAGAGTGTGAGGACTGTCATTAATTAAGATAAAGGGCTACCACAGTGCTTGGTACAGTAAATGAACAATTCACTGCTATTATGATTATTATTACCTTGGGGCAGGCGACCCGTGACTGACACAGCATACACACCTGGCTTAAAGTTACCTGAGAAAGAAAGATTACAAGGGAAGTGAGGTAAGACTAAAGACCAAGTAGAGGCTTAAGCTAAAAACAAAAGTGCTGCAAGTCCAAGAGAGGAGTGATCACTTCTTTTGGATACATGATTAAATGACAGGGCACCGAACAATGCTTGTCTTTCGTACAGCCCCCTTTCCCAACCTGAGTTTACTTATCCCACTGTATTAAGAATCCCCCACTGGATCTGAGGGACGGCAGCAATACTATAACTAGGTCAGGATAAGGAAAAAAGGAGATACTTACTGACACGCTGCCACTTGGAGACCCAGCTGTCCTCTGGACTCATCATCGCAATGATTCTAGTAAGGGAAAAGAAATGTGAGTCAAATTGGGCCATCCCCTGCTAGAGAGGTAGGCTTAGCACAGTACTTGCCAGAGTAAGGGTTCTATAAATAGTAATGATTGTTAATAATATCTGAGTTCTAACTTCTGCTGTCACTGACTCTTAAGAAGTCACAACTAAGGACTTAATTTCCTAATTGTTAAATAAAAGGGCTAGTCAAGATCTTTAACAGTCTATGACAGTATTATTCTTGGTATTCTATAAAAACTTGCTGTACGACCTAGTCATCCATCCATCCATTATTTATTAATTACTATTATGTGCCTGGTAAACAAGACAGAGACATTCCCAGATAGCAAGAAATTTAACCTAGATATGCTTCCAAATCCATCTAGGTCAAGCAGAGGATAGAACATTAAATATTAAATGAAAGAATTCCATGGAAAAGACAATAACACTACTAATGTGCTAATGAACAAAGGAACTGGAGTATCTGAGTGTGTCTATGCATGCACAGTAAGGAAGTAATGATTCCCTGCTACATCATTTTACCCAATTCTTTACTCCTCCTCAAAGGACATCAAAGAAGGAATCGAAGTGGCCCTAGCTTGAAAGGACTTTAACGAGTACTAGGTTTGAGTCGTTTGTGTATAAACCCATAATAATTAGCCTAGAAGCAAAAAAAAACAACTTTACAGTATCCCCCTAACCCCAAAGAATACTACCCTCTGGCTCCTACTTTAGAAAAGGAGATGTGAGACTTCATATATGTCCCGTTTTCTCTTCTTCCAACCGGGCAATTCCATCAAAGGAAAACTACTTCATAAGGTTTCTTACTGATACCTAAAAACATCAGCTTTGAGCCAATAATCTACCGTTATGGTACCTTAGCTTCCCCTAATTTTCAAAAAGAATCTTCACATGCTCAACAAAAACCTGCTAAGCATTCACCACCTTCCTGGCCA
Source organism: Tamandua tetradactyla (assembly GCF_023851605.1). Lineage (NCBI taxonomy): Eukaryota > Metazoa > Chordata > Mammalia > Pilosa > Myrmecophagidae > Tamandua > Tamandua tetradactyla. The sequence continues at coordinate 39,332,408 of NC_135332.1, forward strand.
TGTGCTAAGTAGCAGTACACAAGATAAACACAGTCCCTACTGTCAAGGAGCTGACAGTCTAGTGAGGTACTGTCACTGGAAACATAATGAAAACCAGACATCATTCAAAATTTTCTAGTGCCACGTTAAAAACAGTAAAGAGAAAAATGTGAAACTAAGAAAAAGGTGAAACTAATATTTTGGAACTATTGGATTAAATAAAAGGTGTTACTTTTACTTAATCCTTTTATGTAGTACAACAGTTCCAAAACGTTATCAACATGTAATGTAATTAACATGAAAAAAATTAAGACATTTTATATTTTTTGCGTTCTACTCTTAGATACCCGGTGTATATTTTACACCTACAGCACATCTCAATTTGGACTAACCACATGTGGCTGGTGGCTATTATACTGGACAGTGCAGGACTGGTAGGAAATGCCAAATGAATAACTAGAACTAGGTCTCACAAGCCAGCCCCACCATTTACTTGTTGGGGTGGGGATGGAGGTACAATGCAGAAATAATGAAGGAATATGAAGGGCCTTTACCCATCGAAGGAAGAGCTGGTGCAGTCATATACCATCTCTCGGTTACCCTTCATCTGTAGGTATGCATCACAATTGTCACAGCCGTCATATTCAAACTGGTCTATGGTCTGGGAGGGAAAAAAAAGGTAGGTGAGTATGAGGGAGGCCAAAAAGAAAATCAGTTCTGGCAATACTTCTAGACAGTCAACCTTAGTCCCCTAGCTTGGCTCTGTCCCAGCCGGTGTCCTATCCACCACTCCCAAAGCTCAACTCCTAAATTCCATTCTCACACTCCTTTCTCTCCTATTCCCATTTCTCTTCTACCTGATCCCTTCCCTAATCTCAGGGTCAAGCACTCTCTCAGACTACTCCCTCAGTATAAAGCCCCATCCTTCTGAACCCCAGTGTCTTTCGGTTCCCACATAAGTTTCGACATAAATTCACCGAAGGTTTGTCAAGAGCCAGGCTTGTGCTAACAGCTGAGCATACATAAGTATGTAAGACCGCCGGTGCTCTCCGCTGCAAGACTTGGCCTCCTTCGGTTTCCCACTCTCTGCTACCTCTGGGAATCCTGAACCTTACTATTTCTCACGCTCGTTCTAGTCACTCTCTTTCCCTCAGCCTGGTTCCCCAGCGCTCCCACTACCAGGCCCCAACGGATACCTTAACCAGGGAACACAGCAAACAGGCCCGCAAATGCCGCAGGTCCTTCGGCACCGTCTCCAAGGCCATCTTTTCCGAGAGGAAGAACAACAGAAAGATTCTACCACAGCCTCCTGACTTGCAGGAAGTTACTCGCGAATTACCCAGAATGCACGCCACTTCCGTTGTCTCAGACTTCCTCTTCCGGTGTGGGAGGTCACGGGCCGCACCTCCACCCCCGCTTTAGGAGATGGTCTCTCCCACCTGGGAGGCGGGGCCGGCGGGGAGTCACCTGGCCAGCGCGCCACCGCGCCACTCGGGCGGGAGCAAGGGCGAGGCCCTGGAGGGTGTTGGGCTGCGCGGCGGGATCCGTTGGGGGCGGGGCGGGGCGGGGCGGGGCGGGGCGGGACGGGGGCCTGCGCGGGAGCGAGCTGGTCTCGAGCCGGAACCCGGACCGCGCGGGTCATTTGATCTAGGGCGCTGGCACCATGCCTCCGGTCCCCTTAGAAGGATCCTAAGTGACGGCCTAGATTCTTTGTTCTCTCTTTTCAAAAGCGCAGGGGCACTGTCTCCATTTGCATTATTTCTGCAGAGATCGCAAACAAATCCAGGGACAGCCCCACCCCTGCTTCCTAATCTAACTACGAGAACACTATAGAGTTTCCGTTTGCCCTCCACAGGAATGCTGGCCTACGAGCGACAGCGGAAAAAATGCATAATTATTTTTAAAAACTACTGGTACACTCGCCTGTTCCAGCCGATAGTTTACGACAGTTTATACTTTGTGCAGCTTTTAGTGTTTAGACACAGTTCCTTTTCTTCAGAACATCTGTAGGGGCTTAGGTAGCCTTTAATCTTTTTTTTTTTTTTTTTTTTAACGCTATAGGAGGCCTTGCTCTCTGGTTCAGAACTGGGCACCAGAAAACCATCTCTTCTACCAGATCTTTCCCAGAGAAGAATGGGAAAATGTGCTTTGTGAGGAAATGAGCAAAGGCATCTTCTGGCTGGGTGGAATTCCTCATACCCACACAGCACTGCTTGATCCTCACAATGGTCGTTCGTGTTTTTCTAAACGCGAGCCCTGAGATACAGTTTCAGGCCCTGGTATTGTCTCCTCACAAGTAGGCCTCTTAATTGAAACAGCTTCTTCCAGGTGAGACTTGCCTGTTGCCCATTCCATGATGTGAAGATAGACTTTGTAACTGGGGTTTGAATGTTGTCTATTACTGAATAACAACTTTCCACTTTGGGAAGTGTTTTCACTTTCTTCTAGCTCATGTGAGCCCTGCAACAACTCTGTGAAGTAGGCCCATTTTATGGATGAAAACTGAAGCACAGAGTACTTGCCCAAGGTCACAAGGTAAGTTACCAAAGTGTGGTAAATTAAAGTGCAAAGTAAACATTACAATAAAAAAGATAATTAATGATTGAACCAGCATGAGAAGCCAGTTAAGTTTTCTCCTTCCCTCATCTCACTAAGCCCTGCTTTTAGGGACTTACAAACCAATTACTGTTGCCAAGCCCCCCACCCCACCCCCACCCCCGTACCCTATCCTTTTATAAATCAGAGCCTAGCCCCTGATATCGGAAATGCTTTTTCTGTTGATACAGGAGGAGATGAAGTTGTTACCCTGAGTGACAGTCATAAACGGAATAAAACCACAAGACCAGACTGCATTTGTGGATAAATATATTAGCAAATAAATACATTTCTTGACATAGTGCCTGATTCAAGCGTCTTTCTGTCTGGTTCAGATATAAATACCCATGTGGGTGCCTAGGTGCTAGTCCCCTCACTGGTTTTGAGGGAAGATTCCCAGGTGGGGGCCTTGTGCCCACTTTGCCCCCACATTCACATTCCAAATGGGATAATGCATGAGGGGCCAGCATTGGTCAGGCTACCCTGGGGGTATGCCAACCTAAGGAGGCCCCTCAGCCCTTGCCCACTCAGGTGCCACCTGCCTAGGCCAGGCTGCCTGCTCCAATTCTACTCTCGCATGCATACCTTTCCCATGGGTCCCTTCTCTGTTGGCTTGCAGTGGGGAGCGGGCCTATGGGCCCTCCAAACCCAAGGGTCACACTTTACTTTTCCTTGTTCCCCATCCCTGCTCTGAGAGAAAATAATCTTTATTGACTTTCCCGCTCAACTATAATTCTGCCTTTTCTATCTTCATTCCATCCTCCCTCTTCCCAGATGAAGTCTAGCGGAAATTCTCTCCCTTCTGCCTGCTTTGGGACTTTGAGCCAGCATATCTCCAGAGAAGAGTCATTCCCTCCCAGGCCTATGCTCAGCCCCCAGAGGAGCTGGGGCTGCTGGGATGACAAAAGAGTTTGAAGATCAGAGGCTTCATCACAGGTTCTTCCAGATGCTGTACTTGCCTCAGGGACAGAACTCCACACGCTGGCTTCCCAGAGCCTTTTGTCTGACTTAACAGAGTGGATCTAACAATTTAAGGACAATAAGGGAAAAGCATTCTCCCTGATGCATAAGGGGAGGCACTGCCTGGAGAAGCTGTAGGAACCTCCCTTTTCAGGGCTCAGAGATCACCTATGTTCCAGGCCCGTTTGCAAAAAAGAAAAGTTATAGAACTGGGGTTGTCCCTGATATAGCTCTTCCAACAGCAGCCTTATTGGGAAGGCCAGAGCTGGTGTGTAGGGCTCAGCAAAGGAAGGAGAGAGAAAGGGTTATTCATTCAGCTGAACCCATTGCTTGGTATGAACCCAAGCCCTGGTAGGGTGTGGGGTATTAGAAGCACCTTTGTAAGACCCTAGCTACCCATCTCTAGGTTCCTGCCCTCAAAAATGTAACCTTCAAGGGAGCTAGCCCACACATGCATACAAGCAGTAGCTGGTTGCCTGGCTGGACACTGACTTGTTGCAGATGTGTTCTGCATACAAGATGGGGAAACCATCACCCCATAGCCAGGAGCAGGAAAACAGCACCTCCCGCCACCCACCATCACCACTCCTGTTCCAGGGGTTCCAGGAAGTATGGCAAAAACATCGGTGTTTGCTGAGGTCCTTTCTTCTCCCAGGGACAGGACTCTGTGCCAGGTGGGGCCCCAAGTTATCCGGAGTACCCTCTTGGTTGGGATAGGCCTGAACATCTCACACGGCCTGTTCACACAGCTCTTCCAGCTCCTCCTCTGACCCTGCATTCAGAGAGAAGGGAAGACAGAGATCACTGAAGGTTAGGCCAGGCTCCTGCTTCTCCCACTTATGGGAGAGTATGGCTGGGATGGTCTACCAAAAGGGAGGAACAGGGAATGTGTCAGGAAAGGGTGATTAGATTGAAAGCTGAGAGGGACCCAGTTGGGACAAAGAGGAGAGAAAAACAAATCTAGAGAAAGAGAAGCATATATAGCAACCAGTGTGTTCCCAATACTTACTATTCATTCATTCATCCAAAAATATTTATTAAGCACTCATGAATTTGGCCTGTTACCACATGCCAAATAGAAGACCAAAAGAATAAGCAGGGAGCTGACAACCTTGTAGGATAAAAACATGTGCATACAAATGGCTATTATACAAGCGAGACAGGACCAAGGTTATGAAAAATGTATCAAGGGAGGGGAGAAATCAAGTCCAAATGGAGCAATCAAGAAAGGCTTCCTAGGTGTGGGGAGAAATGAACTGGGCCTGCAATAATAGGTGAGAACTGGATTTATGGCAATGGAGGAAGGCTCAAGATATCTTGGGTTGTAGGAACTGCAAGAATTGTGTATGTGGTCCAGTTTAAAGCATGGAGTTAGATGAGAGAAGGGGAAAAAATGGGAAGTACAATTGGAAAGGAAGATTAGGGCTAGATGGTGCTGAGCCCTTGAAGGTCATACCAGGCTAGATTTTTTTCCTTACTTTGGAGAAAGGCAAACTTTTGTATAAATTTCTGAAATAAAAAATTTGAAAATATTTAGTAACATAACTCACTACTATAGCAAAGCTGATATTTGTAATAACTTTTTACTTGCTATTTTAAGAATGCACACATTTTGATAATCAAATGGTATTTAAGATAGTGTTTAATATCTAGAATTTAAGAAACTCTGATATCTGTATCTATAGTTTTTTTCCTTCCTTGCTTTAATTTTAAATTGGTTTATGAAATATATCGTACAAACAGGCTTTACGATGATTACTTAGATTTTTTAAAAATATGCCTATGGATAAGCTAACTAAGATATCCATTTTAGGTGGTTAAGATTTCTATATGTTAATTGCTAAAATGTTTGAATCTATATTTTCCTGAAATCAGGAAAGTATTTAGTAACATAGGTCACTACCAAAGCAATGCAGATATTTGTAAGAACTTTCTATTTGATTTTTTGAGAACATTCGCAGTTTTGACAGCTGATCAAACAGTATCTGAGTTAGTGTTTAATACTTAGAATTTAAGAGAAAAAAAAGAGAACATTTGAAGATTTTTGGACCATTTACTCTAAGAAAGATGACCCTGGCAGCCATATGGAAGGCAGGTGAGCAAGGTAGCTGTGCTGCACAACTTTATAGGACATGATGCTAGATTGTACTGCCCAGCCTTTACGGCCCACTGGAGAGTGGGGAAGAGCCAGGTTTCTGCAATGGTCTTTCAGCTTTACTCAAGGCACGGACAGAGGCCATGAGTACTGGCTTAGAGGAGTATCTGATGAAGCTAGTAGAGATGCAGTTAACAAAACTTGGCACTGACTGAATATGAGCACCAAGGAAAACAGAGGCATTGAAACTAGTTTTAAGTTTGAGAGAGAGGGGGAGGTAGTGTTGTGGACCTGGCAGCACAGATAATAAACACACATGACAGCGTTCAAATGGAATCATCACACACATGGTCAAAGCTTGCATATTTATGGTTCTACGAAAGCAATTATCTTCTGCACCCTAACTATTTGCATGTCTGTCTCCCCACTGTACCTGAATCACCTGGTTGACAAATTCTATATCTCTTCATCTCTATATTCTCAGAGTCTATGCTGGAACTTAGGATGTAGCAAGCATAATAATAAATGTTTGCAGAAGGAAGATAGGAGGAAGGGAAGGAATAAATGAATGCATCTCTCAGGCCCTGCTTATAAAATCCATAAACTGTGAGGGCTTGTTATTTCAGGCTCTTTGGGTTCCCTTTTGAAGTGGAGGAGTCCTGCTAGTGATGGCTGTAGGCAGAGATCTCTGTTATCCACTCTTCCAAGGGGAAGAGGGGTATTTGGGCAAGTAATTACAAAGTTAAAGTTAAGAATTTGTATTATCACCATTGGTTGTAATACAGCAAAAGAGAAACACTGAACTCCCAAGAAAATGAGATTGATCTTATTAATAAGGACATTGGAAGGGAAGCCCTGGCTGTTCCTTTACCTCATCAGAAGAAAAATAAAAACCTGAGGATCCAGAGGGCTGCTGGGAGCCACGTGTGATCTCTATTATTATTTTCAACATCATTCACGTAGTTCTTTTCATATGAGCTAGCATTACAGTTAGCTGTAATTATTTCTTCTATAAAATCAAGCTCTCCTCAAAAGCGAGGACATTTGGCCTTCTTTGTATTTAGAGCTAATATTGAATTGTATACACTGGTATGGCTACACCAATTGTTACAATTTTGAAGCATTTCTACTTGATCTGCTGCCCCAACTACTCCAAGTGCCTCTCTAATGCCCCAGCTAGGCTAGTACCTCCCCTGGGACTTTGCTATGATCTGGCATCTGAAGGGTTAACACTTGGCAAAGCTAGGGTGCTCCATTACTCAGCTGGATCCTATGCTATGTTCAATATTTTCAATATCACCTCTATCGTATTATTCTTAAGTTCTGTTAACCCCCTGTTGGCTGGCTTCACTGGTCTGCAACATCCAGCTCCTCTTTGTCTCTTCTCCCCACCACACCCACTTCCCATGAAAACTCACCAGGCTGGGCTGGCAGCACCTGGCAGTGTGGGTAAGGGCATGCCCTGCCCTCTGAGGTACCAGGACTGTGTTCCGAAGGCCCCTGCTCAGGTAGATGTGGTCCCAGGGTACGGCGTGGAGTCAGACACAACCACACTGGCTGTGAACTTAAGTAACAGGGGTCTGGGGTTTCTGGTAGCAGCCTCCTGTCCAGGCCTGGAGGTCCAAATAGCAATGGGTGGGCCTCTGGGGACCAAGGGAATGCCAGGTTGGGGCCTTGGTGTGGAAAAACCTGGCAAGTAGTATGCATAGACAAGTCCTGGGGCCGAGAGGCTGGGGTGGGCTCTGAGGGACCCCCTCGCCGTTTCCTGTGGTGCCGGACAGGGAGGCTGGATTTCTGCAAGCTAAAGGGACTACTGGGACTTGGGTGGGGCTTGGAGGCTTCAGTTGGGCCCAAGGCTGGCTCCATGAGGCCCCTGGGCCATTGTGGGTTGAGGAGCTGCCCTGAAGGGGCTGGTGGGTTGGATCTGGCGACTTGCTGATCAGTAGAGGGCAGCTCTGGCTGGAGCTGTGTCTGGGAAACACCAGGCCTGGACTGGGGAGCCCTAGTTTCTAAGCCAGCCTTCCTGCCATGCCACTGGAACTGCTTTTTGTAATGGTGGTGCCGGTGGCGGTGGTAGTGGACATGGCTGGAAACTTGAGTTTCCCTTTTGGGCACCACTGAGTCCAAGGAACGGGGCCGAGAGGACATGTTAGGCTGTATGTCCTCTCCCTGGAGCCCCCCTCCTTCAGGGCTGCAGTATATGAAGGGGTCAAAGTCACTGCTCAGAGAGCTGTGGAAGGTTGAACTGCTGCCATGGATGCCCTGCAGGCTAACGTCTGTGCAGTTGACCACCGAGTCACTGGAAGAACCGTGACAGGGCCCTGAGCTAGAGTCACTGGCTGGCCCATCTGCCAGGTAGCCGCTGCGCTCTGTGCAGTAGCTTTCCCCAGAGCCACTGCTGTCATGAGGCCTGGTCCGGCGCAGGGACACTGGGCAAGCAGCAGGGTGCTGTGAGGTGCATCTGAGGCGGCTTAGTCCCCGGCCATGTGCATATGGGTGCTGGGCCACTGCCAGGTGCTGCTGCTCCCCGGCAGGCCGGGAATGTGCAACTCTGGGGAGGCGGTGGTGCCGAGGGCCCATGTTTGCCTCCTGGGAGGGTAAGAAGGGACCTGGTTGTGGGAGCCGAGCCACCGAACTCCGGGAAGAGCCCAGTAGGTAGGCAGCAGGCAGGTGGTAGTGGGCATGGCCCGGATGCTGGCGAATGAGGTGGAGTCTCCGGCCTGGTTCCTGGTAAGGTCGAGAAGGTCCCAGGGACTGGGAAAATAAATCTCCCTCTGGAAAAAAGAAGCAAGAGCACAACTGTTTAATTCCACAAACCCATGGAGGATGAATTCAGAAAGGTGTGGCTGTAGCTAACCTATCTGAAGCTGCATGGCCTGTGAGGTCACCCTACACTGCACGTGCCCTGGGCATCCCTCACTCTCTCCAGCAAGCCCTCTGCCCTGGGATTCGACTCTGTATGTCAATTGCTGCTTCTCTTCCCACCAGCCACCTGGGGCACCTTTACCCTGGCCCCCTGCTAGGCCATAATGAATCTCTGGGTGAATTAGAAAAAGGTGCTCTTTCCTAAAGATACTTCACTTGCATCTTTTAGTAAACTTTCATAATGCACTGATTGTGTTAGATTAGGACACTTTACTGCCAGAAGATTGGAATAATAAATACAAAAACCACCCGAATTTAGAGCCCATAAAGTTGTCACAAAAATACAGATAACTTTTAAATTAACAAAGATGCGACAAGATGAACGCTGTTGAGGCACAAGATGAACAGAGATGAGGCACTGTTGAGTAGTACAACTTCACTATAGTGATGTTCTGCTTTCTCCTCAGCTTCAAGGCAGAAGCCTTTTCCCAGGGGGAAGCCCTGTTCTAGACCCTCTGCCTGCCCACAGGAGAGCCCTGGGCCCACCTCCTACCTACGATGTTGAACATGCAGAGGGGGCAAGTCCGATGTTGATGGAGCCAGGGGTCCACACAGGTGCGGTGGAATTCATGTTGGCAGGAAATAACCCGGAGTTCCTGGAAAAAATAAAAGGGTCCAAACAAAAGGTATCTGTAACTCCATGAGTGGCCAGGACCCAGGACATCCCTCCTGGCAACCTTTGGGCTCTCCCTCTTGCTTTCATCTACTTGCAAAAGACCTCAAAGTAGAGTAGAAAAGGTATGGGATTTGGTAACAGGTAGACATGGATTTTACCATTTAGCAGTATGACCCTGGGCAGGTTTCTTAACAGTTTTCCTCATTTCTACCTGTAAAATGAGGATCAAAAACTAATCTCTCTAGGGCATCGGTGGCTCAGTGGCAGAGTTCTGCCATGCTGGAGACCCGGATTCGATTCCTGGTGCCTACCCATGTAAAAAAATAAAACAATAACTAATCTCTCTAGAATGCCTGCCTTCCATGTGGGAGACCTGGGTTCAATTCCCGGACCATGCACCGCCCCCGCAAAAAAAGAAAAAAAAACACTAATCTCTCATGTACATTTAAGGCATGTGAACTGCAATATCGGAAAGAAAGAAATCAAACTTGGATGATTTTAACAACATAGTGCTCACAGAAGAAGACATTGTTATGCACATATGTAAAAAAATTACTCAAGCTGCACACTTAAGATTTGTGCACTTTGTTTTATGTAATTTATACCTCAGTTAAAATTAGAATTAAAGAAAAAAACAGAACTAACCTCTCCCCACCCCTCTCTTTCTATCACTAGGCTAAAATGAGATAATGCATCTAAAGCAGCCATTACAGAGCCTGGCACATGGTATACTCTCAATAAGCAACAGTTTTCTTTTCCTGGAAGGCCAGGAAAGTGAACAAAACTCAGGGTTATCCCCTACCTCTGCCCCATGAAGGATTCATGAGATACATATGTAGCTGGAGCAGCCATACCAGCCCTAAGACTCACTCTCCCCCCCCCCCCCCCCCCGCCCCGCCGAAAGCTTCAGTCTCCCTCCCCAGCCTGGCCATGCAGCCCTACCTTACCTGCCCCTCAGAAAACTCCTCTAGGCAGATGGCACACACGGGAGCTGAGCTGCAGCTGCTACCTGAGTCTGGCCACTCAGACTGGGCCTTCCTGCAGCTGGCCCGATATCTCCTGGTAGCCAGCTGGCTGATGGCCCAAGCTGTTCGCTGCTGAAGAGGATCCTAGGAAGAGGAGTAGGCTCAGAATGGGATAAATCCTTCTCTTTCCTTATCCCTGGTCCCTAGCTGGTACCTGGTTCCCAGTTACCCAGTTAGATTACATGGCCAATTGACCTCCCCTGGGAGTTTGTCCCCTTGGATCATGTATATGGCTCTGCCAAGCAGGCCAAGCCCTTCCACATTTGGCCTGTGCTCAATACTATTAAGTTTTACTTCCCTTGATGACTGATGATGTCTAATAGGCATGATAAACTTAACATATCCAGAACCGGCTCCATTAACCACCTCCAACCACATATCTGTCCTCTCCCAGTCTTCCCCATCTCAGTAAATGGTAATTAATTCTTTCAGTTAGGTGAAAAATCTTGGTGTCATCCTTGACTCCTCTCTCTTACACTCCAAGATCAATCTCAATCCATTAGTGAATCTGTTGGCTTTATTTTTAAAACACTCCCAGAGCCTATTTCTTACCACCTTCGCTGCTACCACCCTAATCCAAGCTACTATTCCTGTCACCAGGATTCCTGTAATAGCCTCTTATCTAGTTTCTCTGTTTCACCCTTGCTTTCCTGTACTCTATTCTCATCATAGCAGTCAGTGTGATCATGTTAGAACTTTAGTCAGTTCATATCATTCCTTTTGCTTAAAACCCTCCAATGGCTCCCATTTCACCCAGAGTAAAAACAAAGTCCTCCGCAGTCCAGTACAACCTGGCCCCTGAGAACTCCCTGTCCTCATTGACTCTGTCCTCTTGCTCACTCTATTCCAGTCACACAGATTCCTTGCTATTCCTGAAACATGCTGAGCACACTTCTACCTCAAGGCCTTTGCACTTAACTTTTCTTTCTGCCCCAACCACTTTCTCCCCAGATATCTATACAGATCATTCCTTCACCTAGTTAAGGTCTTTGCTCTAGTGTCATCTTCTCAATGTGGCCTTCCCTGGCCTTTCTTTTTAAAATTAATCCTGTCCCCCTTGCACACCTGCTCCCCTTTCCTATTTTATTTTTCTCCCTAGCCCCTACTGCCACCTAGAATACTGCATGTTTTTACTTATTATTTTACTGTTTGTCTCTTCCCACTAGAATGAAAGCTCCTTGAGGGTATGGACAGTGCCTGGCTCATAATAAGAGCTCATTATTTGTTGAATGAATGAATGAATGAGCCAGGATATGGGGAGAGGCTGCTAGAAATCAACAAAACAGATGCTGGAGTATTTAGATGCAAATGTTTCATGGGCATAAAGGTGCCTTCCAGCTGTCTACCCTCCAACATACATATTCATGTCCAGCTCCACCAGGAAGCCCACGTGCTCACCAGCCTGCTAGGGTGGGGACGGCACCGAATGCGCAGCACTGAAGCCAGAATGACCACAAAGATGGTGCCCACGACCGTCAGGAGGATCCACACATCATAATCTGGCTGAGGGGGAGCAAGCACAGAGAAGAAGGGGTCATACCTCTGAGGGAGCTGGGCCAATTTGGAAGAAACGGAGGTGCCCAGGAGACACATAGAGAGCTGGAGATCCCTTGAGTCTTGCGACTGAGGGAATGAGGTGGGGATGAGCTGGAGGGTGGGGTCAGGTGGTCCCTCTCTGCCCGACAGCACTGACAAGGGAGAGGTCTCCAGATGTCGGCTGTGAGAAATATTGTCAGAAAACCCGTGTGCTTGGAAAAAAAGGGGAAAGGGACTCCTCTGCAGGTGGGAGTTACCCAGTGAGCAGATGGGGGAGGCTCTTAACCAGTAGAGAAGCACCAATCAGGGACCAGAGGGCCACTGTGTCATTCTGTCTCTGCTACTCCATGACATGAAACCACAGAGTTGAAAGTCAACTTTAGAACTCTTGCAACCGAGCTGCTCATTCTGCAGATGAGGCCCAGAGAGGGGAAGAAACTTGCTCAGAGGAAATACAGCTAATGGAAGAGGTTGGACATGAGGATTTCTAAGGTCTCTTTCAGCTCCTAATCTGAGCTGAGGAATCTAAGGGTTTGGGTGGGAGTCGCCACAGGACAAAGGTGGGGTTGAGAGCAGCTGCTGGGGCGGGGTCTGGAGATCCGGTAGGCTTACCCAGGCCAGGGGCTCTTTCAATTCAATCCTCACATGGGCCTTCCGGTTCTTGTACACAAACTCCATTAGTTTCTCAGCGTCATTGCCCCAAATCAACACCACTGGCCAAGTCAATCCCAGGGGCTGCTGCAGCTGCAAGAGGGAAAGGGCCCAAAAGGGCAGCCATTTCCTGACTTTTACTTCCCTTGGTAACTTCACCATCTTCCACCCATCCCACTCCTCGAAGACCCCCATGGCCTGCATACCTGCTCAGCAGCAGCTCGGTCCTCCGTGATGTCAAAGAGGACAGCACTGGCTCCTCGCTCCCCCGCCATCCGGGCCTTCAGAGACACACAGCTGAGGTTTGGCCAAGGTCAGGGAAGGAGACAGTCCATCCACATCCCAGCCTCACCCTCTCACACATTATTTCCTTCCAGGGTTTTGCATAAACCATACTTTTGCAAACTCACATATACACATGCAAGGGGTCAATGGGACTAGGATTTCCCTGCCCTGCCCCCTGAGCTCACTGCCTTAAAAGAACAACATCCAGTCCTTCATTTTGTAATAGAACAAGCTTTAAAAAGGGTTTACTGGGGACCAGAGGTGGACTAGGTTTTGGTTTAAGGATAAATAAGGCCCAGTCCCCACCCTCAGGGTTCGATCATTCTGCCTCTGCTAAATGGGAGTGAACAGTTCTAGGCACAGAGAGGGAGAGGGAAGAAGCAGAGAGGTGGAGAGCTCCTTCAGGATAGAGCTGGGCTTTCCGGGGCCAGCCTGGCCTGACAAGAGGAGCCTGCAGGGTGTCTGCACTGCTCAGCCAAAGCTGGAGAGCCTGGGATATTGTGCTTACTGAAGGCCTCTACGGCAAAGCCCTAGCCTCAGCCCATCTTGTGGACAGTCCTGCCACACTTTAGTTTGCTGACTCTTTCTCTGGCTCCAGTTCAAGATAATTTATAGGCGTTCCTATTCCGTACCTTGTGCCTCATCCCCTACCTTAAGGAGACACAGGTCGGGGGGCGGGGGGGGGGCAGGGGGAAGGGGGAACGACCAGGGGTGTTGTTCCACAAGAACACGAATGTACATATGTGCACATGACATTCACCAAGGAGAGAACAGAGCGGCTTTGGGAGACAGAATGTAGCCAACCAGGCAAAGCAGAGAGAAGTTAAAGAGAATACAAAAAGCAGGAATCTAGGGGTACGCATGGGGGGATAAGAGAAGGAAGATGAGAGCTGAGGGTGGGATGGAAGGACAATGGGCCAATGACCAACAGATAAGACCCTGTGGGCAAGCTGCTCCCTGCCTTGGCGTCAGGTCCCCTTGCACTACAGAGCTGCTTTTCAATTTTCCTCCCTAGAGCAAAGGCTTATCTTGTCATGTGATCAGTCCAGGACCTCACATCCCCAGGGCCCCTGCTGAATCTTTTGGGGCCCACCTGTCAGCAGTGAAGGAGTTAATCCTGCTGTAGGTAGTGGTGGCCGGAAGAGGAGCCTGTGTCAGGCTTACTCACACTCTCAGCGCTTTGATCTCAGCATCAGCAGAGAGCCTGTCCAGGCAGGTCTCCTGCCTGGCAGGCTGGGGAGCTGCTCCTCACTTCTGCTCCCTGCTCCCCAGGGCGGGCAGCACCCAGGGGGCCCCTCAGAACCTGCCACCTGCAGGCAGGGGATCCCAGGGAGAGCGGTGGAGGCACTCAAGTGGGGTCCCATTTTGATCTGAAGAGTAACTTCTCTCTACCTTCCCTCCCTCCCCAGGGAGCTGGGCTGGCTGTTCATCCATCGGGGCCCAGCCAGGCTCAGGGCTCTCCAGGCTGACTGACTGGGAATTCACAGAAATCCAGAATGGAATTGGTGAAAAAATTGAGAAGTCACAGCCTTCATCGTCCCTCACCACAACTCCCTTATAGGAAGTCCATCCCACACGGCTACCCTAGACTGATAGAAGCTCTCCAGTCGACAGACTCTCCAAGCAGGGATATGGAAGTAGTAGCAGGGGACAAGAAAGGGGAAACTTCTGGTAATCTCATAGTCTAGGACCCTGGCTGGAGGGGTGGGGAAGTTCACCCCAACCATCTCAGGATTGGCACTCCCAGGCCTCCAAGTCATTAGGTCCTTAAATTTCTCATCCCTAGAACAAGATCCCAGATGGAGCCTGCTCTGGAAGGGCATGCGGGGAGGGCAAAGACTTCTCTCTCTGGAGATTTTCTTACTTCCCCACCCTTCTCTCTTTGAAGGAATGGGGTAGCAACAGTGGAAAGTAATTGCTGTGACAGTCAAACACCCGGTCTATTACAGCCCATAATTATCAAGTTGTAAAAGTGATCAAAGAGCCCAGAGAGTTGGCCAACAGGGGAAAACAAACAGGACTTTGAGGCAATGGGTTCCCGAGGCCAGAGTTCTAGGAATAAAAAGCAAGATTTGGGGACTGATGGCAGCCCAGTCTGGGGCTACTTGTGCTTTATGTCCACCTGCACCCAAGGAACGGGAGGGAGGGAGGAAAAGAAGCACTTCTTCAGGGACTGGAATTGGGAGACTGGCAGGCAGGGAGAGAATGGGCAGGCCCTCAGGACAGGAAGACTGGTTGTAGACAGAGGACCCAAAGACCCCCTCTGTGCAGCAGTAGGCAAGGCTGCAGCCCCCTCTAGCAATGGAAGCCTTTACAGAGAGAACTGTGAGGAGCTGAAATCCTGCCCATTGGCTTACACAGGTCAGTTGCTGCATTTCTCTGGGCCTTCATTTTTCTTCTCTAGACCACAGTGCTCGGCAGCACTCTCCCTTCTGGAGTTCTCAGTACCTTTTATTTGATATTGCTAAGGAGACCTAAAAAATAATCCCTTAAAAATTCCTATTAAAATGTAGCAACAATTTTTTTTTTAATTTGTAGCAAAAAAATTTTTTTTAATGTAGCAAAATTGAAAAAACAGAAAAAGTAAAAGTAGATTCCAAACTTTTTCAGTTCAGAAGGTCCTTCCCTCCACCCTTCCTGCCACCTCCCACTACATCTGAAACAAATTTCCAAAGTACTAAACAGTGTACAGTGCAAAGGTGCGGCAGCTCAGGTTGAAGTGGGGTGGGGTGGGTTAGGAGTCTTCCCTTGCCTCCCCTGAGGCACTTCCAGGAAACCTAGGTTTAGCAGAACAAGGTACGGAAAACTTTAGTGTGGAGACTCTAACTGCTGGGGGCATGCCTGGAGGGTGAGATTTCTGCTTTGAGTGGGCTGGCTGGGCTGGGCCAGTTAGGGAAGAATCAGTAAAAGGCGAAAGACTCATCTAGGTTTGAAAGTAAGGGGAGAAGGAAGGCAAACGGGTTTGACTCTGCCCAAACTGCCTGGGTTTGAATCCTGACTCTGCTACCAACTATCAGCTGTGAGACTTTGGGTAAGTCATTTAACTGCTCTGTGCTTCCGTGATCCTTTCTGTAAACTGGGGTGAGTAATAGGACCTACTTCATAGGGTTCTATGGACGACACAAGCATTCCAGGTAAAACCCTTATAATAGTGCCTAGCACATAGTTAAGTGCTCCTTAAATATAGTCACTATTACATCAGCTGTTACTATGTGCTTGCCATACATGTTTTCATTTATTCCTCACAACATCTCTACAAGACAGTTACCAGCCTCTCTTTTGATTTAAGGAAACCAAGGCTCAAAGAGACTGAGTAAGATACTCAGGGTCCCACAGCTAAGTGGTAGAGGCAGGACTTTGGCCTCCAGATACCTGCTCTTAACCACCAGGTAGTGGTCTCACTGTTAAGGATGTAGGGCTTATAACCATCTGCTTGGCTCTGAAGCCAACTGTTTCCACCTAACAAAAGGACACTGCACTAGTCTAGGCATGAGGTGGCAAGGACCTGGCTTACTACAAAGAAGGCTATGGAGCTGCTAAAAACAAAAAGAAACCAATTTTGGTTACTGGAAGAGAGTAGCGGCTATAAGAATGGAGGAATGCAGAAAAATCATGGGGAAGGTTGCAGGGAAAATCAAGTGAGATGACAAACTGAAAAGGGAAAAACCTCTCTAACTGTAAAACCATGGGATAATGATGGCAATGCTAATGATAAATTGCAACCATTTATTGAGTGATTACTAGGTACTTGGTATAGGGCTAAGAGCTTTCATTTGTATTGTCTCAATAAACCCTCATAACCACTTGGTGATCTAAGTCCTATTATTATTTCCCTTTTAAAGATGAGGAAACAGAGGCTTAGAGAGGTTAGCTAAAGTGTTCAGGTCACACTGAGTAGCAGCGGTTTCAAACTGTCTGGCTTGAGAGCCACAGTTCTCTCCATGGTAATGGCACCACTGATATTAGTAGGAAAATCTAGAGCACATCTGGTTGGGGGTCAGGGTTAGGACACTGGTTTATGAACTCTTCCCCACCAAAGAGCTCACCTTTCCCCTCTATCTCCTGTGGGCCCTATTTAAAAAAATATGTTCTACCAAACTAACTAATTCATTTCCTATGAGATATCCATGGAAATGTGAGGCAAGTGCTGCCATAGATTCTGATTTTTCTTTCAGATAAGCTGTGAATCTGGATTTATGAAAATTTCCAATTTTTAAATGTTAATTAAAAGTTAATTAAAAATTTGAAAAATAATTGCAAGGGTTAAACAAAACCCATTTTCAGGCCAAATCCAGCTCATGGGCTACCAGTTTGCAACCTAGGAAGAATATGAACTTTTTAAGGGTCAGGGGAATGGCTTCTGTTTCTTTTGTCCTTGCATAGTATTCAGGAAATATTTCTAAAAGATGGAAAAACCTTCAAAATGACCCCCTCTTTCCTCTAGGCCTAGGCACGAGAAGGGACCTAAGAACTTCCAAGTTACATGGGGAGAAGGTGAGTTGGGGCTCATGCCCTGAATGAAAGGTAAAGGTTCTGCTGGTAGACCCTCAATAGAGAAACGACAGAGGTATGAATTTCCACCTCTCCGAGGCCAGTCATGGGATAGGAAAACCTGAGTGAATCAGGCACATTACTCTTAGAAAACACAGAACACAGAGCACAGGAGCCTCTCATAGCCCAGGGCTGGGCAAAGTTCAGGGGTGTACTGGGGGTCAAGTGGGAATCTACCTTGCTGGCCAGTGATAGACAGGGGCGGGGGGCCCGTCGGGGACTCTCCAGCTTGACAATGCTGATGAATCCGGGCTCCAGGTTGTCATCATCACTGGCGTTGCACAGGTACAGGGGGTGGGACTACAAGAGAGAAAGAAAGACTTTGGTTAGGGAGACTCTGAAGAGCAGAAGGAATGAACTGTGTGTGCCAAGCGCTTCTATGCAGTGCTGGCAAGGTACCATGCAGGCCTCTTGGTGCCATGAAAGAGTGGGCCTAATTATTGGGTTGTCTGGTAAGCTAAGTCACCATTGTTATTTCAGTGGTGCCAAAGCCAAGGATATCAGGGGGTGGGGACAGATGGTGGAGAGTGGTGTCCCAAAGATGGAACTAACTGCAGAGCCTGCAGTAAAGCAGCTCCAGCAATCCTCAAAACTCTAATTTCCCAAAATGGCCAACAGCAGAAGGCTCATCTACTGGCCCCAACATTTCTCATCTCCTGATTTTACTACCTGCTCCAAAATTCCCAGTCTGAGAGAACAGCCATGTGTTCCTGTGTCAATGCCTTTGGAATCTTGGCCTTCCTCTCTTTGCTCCTCAAGGGCAGTGCTGGGTGCTGCTGGTGCCTCCTACCTCCTCAGATGCCCCCGCTAGGCAGCTGTTGCCTACAGAGTCCCATCTCTCTTGTGGTTTGGGTCTTCTCGCTCAGTGCTGCCTTGCTTCTCTCACTATCTTCCTCTGCCTCTGTACAATTTCCATCCTCTAAGATTAAGCAGGGTGGTGACAGGCATTCTAGGAGCTTATCCTGTCCCAAGGAAGGATGCAGTGGAGATAGGCCAACTCAGACTACCTACTTTGGGCCCAGCAAAGTGTTCTGATGGTAAGGTGGGTTCAGGCCAAACTCTTGGCTTCTAAGCCCAGCTTGTGCTGAGCAATGACTAAAGGGGAAGTGGGCTCAAATGTTCTGACATGAACTGAGGAGCCCATGGACCCCTCCCCCATCATCAAAGGGATAGGACTCTCCTTCTATATACTCTCTTTTCATTCAGGGTGATTCTAATACCCATTTGAATATTATTTTCCCCAAATAAAATGTCAGAGTGCTGCAAGAACAAAGTATAATTTATTTGGTCCTAGATAATCCCATGGAAACCCAATGCATTCTGACAAGTAGGACTTCCTACTAGACAGCAGCCCATAGTTCTCTCTCCACTGCTGTTGAAGTCTGAGGGACCTCCAGAAAGAACCATCATAGGAACCACAGAGAATCTTGAATTTATGAAGATGTTTATGAAGATATAATGTGGATGATTTTAAAAGCACAGTCACTGTTTGAAAATACTTTCAGTCTATTTCCTCTCACTGTATCACTGCAGTCCCTTGAACATAGTAGGTTTTCAGTAAAAATACATTACCTTGATTTGAATTATATAAAAATATTTGGGGGTGGGCCATGGTGGCTCAGCAGGCAGAGTTCTCGCCTGCCACGCCAGAGACCCAGGTTCAATTCCTGCTGCCTGCCCATGCAAAAAAACAAAAAACAAAACAACAACAACAAAAAATTGGGGCAGGATGTGTTTGAGATGGAAAGGAGTTCTATTCTTGCTCCCAGAATTTAAGGACTACTAGTCTTGTGGTAATTAAGGTTTACTGTGGGGAAAAGTTTATGCACCCCTGCCCCCAGAAAAAGACTTGGATGTAAGGTTGGAGGCTGCCCTCACTTTACTAAAGTTGTAGCCCCTGTCACAATAAGCTCCATTAGTCTGTCTGTCTATCCATCCAACCATGCACCTATTCATTTATTCATTCTCCCAATATGAAGACCCACTTGGTGCCAGGCACTGTACAATGTACTGAGGAGTCAGTGATGTATAAGATAGGCTTCTTGCCCTAAAGAATTTCAGAAGACAAGCACATAAGCACACTGTATTGTGATGGTATGATGCAGGGCCAAGCATTTATTCAAGGGGCTATGGAGGGCACAAGAAGTGGGGATTAACACCATATCTGGGAAGGCACCGAAGTTTTCACAAGAGTTGACTTGAGAGCTTCCTTGGAGGATGAACAGATTCATGCAGATCTAGAGAGCCAAAAAATAAAGTGAAGGGGCACTATTGGCAGAGGAAGCAACCTGTGCCAAGTCATGGCAGCAGAGGGGTGGAGGGGTGCTGTGGGCAGTTTGGCCTGACACAAACAGAAGGTAGAAAATGAGGCTGGAAGCCCAGCACATGTCAGGCCATGGAGGAGTGATGACCGATTTGCATTTGAGGAGGACACCCCTAGTGACCGCAGAGGATAGTCTGCTGTGGGGAGGAGTCAGATGTGAGCTGTATCAATAGAAGAAAAGATGTGAGCCCTTCCATCAAGAAGGATAGGCTGAAAAAAAAAAAAAAAAAAAAAAAAGGACAGGCTATTACAGCTATGGAATCCATTGCTTTGCTTGACCCTCCCACTCCCACGCTGTGGTCCAGCTTTCTCCTGAAGACACTTCTCACTGCCCAAAGAGTCACTTAGAGGAGGGGGAAGGCACTTTAGAAAGAGGTGGTCTTTAGAGAAGGATTTGCAAATATTTGACCACTACTATGCACCCAGAGCTTAGGAGGGAACCAGCAACCAAAGGTAGTTAATCCCCACTCCTTGTTGGGCCAATGATTGTTTTACACCCTTTTGTGTATTAACTCTTTTCATCCTCACAATGTTTCTACTTTGAAGTAGAAACTACTATTGTCCTCGTGTTAAAGATGAGAGGACTGAGGTACAGTGAGAGCAAGTAACAGTTCCAAGATTACACAGCTAAGTGTCAGAGACTAGAAGAAATGGGGGAGGGGGGGACATACGGTAAAAAAAGCAAATGATTTAAGAACAATTCCAATTTGACTTTGAAAACATGATGTCTTCTCCTAACCCATGCCCAAGAAAATTTGCTTTCCAAACCTTACATTCCTGAAACATAAGGGCAGGGCACAAACCTGAGTCCCTGAAATGTTTGTGGTGACCCTCAGGATTCTGTCCTAGACCCATTTCTTTTTTTACTCTACATGCTCTCCTGGGGGACTCCAGCCAACTCCATGGCTTTGGTTTCCAAGTAGATGCCATTGGTTATATATATGAAGCCTAAATTTCTCTTTAACTCCAAACCCTTATATCCAACAGCCCCCTGGACATTTCTACCTTAAATGACACATTTCAAACTCAGTGTACCCAAAATTGAGTTAACCATTTTATCCCCCCAAACTACTCCTCTAGAGTTCCCTATCTGAGAGACTGGGACCGCTACCTACCTATTTATTGCCCAAGCCAGACATGTCCTCCTAAACTCCTCTATCTCTTTCACTCCTCTCCTCCACTAATCTCCCGATGAATTGCCAAATTCTAGCAATTTTCTCTACTAAAGATTTCTCTTATTTGTCCTCTTTCCTCAATTCTCACTACCGCTACTCTTCTGATATATTGAAATAGCTTCTGATATACTCTTCTGATATACCTTCACCCCACTCAGTTCCCTAGATTGCAGCCATTGTTATCTAAAATGCTAATTTGAACATATAACTTCTCTACTTAAAACCCTTAAAGGAATAAAGTCTTCAACACAGCTTAAAAGACTGCATGCTCAGAGCCTGCTTTCATGCCTTGCCTCATCGCTTGCCATTCCCTTCCCATACCTCTCCCCTCTTGCATGCCATGCTCCAGCAATTATTACTTGCTTCATTTCCCCAAATACTTCTGGCACTTACTGTTCTGCCAGGTTAGGTTAGAGGCCTCTCAGTCTGCGTGCCCATCTCCACCCCTTGCATTTCCCCAATCACAGACTTATCCAACCGTATTGTAATGATCTGTTTACTGCTTTCTCTTCCAGGTTATGGCTGAGTCTGGCATGCCCCTCACTGCCTCTTCAGTGCCTGCTACATAGTAGGTACTTGATCAATATATGTTGACTGAATGTTGAAGGTTGTATTGTCAAGTATAAAGACAACACAGTGCATACCAAAATCCTGAAAGGGAGATAAATTAGAGAGGAGTGGTAAAAAAAGAAAAGAAACAAACAAAAAATAAAGAAATTAGAGAGGAGTGTGAAAAGGGACTTTGGTATTTTTGACTTGAATACTTCAATCACGGGATAATATATTGAGATATTGAGTTTAGTTTTTTTGTGTTGTGGAGGAATGAAAAAGAATGAGAACTATTTATATTCTGATCTGTCTTTTCCCTCTGCTCACTCCAAGGAAGTAGGCTCGTCTTTTATTTCCTTGCCTCAGGGGCATATGCCAAGAGTGAATGTTACTTAAAGACCTCCTCCCTTTGTGAGCTTTTGGAAAAAAACTGAACTTGCTGAGGAAATGTGAGTGAACTGAAGTGTGTATGAGTATGTACATGTGTGCTAGATTCCCTGGAACTACGAGGGATGGGAGGGTGGTGTATTTGAGTATCTTTTAAGCAATGGGAACGTGCAGCCTATGCTCCAGAAGGATTGGGACCCCCAGAGGAGACTGGCTGAGTGGTGGACAGGAGGAGGCTGGACACTGGCAAAAATGATGTCCAGATGAACTTCAAGGGAACACTTGTGCTTGGACAATGGGTATATTTGTGGTGACCAGTGTGGATAAATATCACAGGTATTCTCTTGTTATTTTGATTTACATAAAACCCCTGGGGCCTTTGTCCTACCCTGTAAGGGGAAGAAGTTCCCATCAAAATTATTTTCTGCCCATCTAGTAGGATAGAGCCTTGGAGTCTTTGATAAAAAGAAAAGAAAATAACATGATATTTCTTGTACAGCCATATTTATGGTGTAAGAACCAAGCTCACCCAACTCTGTAAGTGAAATCATTGCCCTCCTCCCTACATGGGACATAACATCCGATCCGAGAGTGAAAGTCTCCCTGGTGGTGTGGGAGATGACTCACAGGGATGAGTCCGACCCTGGCACCATGGGATCAACAATTCTCTCCTGACCAAAAGGGGGAAAAGAAGTATAACTAATAAAGTATCAGTGGCTGAGAGAGTTCAAATAGAGTCAAGAGGCTACTCTGGAGGTCACTCTTACACAAGCTTCAGTTAGACATTGATACCATCATAACTTGCCAACCCCCAACCAAAACCATTCTAGCCAATCCTAAAGAACACCTAGGCCAATATATAAGATTCTATAAAGTTTGCATGCACTAGGGTAACTTTCCAGAAATCTACAACCTCCAAGTGGGTCCCTGGACCAGATAAGTCTTGAAATCTAGAGGTGTCATCCTCTCCAGAACATCAGGTAGGTCCATCTCCCTACCACATATCATTGAAAGTCCCTTTCAACATGAAAAAGTTAGAATGGCCATAGCCCCAATACCCCTAAAAAGAGGGACAGAAAGATCAAAGATGGTAGAGTTAAATAGGAAGTAGGGTTTAATGAATGAATATGATTGCTAAAACATTAAATTGATATTTCTTTTAGTCTCTAGTATCTTAGAGCAGCTAGAAGTAAAAACCTAAAATTGTGGAATTGTAACCCATGTCAAACTCTGAAATCTGTTTTATAACTAATTGTTGTGGTGTGCTTTGAAATTTATTGCTTTTTTGTATATATGTTATTTTTCACAAAAAAATAAAAGTTGATTGAGATGATGAACAAATATTTATTCTTTTTGGCCTCCTATATTCTGGAGCAGCTAGAAGGAAAAATCTGAGATGATTATATTGTAGCCCATGATAAACTCTGGGATCTTTCCCGTAACTACTTGCTGAAGAGAGCTTTGAAAACTTGCTTTTTTCTTTCTTTGCTTTGTATATACATTATATTAAACAATAAAAAAACTTAGAAAAAAAAAAAGAACCAAGCTTACTGCACTTTCTTCTGGTTTGTCTCTTTTATAATGAGAGTCTTTAAATGATTCTTGTATAAAAGGAAAGGGAACGGCCATTCAAACTAGGACTTTGTTCAGTATTCAGCAAGGCAATGCTAGTTTCCTTTAGGGTGAAATATAGAGCCTGTTATTGCTCCCCTTCTCTAGGGAATTTCTAGCCAGGAAGAAGGCTCCTGAAGAAAAGCAGATCTAAATGCATGAAGATGCGAACGTGATTTCCACCGGCCACCTGTGAACCTAGGAGAAGGCCAAGAAGAACCGAGTGGGAAGTGGAACTGGCAGAATGGGCTTGCAGGACTCAGGGAGGGTGAGAGCCCAGTGCACCTGGGCTGGGCACAGCTCATGGAAGTTTGGTGGGTAAGGACTGGTGGTCTGTGTCTACCTGAAAGGCTAGGGGTTGGGAGACTCCAAAGCAGATTAAAAAGAGCTTGCTCTGGTTCTGACTCAGAATTCAGCTTTGCAGGAGCACTTTTCACACCCCTATGTAAAGACATGCTGACTGTCCCTTGGTGGTGTATATTTCATATTCTTTAGTCTGTTTTTCTCTCTGACCTCCTTCCTGTAGCTTCTTCTGATTCCCACTCCCTCCTTCTCAAGACCTAGGCTGAAATTCTGACTCCTTCACTTCTAATTTGTGTGAACCTGGGCAAGCCACTTAATCTTTCAGAGCCTCACATTCTTCACTATTGGAATGTAGACAAAAATGCCTCCTGATTATGGTGAAGATTGGAGATAATGGGTATAGGTGCCTAGCACAGAGCCCATTAAGTGTCAGTTAAATGGTTACCGTTTTCATTACTGCATCTGTAATAATAAAATTCCTTCTTATTCCTGACTCCTTCCTCCATTGGTGATCATCGACAGTGCCTGTGAATACCAGCTTTCGACAGGGCACGGTCTGGGGCAGCTCACTATCCACACTACCTTCCCTGGTGTGCTCAGCAATCCAAACCCCACTGAACAAGCTCTTCCAGTTCTCAGACTGCCTCCTTCCCATGAAGGAGGCCATGTGATCTCATTACCTCCTCACAAAGTGCATTCCAGGGCTCAATTGAGCCCCAAATTTAATGCTGGTCTTACTTTATCCACAGTATCTCCTCCTTTTGGGGCGTGTGCTACACTTTTGCAGGCAATTATTTATTGTCTCCTATTTCCAGTCACTCTCCTCCCCCACCTCTGCTGCACTAACCTCTTAGTTCTCTGATTCCACATACAGACCTTCACCCAGGCCTTGGACAGGTAACTTTACTGCCTACTACAATTTTGCTTTTGTAATCAGGAACATTGGCCAGGCATCAAAGGCGCCCTTTTCCCTATTTCCTCTTCTGAGATTTTATAACCATCCTCTTCTATGCAACCTTCATTACTTGAACTTAGAACTACTTGACTTTTATCTCAGGTAGCAAGACACACCAGCATCAAAAAGTAAAACTCCTGTAACTAGACGGTTAAGGAAAAAACAGATTGGCCTGAAGTTGCTGCTTCCAGTTCCCAGATGAATAAGCTCCACTAAGGTCCAATTTGATCACCTTTCCCTAACTAAAAGTTAGACTTTAGATCCTAATGGGATTATGTCTAGGCTGGGATTTGGAAACGCCTAGGCCTAATTCTCACCTTGACCTTGACTGTTGTTATTCCTTTGGGATGGCTGAATTTCACAGTTAATTAAGTTGGGAGGCTGGGGAATTGGCAAGAGGATTATCCCCTTATCAGTTTTGTTAAGAATTTTTTAAAAAGGAAAATGTATTCCTGTTTAGCTGTATAATTTTTAAGGTATAAAAGAAAATGAAGTTGGTGGAGAGAGAGAAGCATAACCTTAGGCCATCTGTTGGGAATGGTCTAGCAGAGGATGACAGAAGCCTCCAGTATTTCTTGTCTAGAAAATCTTCCTGGAGCAGGGTAGGGGGAGGGAGAGACTCAGATAACAGGTTCAAGAGAGTTAAGAAGAGTAGAACTTAAATGATGTGCCAGAATCCTATAGGAATCAGGGTGACAAAGTTTGAAAGGAAAAATTAAGCTCATGAAAAGTCGAGTCTAGGGCTTTGCATATAGTAAGTCCTTAGTATTTGGTGAGAGAATGAACAAAACTGGATTTGAATCCAGTTGCCATACAGTTTCTAAAACAAGAGATGTGAGGTGCTAACAGCTGAGCCTGGTTCATACCTGCAAGTGAACTTTGAAACTTGCTTTATACAAATGAAGAAAGTTAACTCAAGTTATTGACTGCCCATGGTTAAAGGGGGTTGAGACAAAAATCCTGGCCTCCTAAATCCAATCCCAGCACTGTGTACTCTACCACGCTGCCTCCAGGTATATACATTGCAGAGGCATTATATATGGCATAACACAGTACATGAGGTTGTGGTGGAAAGCTTCAAGACGCACATTTCTAGAATTTCCAAAGTTGAATTATCCCTAGCAATAAGACAGAAGCAGGGTCTGTCTGCTCCTTCTCTCTCTGGGGTATGTACTCTTTCTGCACATCAGCCTCAGTTTCCTTATTCTCCCAGACTGACTACTTATCTCTTCTTCTAGCTACAACAAAGGCAGCCAAACCTAGAGGCTGCTTAGAGATGCTTTGCCAGTGAATAGTCCATGTTTAGGATGAGAAAGGTGTTCTGAAATCAGAGGTTGAAGAAGCTCAGACTCTAATAATGGTCATTCGGCCAGACTATCATTTCCTTCAACTCACATTAAAGTCTTCATTCTCTGCTGTGCCAACCTCTATGATGTAATAACTGAATTTCTTTATCCTAAAATAGCCCCCACAGCAGGGTTTGCCTGACCCCACACTCTGCTTGACATCTTTGTCTGGGAAATTCAGAGTCATAAGCAGGAAGAAAAGAAGGTGAGAGGAAGAATAGCTGAGTTGCTTTTTTGAAATAATTGATAACAGAGAATAAAGCTCATTTGGCAGTAACTAGACAGAGTTTTTGTACTATTATATTCCCATACAGAATCAGGTTCTGTCCCAACTCCATCCAGAATGACCTCCAGTTAAAGGGGCATTAGGAAGCTACTCATGTGGTTAGGAGGAAAAGAGTGGGACTCCATCAAATATCATTTTAGTTATATCAGAGCTCTTTGGAAGGAATGCTAGGAAGTAGGACACTACATTCAGAGGCCCACGAAGCTTAAGACTTCAGAAGACATTCTGATTATGTGGTTTGGACTCCATCCCTCCACCAGGTGAGGAACTCAAGGCTTAAACCTCGAAGAAGGGTACAAAGAGGTTCTGAAAGGTCAGTTGTGTTCTGCCATATAACTGGTGATCAATGCCCCAGGGAGATCTTCCCACCTTCCCTGATCTCTACACTATAGGAAATGCCCCTCAAGGACCCTCATTTAGCAAGGTCTTGCTCCAAGAGCTCTCTGTAGGAAAGCCACAGTTTCGATGTAGTTACCAGTATCACTAGGGTTAAACCTATGTCCCATATTTCCAGGATAGGAGTCTGAGGAGGTTTGGCAAGGGCCCTTCTGAGGCATGGCCTTAACTTGTACCACATGAGATAGTTAACTGAACCCTCACATTTAACCTATGTGCTGTTTGCAAACAGCCTTAACATAGTCTGCTTTATGATTTTGCATTCTTTTCCAGTCAAACCCATGTCAGAGATGATAGGAATTTGGAAACCTGCTGGAAGAAGGTAGTGTTGTTGTTGTTGTTGTTTTTCGGTTAAGTAACTGTTTAGGTTAAGATTTTAATGCTTAAAGGGTAAAAGACTAAAGCCAAACAGCCCTCGTGAAAAAAGTCCAGAGAAATGAAACTTGAGGAAGCCAGATTACTTATTTAAATATGCCCGAGGCCCATCCAGACTACCAGCAGCGCTACTTAAGTATTGCTAAATTTGGGGATTTTAATGCACGAGTGTGAATGTTTCATTAGCCTGGTTATTTCACATGTGGTCTACGTCTTTCAGGCCTAGTCTCCTGCTCACAGACTGTAGGGGTTTCAAGTTGCCCTGCAAACTCTGCCTCCTACTGCTGTCTTCAAGGGTAGCCTGCCCAGGTGCTTTCAGTCCTTTGAGGGTATACTGAATCCAAATAGACCAGCTCAACTAAGTCTTTCACACCGTGAGCAGGGTTGGGGTGAAGCTGTTTTGCTTGGCTTATCCCAGACCCCGCTCCCGAGCAGTAATACACAATATTGCATTTGTATTGGAAAGTGGAGAAATGGAGGATGGGTCTGAGCTTCAATAAGGAAAGAGTAGAGGGGAGTTGTACTTAGAAATTATATCAGCAAGAAAGGAGAAAAGTTTTCAAGCCACCAGCCAGCTCAGGTGCCCAGCTCCTCCTCACAAGTCATTGGAGGGTTGAGATCCAGCTTCTGTTCAGAAAAGGCAACAGTGAGCACAGGCTTATTTTGGAGATGGCCCAAGTGTTCCAGCCTGGCTGCTGACAGCACTTTGACCACAGCTCTGAATCCCTGTTCATAGAGTGGCTCTGGGGAAGAGGCCTGCTTTGAGGGGACTGTTTAATGATTTGCCAGAGAAGAACAAGACAAACAGACTGCTGGCAGCTGCCTGGATGCAACAGGAGAGTAGATTTTTATTCCCACCCATGGTGTTGTTTTCTAGGCAAGGCATAAAAGAAAAAGTAAGAGAGAGTGTTTTGAGAGGCTGGGAGGATCATCATTTTGGGCTCAACATTTCACTGAGCCTCTATGGATGGTGCCTGAACATCCTGGCATTGGTGCCATTTGGTATTTCATCCTCAAAATACTATAGTAATTTCTAACAGAATGAAATACAGTAATTTCTTGAGCTCCAAAGAAGAAGAGAAAGATACTTACTTGGCCCCTTATGACAAAACTCTAGGCACTAAAGAGAATGAAACCAGAAAACACTTTCCTTGGCTCTTAGGAAGTCTTTTACAGAAAATGTATAAGATGAGAAAGTAGTTTCATTCTCCGATAAATTATTTTTTCTTTCTCTTCCCACAAACCCTTCCCTTTCTCCTTTGTTCTACAGAGAACAAAAGTGGTACCTTTCTTATTCCCTGTCAGCCAAAGACCCAAGATCTTCAGCCCTACCGCTCTCTACCTCTTCTTGTCCTCTACTCCCAGCTCGGTCTGAACTGGGGCCTTCGCTAATCCTCTAATTAGCCCTCATTCCCCAGAATTAAACCTTTGCCCCATATATTCCCCTAACGCCATCTACTCAATATTCTTAAATAGCACTTACCTCTTACCGTTACTTGTAACAGTGTTCCACTATGACCCATCCTCTTACCCCTTTCCCCCACCAGAATTCTTGCTTCTTAGCACAAGTTCAACAAAATATTAGTCTTTTCCTCCTTCCTGCAAAATAGATTCTGAGCTCCTTGAAGTCAGACTAGGTCTTATTCATCATTTACCATAATGCCAGGCACACAGTAGATGTTAAGAAAAATGCATGTTGAATAATCTTTTTTAATGAACAGATGTGAGATAAAATCAGTTTTGTGGTTGCTTTATTATTTGATCAATATATGATTCTTTTCAGATTTTTGCTTTTTCTTCAGAAATCTTCATTATGCTTCCTATAAGCTTAAGTTGTAAAGTTAGTTCTATAGTATTTTGACCTCTTAGGAAGGGAATGTTCTCTTCCTTCCTTTTTACCATCACACCTAAATCTCCTCCATAACCCTGATCAAAACTCATCTTTTCCAGGAAAACCTTCTTTCTTAATAACCAATGACCAGTCACTCTTTTATTGTCCTCTGGGGAAAGAGAATAGGAAAAAAAAGAAGGAGCAGGGTGGGGCAGGGGTGAGGGTAGGACACAGGGGAGGTAGAGAGGATGGTTCCTGTTCTCAAGGAGACTAAAATCTGATTGCAGATCAGTAATCGTGCATGCACATACACACACACAAGGATCTTAAGCACATCTGTCAAACAACACACAGGAGGATGCAAATTCACAGGTCACAATACATAAATTTGGATTTATAAATTCCAAGCAGCTGTGTCAGAAGCCTAAGTTTTAAAGACTTCAGATGAAGAACTATAAACATTTGCTCCCATCATCTTTTCTTTGGTCTCCTTTTTCCAACATCTTAAACTGCTCTCCTATCTAGTTCCTGCTCCTGAGGATAGGCCACCTTTCGTTTATATATTCAAATATTCCAAACATCCCCTGACTTGCTCTTTGTCAACTATGAGCTCTTTGTTAACTTCCTAATTGCTCAAACTTCTTTAGTTTCCTTGCTAAGCACAGATAGGAAGAGATAATCAAAGTGCTGATAAATGGAAGAGGAATCTTCCCCTTTATCAAACTGGCTCTGATGAATAGAAGTTCCTGTTTGCATTTGTCAGATTTGGGGAGGTGCCATTACCAGACTGAGTGGGTAAGGGAAGTACTTAGAGAGTTAGGGAGAGGAGCCAAATTCCTGGGTTGAGAGTTCATAGGGCAATGAGGATCAATAGCAGCACTTTTGATTTGTACACTGTTATCAAGGTCCAGAGCAATACTAGCCTTTGTCCTTTTAATTTTTACTCTGTTAATGGAACGCTTAACCCTAAATTAAGACTATTATTCAGCTTTGATGTTGCATTTTTATATTAGCAAAGTGCTTTATAATCCCTCACTAGCTATTTTATTCTCCCTTTATTAGCACCACCCATTTCACATATTAGGTAACTAAGGCTTGAAAAGTCAAAACAATGAACATTGGGCTTGTGACCAGGAATCCTGAATTCTGGGCATGTACTAAATCTAATGGAGATTTGAAGAACCACAGGAAGAGGCACAAGAGGCACAGAGTAAAAGCAGCACCAACATTACAAAACCCTTCTTGGGAACTAAATCCAAAATATTTAGGGCAAGTCTTCAAAATTCTATTTTATTGGCAGTAAAATTGAGAGCTTTCACTAGCTTAAATTAAAAATGTGACCACCAAACACAACCTTTAACAGGCAAACAATTTTCTTGATTGCTCAATTTCCTCCCTAACAGCATGAAAGCAGAGAGAAACAAGGATAAGCCTAAACTTAATGCCAACTGCTTCCAAAGAAAAGGGATCAATGTTAAAGCAAGACAAACATTTCAAATTATTATTGACCTGTTGAATGCTCTTTCTGGATACTCTCATCACTTGCTTTTCATGACATAATGCTATTCCACTTCTTTTCTAGTTCTTTCACTTATCTGACCATTCCTCCCTCTTGTTTCAATCTATGTGTTTATTAGGATATGCTCTCTGATCTCTATTATCTCTCTTTTGGGGTTCTTATTTACTCCAAAATCTTCAATGTGATGATTCCCAAATTTGTCTCCAAGGTCAAACTGTCCTACACTTCAAAATGCCTGTTAGACATTATTCCTACTGGCACCTCAAACTCAAATATATCAAACTTACATGATCACCTTTTTCTTGCACTCCACCTTAACCCAATAACCCTTCTTAACTTACCCATTTTTGATATTGACACCACCATTTTTCCAGCAACTCAGGTTGGGAATCTGGGTCTTTATGATTCCTCCTCTTATATCCAATAATTTAAGCTAATCTTTGAAAATATATCTCTTCTAAGTCTCTGGAATCTGAGCTATTAAAATAGGCTTCTAGGGCAGGCGAGGGTGGCGCAGTGGCAGAGTTCTTGCCTGCCATGCTGGAGACCCGGGTTCGATTCCTGGTGCCTGCCCATGCAAAAAAAAAAGACTTCTAGGCTCCAGTCACTTCCCAATCAAACTCTCTATATATCACTGCAAGATCCATCTTGCTAAACACAGCACTTACAACACTGTCTTGTTAAAATATCATCAATGGGGCGGGCCGCGGTGGCTCAGCGGGCAAAGTGCTTGCCTGCTATGCCGGAGGACCTCGGTTCGATTCCCGGCCCCAGCCCATGTAACAAAAACGGAGAAACAGAATACAATAAAACAAGAAAATGTTTAAAGATGTTTCCCTTTCTTCCTTCCTTCCTTCCTTCCTTCTCTCTGTCTTTCCTTTAAAAAAAAAAAAAAAAAAAAATATCATCAATGACTCTCTACTGTTTTCTGATTAGATTAAAATTCCTTAGCCTATCCAGTAAAGGCTGTGGAATCAGACAACTTGCTTTCATATTTCAACTCTATCACTTACCAGCTGTGGGTGATCCAAACTTTCTGAGTCTTGGGTACCTTATGGGTAAAAAAATGTGGATATCAACAACCATCCAAGATTCTTGAGAGTAAATGAAGAAACATAAAGTACCAGTTTCTGTACACAGTAGGTGCTCAAGTATTAGTTTCTTTCTCCTCTTTCTCTGACTTTTCAGCTTTATCTTCTTCTTCTCTCCAAAATGTACTACACTGCTTGTCGAAACCATACTGTATTACTCATTATTCTCTCACAATCCCTTGGAATGCCTATTACTCCTATCCTGTGATTTATTAAAATCCTACCTATCCTTCAAGGGCAAGTTTGCATGCTACCTCTTTTATAAAGAACCTCTTCTTCAACTGAATGCCTCAAATACCTTGCTTGCATCTATTTTCGGGGCACTTTTTACATTCTCCTTTATATTCTTAAATTGAGGGCAGGGGTTTCTTTATATCTCACATAGCACAATGTCCTAACATAATAGGAATCAATAAATATGTGCATTAATAATGAAAGCGTGAACTTTTGGTCTCCCAAGAGTCTATTTGCTTGTGATTCATACTTTACACTGAGTGCTATTTAGAAACACTCTCTGGAGGGATATCAGAATTTCAAACAACTTTAATACAGAAGCTGAATCAGTCTAGGATTAAGTTCAATCCCAGTTCAGCCAACAGAAATCATCTAGACCCTATTTCTCTTTGTGATATAATGTGGCAACTTATGCAAGTCTTGGGTACTCATTTGAATACATTTAGATGTGAATATATTTACTTCAGCAATGGATAAGCAAAAATGTATGATGCCTATAAAAATTAACCACTGTTAGGTTGACAATGACAATGGCTTCACTGGTGTAGAAAGGGGATCAAAAAACCATTTAGTTTCATAGATTCTGAATGTGGCTCAGTTAAAAGGTAACCATACCTTACTCTAGCATTCATCTAATGCATTTCCTCTTGACCCAGTTGACGAATAGGTAATTATATGACATCAGCCACTATGGAGTGACTGGAACATCAGGTAGCTTCATGGTGCCATATAATGTGGCACCAAGTTTCTGAATCACCAGTCACAGGTGCATCGATTCTTCTCCCCACCACACACTACCCTTCATAAAAACCACCTTATCTGATACTGCTGTTGACAAAGTGACTATGCTTAGGTCCCTGGCACTTTCCTTTTTTTCTTCTTAGTGTTTGTTCGGGTGGGTACCTCTGTACAGATGCCTATAAATGAGTGCTTATGATGCAGGAGTAACCACCCAGTCACTAGGCCTTGTTTTTGCTTTAATGGGAATAATAGAAATCAATAAATATGTGCATTAATAATAAAAGCTTGAACTTTTGGTCTCCCAAAAGTATGCTTACCTCAGAAGTAGAAGCTTATCTTATTGCTAAGCCAACACCTACCAGAAATGCTTCAGTGACTAAAACCCCTTTCCAGACAAAATACCAAACTAGTGGAGTTGCAATCTGTCAGTAAACTGACTCTTAGACTGGGTATCATCAGGCCTGTTTTTAGAGCCATCTTTCTCTCTAGAATAACAGCTATTACAATTTCTTCCCAAATCCTTTGTAATAGGGAAGATCAGTGGTTCCCAAATTTGCCTTGTCAAGATATAGGGAGCCACGTGATGTGAATATCGAGTAGGATGTTGGATGGGCACATATGGAAGGAAATTTTCCCAATAGGCATATCAGAATGGACCTGAAATGTGGCTTTTTAGTTGGCAAGTATTTAAAATAAGCACTTTTCTTCTTCTCTAAATTATATTTAGTCCTGCTTAGGAGTTATGGTATTTTGGGGAAAATAACATACACATAAACTAGATGGTGGTATATTTCAAGTGCCATATTGTGTGGTATAATCAACCATTCCTGTGGTCTTTGTGGAGGAGATAGATCTTAACCTAGTCCTTAAAGAGGACAGATTTGGAGAGGAGAAAAATAACCACATATGCAAAGAAGGTTGGATCTGATCCATAGGCATTTATCAAATGGATTTTTGGAACTTTCTAGAAAAAGCACTGAGAAAAACCAAGGGAAAGTTCAGAGTAAAAGTAGGGTTCTTGATCAGTTTCTGTCAAGTCTTCAAAGTACAAGAAGGAGAAATGGATTGCAGCACATGTGTGGGTCAGGAGACAGTAAGACTCGTCTGACTGAAAAATAGATCTGTTTGGGTAGCAAGGTTGGATCAAATTATGAAGACCACTGAATGTCAAGATAGGAGTTAGATCTTACTTTCATACATAAAAAGGTAATGACTCTAAATTTTTGAGTTAGTGGAGTCTCATGATTAAACAATGTTTTAAGCAGAACAATTTAGTAGCGGTGTACTATAGTGGACTGAAGGGAAAACTGTTGGTAGGAAAACCAGTTAGAGGCTCTTCCAGTAATCTAGCTGTGACCTGATGAGTTTGAACTCTGGCGGTAACAGTTAAAAGGAGAAGGGCTGAATCATAGAAATTATGAAGGGAGCATTGAAAGTACTTGCTAACAGATTGGATAATAGGAATGTAGGAATGGGAGGTGTTAAAAGTTCCAGACTTGGAGAACTGGGGAAAAGATGCTGTATTAACCAAAAGGGGAAAATTGAAAAAGAAGTTAGTTTTGAACAGAGGAAATTTAATTCAATTTTCAGAATTCTGAAAATGCTGAATTAGAGATGAACATTTAAATCCTACAGGCAGTTTGAGTAAAAAGGGCTGGAGATTCTGCATAGAAGTATTTATATCTTCAGATATTGATGTATTTTAAATAAATATACTACATGAGAACACTTAGAAAAGATTAAATTGGCTACATAAATGAAATCTATTAAAAGTGGAGTTTGTGGTTTATTGTGCCCTTGGCTGATTCCACTAAAATAAATCCAGGAAGGATGATGCTGCATAACCTGCCACACCACAGTGAAACACATAACTTGGCTTCTAAAGTAATTTAATGTAGAACCTAAGAGGTTCTGTAGCTCAGGGAAGTGGAATGAAGAAAAATGGGGATCCCTAAAGACAAGGCAACCTTGAAATCTTCTCTTTGAGGGTATCATAGAAACTAATCAAGAGCATTGGTTTTATTCTCCCTATGTCATATTATTAGTTCTGTAGCTTAGCTAATAGCTTTTCTAAAAGCTATCTTCCACC
Source organism: Tamandua tetradactyla (assembly GCF_023851605.1). Lineage (NCBI taxonomy): Eukaryota > Metazoa > Chordata > Mammalia > Pilosa > Myrmecophagidae > Tamandua > Tamandua tetradactyla. Next base: position 39,366,837 of record NC_135332.1, read on the forward strand.
TGGCTATGTGCTTTTTGGAAGCACCAGTAAGCCATTTCCCTGGTGCCTGTAGGCCAGATGTAGCCTCCAGGATACCAGCTAAATGGCCTTGATCTTTGTATTACATTGAATCTCTGCAAGCAGGACAAAATCTCCCATAGTCAAGTGTTCAGTTTCAGACATTAAGGCAACAGTCACTTCAACTCAGGTCGGATGTACCAGCCATGTGAAGATGGTTAACATCTGTTAAAATCATTTTGGCAGTAACAGGTAGTAACCTAGAACAGTGGTTCTCAAAATGTGGTCCCCAGATCAGCAGCATCAATATTACTTGGAAACTTGCTAAAAATGCAAATTTTCAGGCCTCACCCCAGACGAATTGAATTAGAAATTCTGGGAGAACAGCCCAGCAATTGGTGTTTTAAGAAGGCCTCTTAGTCTAATTCTGATACATGCTAAAGTTTGAGAACAACTCGTCTAGAGGGACCAAAACCATTCTAGGCAAGGAAAGCAACTAGAAGTGAAGATCAAAATTCAAGACTGATCATTTTCCAAAAGACAGACTCTGTGTTCAGATAGAGGTGCAGTAGCTTCCTCCATTATATCTCTACAAAATTAATTGGGGCAGTTTGGGTGGATCAGATAGCTTACCTCAGAGCTTCCTTGTATAAATACTTTATAAATTCTGTATTTTTACAATTCTACTGAATGACTATGATCTAACCCATGCTTTCAAATAACCACTCTGCTGTTTACCATGAACAAATAACAATGCTGGGCAAATGGTAAAGAAACTTGATTTTGTTTGCTTTACTGCCTTGTGTTCTTCTAAAGGATTTTTTTTTTAAAGATTCAATTGCTTTTCCCAAGGACTAGTGGGAAGTATTAGGTAAAAGAAATAATACACACTGAAGTGCAGCAGCTTGGTAAATAAGCAGAGCACATGATGGAATGTAAGGTTGCACATCCTCAAGCTATACCTTCTATTATTCCTGCTCAGCCAAAGTTACATTGAAAAAAATCAGCAAAGAAAATCTGGATGGTGAGAAAGAGGCAAACCCCAAATCTAAGATATGTAAAGGGAATGTAAAGGTGACCCAGAAAGCTGAGCAAAATGGAAAACAACACAAAGAAAATAAGCATGTGATCAGAGCTTTCCAAACTAGTAAATTAATTACAAGGGCCCAGTAAAGTTAATTATAGAAGGCAATCCTTTTGCTGGTTTCTTTATTTGGTCTGGAAGACTGTCTCATGGCTCTACCACTTTCCTTCAGCTGGAGAAAGTAGGAAAAATGGTAATATATTGTAAAGGAAAAGATTCTTAGCTGCTCTACATTTGGGATTCTGGTGTAAGGGCCAAAACCGGAGATTTCTGATGCTCAATTGAATCGTGGTGAGTATAGGATTTTATTTCACTTGCTTATTTAAAACCTATGGCCTAATCTAAATTCTACTCCTGTGCTATCTGGGACAAACTGCTTCAGCAACAGTAGCCTTAAAACTAATCTGAACATCTTTAGAAATAGTCATCAGAAAAAGGTCTTCTGCTTTTAAGATGCTTAGAATAAGTTGTTCTTGGTTCTCCTGCTCCGTCTTTTATACCAGAAAGTCAATGGGAAGGCAGGTCTCGTAACTCCATCCTGCACAATTCTAACTCACCAGAAAAATTCATTTACTAAGTGTCTGGGACACTCAATATGTGTATAGAAAAATTAACAATTTAGCAAAAAATGCAAAAGAAAATGGATGCGAAATATATGAAAGAAGTTAATTTTTAAAAAATTACTGAAAAATATTTTTCATCCCTGATCACCCTGTCCACACTGCAGTCCTCTTCTGAACTCCTGCAGAAACTCACTGTATATCTTATTTGGCATTGGCATTATTATAAACTCTCCTGGTAGGAGTTTTCTCTAATAAATATCTATTATTATCTAAGGTCTTTAGTTAGTAAGCTTCCTGAAGGCAAGAATGTTTATACTCCATTGGGCCCTCTCCTGGACCCAGCATTGTGCCTTGCACTTAGTTTCTAATAATATTGAGTAACTGTTTATCTAGCTGTTATGCTCCATGTACTCTATGGAGACACTATGGGCAGATTTAAAAAGAAGCAATATGGAGTAAAGGAGCAAAATGAAAGGGCAACTGTGATCTGTTCTGTTACTGTGTGTTGAAGAATACTTTGAAAATTGCTTTTTCTCTTTCTTTGCTTTGTATATATGTTATAACACACAGTTAAAAAAAAAAAAAAAAGAAAGGGTGAGAGTAAGGTTGTGAAGCTTTTAGAGCACAGATGTGGGTAGGTAAGTTGTGCTGAAAAAGGAAATAACCAATTCTAGATGATAATTCTTTTCCCACTGCTTATTCCTGGTTGGATTTTTCTTTCTTTTTTTCCTTCCAGCCAGCTGCAGAACAAAAGGAAATTAATGATTTAATTATTGTCCTAATGCTGAGAGTTTGAAAGTCGATCATTCAGGGCAGGCTGCATTGTAGGTCCCTGCAGGTCTTGGGCCTTAGTAGCTGTACACAGAGGGCCATGGCTCCAGTCGCCACAGTGGGGGCCAACGCTGGACGCCTGGCTTCTGAACAAGAGATGAAAGGCTTCTTCTAATGTAATAACCGACGGCCTCTCAGTGCTGTTTGAACTGTTTACAGACTGAGTTAACGATTACAGGCAATGTGTATCTTGGCCAGGTGCCTGAAATTCTTACCCACCCATCAGATATTATCAAAGAACCCTTCCATGCCTGGCTGGAGTCCTTCCAAAGCACCTCACAGAGATGCCGACACAAAAGGAGGAGTGTTCAGAATGTGTTCTCTCTTTCCTGAGGCAAGAGCAAGAAAGTCAGCATATTAGCCATGAATTAGGTGCTGGGGGAGGGGGGCTGAGTTTCCAGGACTGCTCAGGACTGGGGGAAGAGTCAAGGTTAGCACTGGGGCCAGGAGAACCAGATTCCTTTCCAAGCAGTTTAGGAGGTACAGGTAAGACTCTCTGCAGCTGCCAGGTAGAGGATGATGAGAGTAGAAGCACATCTTTGAGATGAAATGGAAACCACCACATGAAACCACCACATAATAGAGCAGCCCCTAAGACAGTAGGTCTGGGAGAATGGACATTATTATTATTATTATTATTATTATTACTATTATTTACCACAGACAAAGGAGGAAGGAAAGTATATATATTTTTTCCCCAGGGCAATGTACAAGTTCAAAAAGATCAACTCAGGATGAGGATAGAATAAGAGACATCAAAAATGAAAGTTAAAAAAAAGTAAACAAAGTTAAGGGGAGCTAAGATGGTACTGCTTTATTGGGGTGAGTTCCAAGAGTGTGAAAGATATCTACCCGAAAGTTATAAAAATGTTTTTTACACAAGTACATACTATTAACCATGAGACATAACAGGAATGATTACCAATAATGCCCAAAAGGCTTTCTGGGAGCAGCAAATATTAAAGAGCACTTCTGGGGACATTGAGTCTATTATTTAATTAGATGTTAACTTTTGGATTCCAAAGGAAGATAGACGTTTTACTATTTTTAAACTAAGTATCTATTGGCCTATGAATACATACAAAAGTGAAATAAATGGCAGCCCCTCCAACTAAGACTTATAAATCTAAAAAATCACTATGTAAGATAGTTGCACACTCACTCCAAAACCTACTACTATCAACACAACAACTCTCTCAATTCAGTATTACCTGTCTTTCAAAATCTAAGGAAGGCTTATATGGAATCTTTATTTCATACATGGCCTGATATTGAGGGAACAGACATCATGTAACTTATCACAAAATGCTCTCACAAGAAAATTTGAGGAGAGTGGGTGCAATTCATTCTGTTTTATCCATATATGAATAAAATTATCATTATCACATTGTGTTTTCTTAAATTTCCTTTGCAGCTTCAATTGGGTATGGTTTTTCTTAATTCTCCTGTCCTAACTTGCAGGTAACATAGCTATTATGGAGCAGCTGGTGACCCACCCTGAGTTGTGGGGAATGAGCCCTCATGTTAAAAGACTGCTCTTTATGTTCCCTACCTTGGAGAGGATGAACTCGACATTACTATTTTTATTACAGTGTAAGTCAGGGAACTGACTCATTTGATTTTGAGATTCATTGTAATGCTTTATGTTCTCTACAACAGACCACAACCCGTGTGCATTTACTTGCACAATGCCCGTAGTAGAAACATATTGAATATGGTTGGGTTGCTTCAGAGAAACACTCCCAACAATCCCTAGATACCTATCTTCTGTGATACTCTTCTCTCCTGGGAAAAGATGAGAATTCAGTTTGAATTTTAGAATATAAACAGGAATCTTGGTTGGGCTGAAATTGGAGAGAGAATAATGAAAGAGGCAATGTTAAGTTTGAGAGGTAAAACTACAAAAGGAAACCCTATTAGCTGATGGTGAATTTCACAAAGAAATTCCAGTTAGAACCTGGCCCTGTACTCTTCTATAAAAATAGCCTCAAAGAAGAAGGGAACATATATCTGGCCATATAGGTGGCTATCAAGTGATTTGATTCAGACAGAATGAAAATAGTTACGCCCTGGATATTATATAAGTGGAGAGAAATAATTTAGAAAGTTATTAGGGAAATGAGAAATTGAGTGAGCAGGAGCTCAGCGTGTGATATCACTGCAGTTCTGAGATATGCAGAAACAAGACAGTTCATCAGCTCTCCTCACACAGTGCGGGTGAGAGGACACCTGGAGCACTTACTATCCGCTGCTCACAACCCTTACTTTGTAAGAGAGATTAATACACGGGAAGTTCAAAGCAGGCCAACAAAAGGATAGAAGGACTTGAGGGGATGTTTCACAGGGCAAGTCAAGGGCCACCTAGATGAACCCTTCAGCGGCTAACAACAGCAAGGAGAGCACAGTGCAATAGTTACCTCTCTATTAACTGGGCCGCTCCAGATGCACGGACTCCACTGAAACACCAGCTGTGTCTTTGAACTTTAAGACTCTCGGGGGGAAAAAACAGCCCCCTTTCATTCTCCCAACTCCTCTCACCTTCAGGGTTGTGAAAACCTATGGAGGCACAATGGTTCAGCCATTTTACAGATATTCTGCCTTATCTAGAGAGCCGAAACTCTACAACAGGGTTCTCCAAAGTGGGGCATGGTGTTGTCCGGGCAAGTATATCAAGAGGAAAACAAAGTTCCTTATCAGTTTTCCAATAAGTTTGCTTTGCAGATTGACAATATATGGAAAATAGATAAGAAACCCTGTTTTCCTTCTTCATGAGTTACCACTGCAGCTTCTTTCTGCCTTCATAACCTAGCAAAACTAGTAAATATTAAACAGGACTTCAAATTCTTTTGGGGAAAAAAATATAAAACAATGGCTTTAAGATAGCCAAATGGTCAATCATAGCATTTCCTATGTATTCAAAATTATGGAAAAGGCAATATAATGTGAGGTAAGTCCCCTAACTTTAAGCATACACACAACTAATCATTTCTGATTAGGGTCTGGATCCATGGAAGGATGCATCCAAACATCCTGCCATAGCAGTAACTAAGACATTCCTCCTCCTTCATAAGGGACAGTTTATTATTGTATACTCGTGAACTCCTAGGGAGAGTCATAGTTCTCTGACAAGTAAATCTATCATGGTAATGAAATCAGAAAATTATAAAATACAAAAATCTGAAAAATATTCTTTTAGGAGAAAGTTGATATATAGTTCCATGCCTTGAGGATCACATGTTAAAAACCGGAAAAAAAAAGAAAAAAGATTTGACTGGTTCTGCAGCTTGAGAAAAAGAAAAGAATGTGGTTTCTCTAGCTAAAAGTTTTCTAGATGATACAGGGTTGGCAGCTTAGAAACTACTTTCTAAACAAACTGTGCAAGTGGATGACTATAAACATTTCATCAACACATTACAATAAAATCCTCAAGGAAGCTGCCTTAACATTAAGTTCATAAAAAACCACAGATGTTGATTTCAGTTTTTCTCTTTTATTTTCTATATTTTGTGATTTTTTTTCTAAAATTCAAGCTTTCATTTGATAGGGAGGAAAAAAGAAATCTTTTTCTGATGGGAAGACAGCGGTCAGCAATGTAACCTGGCATGCTGGTGTCTGTTAATGCAATCTGCAAAAAACTGTCTCCATATGAACAACAGCAGTAACACCAACTTATTCAACAAAATGATGGTTATTTTATAATAGTTATTGAATGCAGATAGTGAAGCTGATACAGTACATAGCATGGAAGGGAACAGGCCTGATCATCAAAATCTCAACCTAAATAGGACAAACATTAATATGGAGGATATAAAAGAGATATCAAATTTTCATAGTGAGAAGAAACATTTGATTTGACACAAATTTTTTAATGACCCAAAAATGAAAACAAGGGACAAGAAACAGAAGGACCATTATGTAGGTTAAAATTCTTAAGGTGAGAGAGAGGCAACACAACTGAGGAGAGAAGAGCAAGAATTTATCAGGAAAGAAAACTCAGATCCAACATGTTTAATTTGAGACAAGGCTAATCAGGGGGAAAAGAAGCTAGTTTGTGAAGAGGTTAGAGTCAATTGTTTCCTGTTAAACGAAATGAACCAAAATTATGAATGGAAGAGGGGGCTTGAGGGAAGAATACAGAGGGAGGGCTGTCCTAAGATAATCCATTTTGCAATGGATAATAGGTAATATTTCATATAATAATTTGGCTCCCCAATCTCCAAAGGCAACTATTTTAATGACTGGTCTGAGGTATGTCTAGAGGAAGTAAGTAGCCTTCCTAAAACACTGAAAATAAATGTGTGTGTGTATATAATATAATAGTATTTATATAATATAAACATTCACTTTCAATCCCTTATGTACATACACCATACTATCATAGTAATTTCAGGGTGATTGCTTTTGTATAAAGTTAAATATGACATTAATTTAAAATAATTTTCTATCAATGATTGGCATCCTCATCTTCAATTTCCTATAGAACTTGAGTTTCCTTTGTTCTGATGGAAAGATTCAAGTTTTTTTCCTCTTTGCCTTTATTTGGTGAAAGTGTAGCTAAGAAGGGATAAAGAAATTAGGGTGTTTTTTGAAAAAAACAAAACTTAAAAACCAGAGGGAAATGTGTGTGTGTATGTGCATGTAAGCAAATTCTACTGTTGGATAACCATTTAAAATCTAAAACATAGATAGTGCAACGGTAGCTTAGTTCTAGAATTTTCGACTGTCATGCTGGAGACCTGGGTTTGATTCCCGGAACCTGTACATGCCAAAAAAAGAAAAAAAAATCTAAAACATATAAACAATTCATCAATTAAGATTATGAAGAATGTCTCCCCCCCCTTTTTTTAACAGAACAATATACTAACCCCACAAAGTCAAAAGCAGTCAAAGACTACTACTAAAAAAGTATTTAGGGGATAATTCTACCTAATTCTCAAATATAGCTGTCAATAAGGGAATAAGATAAACTGATTAGATAGGTCCTTGAATGCCGAAAGCACATATTAAAAGTTTCTGATTTATTTAGTTTTCCAAGTACCAGGAAGTCTTTTTTTAAATCCAACCTATGTTGTTGAAACCCTTTCTAAAATGGACTGGTGTACTTTCCTGCCTACATACATTATATCAAACATAATTTAGCCTTTTTTTTTTGGTATCTTACAACACTACCAGGATATTATTATGGCCATTTTTTAGTACGAAATAATTTACATGCTGAAGTAGAGGAGATAGGGTGGAATGAACTTCTCGCATAATTTACGGAAATTCTTACATTATTTGTTTTTTAAATCCTTTATCTGCTTCTTTCCTTTAAATTATACCTAGCTCAGAAGTACAGGAAAAAATTTCAGTTAACTTGGTGTTTTCTATTTATGAAAATTTTCCTATAAAACTCTGGCTCCAAAGCAAGGAATAGAATTGGGAATAAAAACTCAAATGATCAGATACTAAATTGGCCTTCTTTCCGCTGAGTTTACCAATTGAACAGCAAGATATCTACAGACAAAAACCTGAACTATTTATTTGAAGCACATTCTCACAAAGCCCACTCCATAGAAATGGAGGCTACCAGTCATTTATTCTTAACACCCTATTGCTTAGGATCTCAAGACTTTGTCCAACAGCCTCAATAAATGTATAAAGATATTAAGAGCTAAAGGTCAAAAAAGGAACCATGAACATCAGACAGGGCCGCTGGAAGTGACCCAAAACATCACATGCTGGGCTTTCCTTTTTAATGATAATAACAGTGATACTGAGTGTTTATCTATGCCTTTATTTCAAAGAACTTCAAATGTTTTGAAGACTTCTCTCAATAATCTTTATTAGGCCTTGGGAAGAAAACAGTTTTCCTAAGAATCTTCAGAAAGGAAGAATACTTCCTAAAATCAATAAAAGGGAAAATATTCGGCCCCACCCCCTCCACTTGTCTCCAGTTTCACTGTGTTGCATTGGTTTTTGAAATGGGTTACAATACCATACAAGTGTTGAAAAGATAATAATGGTAATTGAGTTTGTTTCTAAAAGAGTTATAAGCTATGTGTGTTTAATCATAACAGGAAACAAGTAAGTAGAAAAGATGAGGAAATGCATAATTACTCCTATCCCATTATTCACTTATTTTGGGGAGAGACTTTAAATTGGTTAAATTACAAAACACTGAATGTAGATTTTCCATACTGCAGAATATTATTAGCCTCTAAGATGGCTCAAAGGATGGCCTTTACCTGATGGTGGTTTCTCGGCCTCAAATATTTCATATGTGTTATGACTCAGCTCTGCTCTTATTATAGTTTGCTTTATTCTTACTTTGGTCTAATACTTCTCAGATGGGAAACTGGGAGTCACTACAGAATCTTATCTGCTGAGCTTCAAAGAATTACGTGTTAGGACCAGCACAGTACAAAATGAAATGAACTGGGTATGTTTGTCTCCTGCACAATCCTGAACTCCTCTCCTCCAGCCCTTAGAAACAGAGCTGCAAAGCTATACAGGAAGCTGAAGCTTCAGCCTTCTGAGCAATTAGCTATACAGGAAGCTGAAGCTTCAGCCTTCTGAGCAATTAGTTAAGGGTAACAGTACTTAAAATACTACAAAATCTCAAAAAAAGAGGTGATACAAGAGTGAAATAGAATGTGGTTCTAGGATCCCTCAAACTTTGAGAAATAAAAACAGAGAAAGCTCTGCTTCGTGTCAGTGAATCCACACGGGAGGAAGCTACTGAGTTTACTACAGTAGAACAACCACATATACCAAGGTCCAGGGAGGGCAAGTGATTTATTATGGCATGAGCAAGGCAGTCATAGGATGTAGGTTCCCACTCCAGAGTTCAGATATTGGTAGTCATTCTCTATGCCACCACTATGGTAACAATTGATAACACTTTGGCCGACAAATTTTGGCATTAAAGCATTGTTGCTTTAGCCGCATAAAAAAAATACAAATAGCCATGCTTAGTTACTTTTGGCTAAAGCCAAACTGACTTCAAATAGGTTAAATCAATAATTCTCACATCTAATAATATTTCTTACAGAAATTAGGTGAATAAGGAGAAGTTCAATCTAATTAGTAATAATAATTTGTAATTTTCAAAAATATGCTAATAGAGAATTTCATTTCAGGTCATTACTATTTTACTCATGAGGATATGTGTTCAAAGAGGACAAGCAATTTTCCTTAAGGTCCTAAAGCTAAGAAAAATCAGAGCTGAGATTAAAATACAAGTCTAGTGAGAGCTTATTTTGCTGTAGAATATTACCACTTATTTTAGAATTCTTTTATTCTTTATTTTTTATTCTTTATATGGTATCATTATATGTGGATATGTAAAAGAGCAGCATTTGATGGTTATATTATCTTCAATTATTTGATTGGAGATAGAAATTATATTCTTAGGCCAGCAGGCTTCTAGTTAAATTCAAAGCTGGAGGATAATAAAGTAACTACCCTGAGGGAACCCAAGAAAAACTCTGATAATCCAAAACGGAAAAAGTCCTCATCCAGGAAGATAGTCTCTCAAACAACTGCCTAATCAGAAAGTATTCAACTAGTAGCCTGTAGGGTAACCTACATCTCTGGGAAAGGGAAAAAAAAAAGAAAGAACTGTAGCTTCTCACTCCTGGAAACATTTCTTGGTGGTCTGATTTCAGAGATATGTTCCTGATCTCCTAGGGCAGGTAATACTCATCTTCATGCTCATCAGACTCATAATTGCACAAGGAACCATGAGAAGTGTTTTTCAAATAATAAATTACCAAATTATTCATCATCATTAATGGACCTTCACAAAAATCATGAAAACCAGGCGAACCAGAAAGTTATATCTCCTGCATTAGATAAATTGTAAAATAATCATTGAATGGCCTGGGAAAAGACTACCCTAGAAATCAAGGGGAGAACTAGTACTAGTACTTCTGAAATTGTGACATCCACATTTTGGGGTGTATGGGTACCAAGTACCATGGTTTCTGGGTGGAATTTGGCTATAGGAGAAAATCAGATATTCTAGCAGCACTTATAAGGCAGGTGCAGTCATAAAGAACTTGACTTTTGATTCTATTGTCTCTGCCAGGGCAGGTGGTTTGGGAGAAATATGGAATCCTGCCAGACAAGCTCCAACTCAAACTTCTCTTTAGAAAACAAAACAAAACAATAAAAACAGAAACAAAATGTCAAATCCTGTTCCATACCCTGAAGACTGAAGTTGCCTGGAAAACTTGGGTATTTTTTATAATAACATTAATTTTGTTCAAGCATACATTAAGTCAGGAGAAATAAGATTACAAAATGAAAGGTCAGTTGCAGTTTGGGCACTTCCCTGATAGCTCAATTCCCTATTTCTCTATATAAACTAAAGGGAGACGCTTCACATTTCAATGAATTTCACCTGTATACTCCTAGTGTGGGAAAAAAAAAAAACTGGAATCTAATATTTGCAGAGGAGTAACACAAGCAAGTTAGCACTGCTGAGTTGACTAGAAATCTTTAGCAAATCCTACCTACCTCACAGATACTGCCTTACTTTCCCAGTACCAACTACTACATTTGTTATGGAAATGGTCCGTGCAGTGGGATGATTTCACGAAAGGGACTGTTTTTCTCTAAAAAAAACAACAGCATGTTAGTTCAGAAAAGAGTAAAAATATAAGAGATTCTTTCTGGTGACAAAGACATTTGAAACTTTTCCAGGTTTGTCTTCAGGGCAAGCTTCTGTGATTAACGACGTAGATTCCTGACCACAAGCACACTACAAGAAGACTACAAGCAAGAGTGCTCAGAGAATCATTGTGAGGGCAGCAGCTGCCACTACTGGAAATTCTGAGCATGTTGGTGTGGCTGGAAGTCTACCTCCAGCCACTAATTTGTGGTGTGATGAAGGGAGAGGAAGAGATTGGAAGTCTTCTAGAACAAACCCTCTCTTCTGTTCATCACCACAGAGCCCAGATTAAAGTAACAAGAATGTACTTTGCCCAGGGCATAATTCTACCTAAATCTGCCCTATCATTTTATTTCTCCTAATTCTTGTTTTTGTTGTTGCTAATCTGCTTTAGGAAGAAAGCTAGATAGTCTATAAATGGATTCCAGAAAATCTTGGAAAAGTTCATGGATTCAGAGAAGGCTATTTAAGAGGCATAAGTCTGAGAACAATGCCCTATAAATGTGCCGAAGAACAAGAAACAGAATATTAAATGAATCATTGTTCTTACCCAGAAAACAATTTCTTTAAGTTACAGTCTTAATTCTCCTTAAATAATAAACGGTCTATTCAGGCCCCAGAGATGAATCTGGGAAGCTAGTATTTAACATGGTTGTGCCTCTTTATGCCTGACTCAATCAAACTGTTTAAATTCAAAAGTAAGTTCCTCCTTCATTTACCTGCCAAGACCTGAGTTCAGGCCCTCAGGGTGCTGAGGTTTTCCTCTGTGGGAGAAAATGACATCATCAACACCTCAGAGACAGAAGAGAATGCAGGGAATGTGGTTCCCAATATTTGGTGATATCATCAACTACCCTGGGAGAAACCCCAAACTCCCAGGAGTTGAAGAACTGAAGGTTAAAATTTTCGTTTGTTTCAAGTATATCAATATATTTGACGGTTCCACATATCCGGTTTTAAAAGGGTGGATGAGGTGGGGAGACCACTTCAAGTCTGCAACTCAAAAGCCAAACACACATGAGTTAAGTCCAGATAGAGCTACTAAATTCATTTCTATCCAACCAAGAATAGAGAGTTAGTAATATTAGGCTTTCTCCCAGCTCTGAGATGAGTATATTCTTTGGGGGACTTGCTAATGTTGCAAGTTTGCATTCAAAATAAATTCTAGGCACTCGCATAATCTCCAGTCTTGTTCAAACTTTCTTTGATGTTCAACAACTAAGGACAAGGATCTTTGATTATAAAACAATTTCTTTGGTTGGAAGAAAATTCTTTGCAGGGCGTGAACAGCAGGAGAAAGAAAAGATTTTTCTGAAGTGCAAACTAGCTGGAAACCCCCTGGGGAAAGAATCTGATTCCCAGTCTTTGAGAGACGCGGGCCTGCCTGTACAAGCTGCATCTGCCGAAGGCCTCTAAGAAGGAGCTTTTGTATATACTGTACGGCCCTCAGCAACAGCACAGCGGCCCTTCTCTTTTTTTTTTTTTTGCCAGCGGAAGTTTTCCAACTCTGGGGACATACAATGCAGAAAGTCACGGTTAAATAACAAGGCATAGTTACTAATCAGATGGCCTCATTTTAACTCCTCCCAGATGCCTCCAGATACTTATGTACCTCAGGATTAGAGCTCTGCCCCCTTTAGCCCCACATGTGAACATCTACCAGCTGCTCTGAAATCTTATTTCTAGTGTAATTATTCAGCTTATTTCTAATAATTTAACTTCCCAAAGTATTTTAGGATCAGAGGTTTTACAGTCCTCCTCCTACTGCTTTGGTCTAGACTGGCTCTAAATTATATTGCTTGCTCTTCTAGGCCTTTCCAAAGATTCAGATTCATTTACGTGTAGGTTAGTGATTGAATTCAATATGGTTTGGTTACTGGGCTAGGCTTTGATGAAGGATTTAGAGTAAGGGTCCTCAGTTTACTACAGATATTCTGAAATACGAATTTCCAAAGAAAGACTTTTGTGTGTGCGTCAACTAGAATGTAAAGACAGTATAGGACTGGTAGATTGGGAGTGAAACTGAGACCTATGTTCAATTCTGCTACCAATTTGTTGTGTGACTTTGAGTAATTTGGTCAAATTTTTTTGTACCACCTACCAAATAAATTTTATCTCAGAAAAGAAATAAATAGGCAAATCATATATCTCTTCAATGTAATAAGTCTATTTCTAAAATTAGCATAGATTCTGAAAGTTTAGAGTTGGTAAGGACTTAAAAGATTATCTAGTTGCCCCACCAACTTCACCCCATTAGATGAAAGGTTAAGTGACTTGCTTAATTACCTTTTAAAATGGTCATAAGGTACCTATGGACTTTTCACATACCCAGAGGTGGCATCTAAATAATACCAAATAATATTTAACAACAATCAAAAATTGACTAGGACTTAAGCCCAGTATAGTACCAAGAATAAAGTCCTTCATGAAGTTAACAAACATGGTCTCAAGAACTTTAAAGTCAGAAGATCAATATGATTCTAAGTAGAAGATATAAAAACAAGAGAACATGAAATCTGAATTATATAAAAGATGTGTTCTTTTTTTTAGAGTGGATAATTCACAAGGCAGTAGAAAATGGTGTGAGAAAAAAAGAATAGGTATCTGTAATAATTTTTTTTAGGAAACATCAAGGTTACTAGGCATAAAACATAAGACTTTCAGTCTCATCCAAATTATTCTACAGCAATTACGGTTATAACAGTGTTTCTCAACTGCCACCTTATATATATAAAATAGTATCTATATATATGTATAATAGTACTCTTTTGATATATTAGCACACTCAAAATTGAGGTGTAGTAACTGAATGTGCTATTAAAAATAACAATTGTTTATAGTCCATTTCGTTATAACAGAAGTATTCTAAATCTTTAACAAAAACAAACAAGCAGTGGTCTTAAGCAGTTATGTTGCCATCTCGAACAACTACCACTGTGTTAGAGCCAGGGATCATGATTTCTAAATAATCTAATTTCCTATCTTGAGGAAGAATGCTGGTTTTTGTGCTTACAGTTCTTAAGAACCCTAACTTTTAAATAATTTTGATTATTTTGGTGTTTCCAAATTTTCAAATTAAGTACAAATTCCAATATATTAAAAAGTGCAGAGCAAAATTTATCCATGAACTGTAATGTTTAAAACCCAAATAAAAATAAGAGTATGTAATATAGCTTATTGAAATATAAGTTTCAATAAACTATAAGTAATATAGTTTATTGAAAAACAAACAAGAAACAACAAAACTTTGGCATTAAAAACAAGAGACAAAGTTTTCTATTATAGCTAATAGAAACTTAAGGGCCTACCCTAGGGAAAGCATGGAGCTAGGGGGTGGAAATCAAAGAGATAAAGTAACCAAAGTTAGTTTCACAGCCTCTAAAGTAACCAAAGTTAAAGTTTGTTTCACAGCCTCTGTCCTCTGAATTTAGTAACCAAATGGACACAGAGAGCCACTATTGTTCTACTTACATCAAATTATTTTTTACTTAAATCAAATTATTTTACTTTTATATCAAAACATTAGTAAAATATCCTTTATTCTTATGGGCCTTTTAGTGAAACCACCATACTGAAGCGTTGTAAGCATATCTAAAACTGATACAGATGCACTTGGTATTTAGAGAGCAGAATTCCTTCCTACACATAAGCAGATCTTTATCTGATACCAATTTTCACTTTTGGTGTTCCTTCCTCCTAGGTCAGGCCATTCCTTTTATAAATGCATCATAATATTTTTGTTTGTTTGACTTCAAGTAATGCATATAAATCCTTTTAAAATTAAGTGAACTGAGGGTAAATATGTTTTGATTTTGTTTCATTTCTTGAAATAATTAGAGTTATTTTAGGACAGCAGTTCTTAATGTAGAGTCTTCATATCCCTAGATATGTCTCAGAGACTCTATCAACGCACTGAAGTTTTATGAAAAATTGTGCATGTTAGTACATATGTATTTTGTACGTATGGCTGATAAAGTTCATCACATTCTCAAAGAGGCCTGTGACATCAAAAAAGGTACATAAAGAAAAAACAACAAATACTGCTTTAAGATATCTTAAAACCAGAATTGAGAATCACAAGTTTAAGGATTAAGAAGGTGAGGTCCTTTGGATATATGCTAATATCTTATAGTCAAAGATTTAGTCAGTACCACCCAATTTGTTTCTTGGAAAACCAGAATTTCCTAAAAAGCAAGGGTTGAGTTATCTATTAAACTAAAGAAATGCTGTTTAAGAAATTCTGAGTAAAGGAGAGCCTGAAACACATCGATTACAGCCACGTTGAAACAATCAAGGAGACCCTTTGCTGTTGGTAAGTCAGAGGAGTAAAGTAATATAACATGCTATATCAAACCCATAACACCCAAAACAATTGCTCTCATAATATACTTAAAAATGTGATTGAGAGAGGGTGGGCCATGGTGGCTCAGCAAGCAGAGTTCTTGCCTGCCATGCCAGAGACGTATTTTCGATTCCCGGTGCCTGCTCATGCAAAAAAATATGATCGAGATAAATAAACCTGTTCATCTTAATCTTTCAGCTATCAGAGTTACTCAACATCATCATGATGTCCCTTTATAATCATTCAACAAATAGATGTATTTGTACCCACTATGTCTAAAGCATTGTCCTATCCCTTCGGATACAGCTTTGAACTAAAGAGATAGAAATCCTTGCTTACACAGAGCTCATATTCTCCAGAGGGGAAACAGACACCTACAAAAATAAAACATTACAGCATGTCACATGTTAATATATTTATGAAGAAAAATAAAGCAGTGAAAAGGAATATAAGTCCTGGAGGGAATATGAGTCCTTTAGAATAGCATGATCTTTGAGAAGGTATGTATAACATTTGGGGGTGACATGTGGGGGTATAAGAGAAGCAGATACCTGGGGTATAAGAGTGTCAAGCCGTGGAACTATCAAGTGGAAAGGCCCAGAGATGGGAAGATGCCTGGCCTAATTAAAGGACAGCAGGGGACCAGAGTATCTCAAATGCAGTGAGGGGGAGAAGGGGGAAGAGTTAGGATACCAGATCAGATCATGAAGGTTCTTACAGGTCATTTGTAAAGATTTTGGCTTTTACTCTAGTCACAATTCTCAAACAATGAACTCAGGACAGAGCATTAGCTCATAGGGCTTTTTGAGACATAAAGCTGACAAACTGCTTCACCATTAGTCTTCTGAAGGACTGACCACATTGAGCAACGTAGATTCAAACAGAGGCTATCTCAGCCATCAGCAACAGTGTAGCTTTTTAAGGATTTCCATAGTACAATTGACCTCTAAGAAATTCACATCCTCAGATACCTCAAATATTGGATTCCTCTACTATCTCCTACAAAACAGACTGGATCCACCTCTGTATAACTTTGCTCTTAGATAATTTAATTTCTTTCTTTCCCCCATATGTTTCCCTTTCTGTAAAACAGAGTAAACATCACCAGTCGTTACCTAGCTCGCATGTATTTATGAATCATTTTAAGCTTCTTGGAAGAAAATTACAATATACATCAATGCAGCATCATTATTATATTCATCTCTAACAATACTTTACTACCAATTTTGGTTCCTAACAGGACATTGCTTATTTATAACATTTTTTTCTGTACTGTACTTAGCAACAAAAGAAAAAAAATGCAAAAATGTTCCAATAAACTCTCAATAAAAGGCACTTTTATTGAAAAGAAAAACAAACAAATCCATGAACCTAGGAATACCTTTAATACTATCAAAAAAGTGAAGTAAGTTACAGTTAATTCTTAGAAAAAGAAAATAACTTCACACATACCCTTTATTACAAAAACCAAGGAAATGCCTACCCCCAGCTCAGCTAAATGAACATAAATAGCCTGATAGGAGCACTAGCCAGAGGCAGTTTATTACTTGCAATTAACCTCAGAGATTTATGAATGTGAACTTAGAAAATTATTGCTGGATTTCCATATGAAGTATGGAACTATTATATATATAAATCTATTTGACGGGAGCTTATAAAAAAACACCTAATTAACTTGAAAAGTTATCATTAAAAATATTCTGCATCTTCCTTCTCTCTTCGGGGTTCCAAGCTTTCAACAACAAAGCCAAGCCAAGAGGGCTCTGAGCTAGGACTGGACGAGGCAAGCACATAAGAATGTTTGTGCACAAAGAGGAATTCTGTCCGATGGTGTACTTCTGACCACATTCCAAAGTCAATTATAAATTAATTGGATTTTCTGCACCTCCATTAACATAAATAACTGAAGAATTGACTGTACCTTGAATTTTAACTCTGTACTTCTTTTAAACTTGGTCTCAAAGCAAAATAACAAAATCTACTTTGAAATCTCTGTCTCCAAGGAACTCTAACTTAAGCAGTGTCTGTAAAATGCATTCTATTTCAAAGTTTATGTCAGGTTCCCATATTAAATAATTTACCATAAATGGTTTAAAAAGAAGAGAAAGGTAATAAAAGATGTTACACTAAAAGGGAGATACTGAGTAAATAAATGTTCTGATTTACAAATATCTATAAATGAAACATGAAATGAAAGAAATAGGATAAATACAGAGATTATTATAGGTTAGTAGGTTCATAATTGTGATATATAATATTATAGGTTCATAATTGTGTATTATGAACCAACCTCTGAAAATGGTACTCATCACTTTCATTTATTCCTATTTTGGAAACAAATCCATCATTTATACAATTGTTGTTTGTTCATCTATAGCATTCTTAGATTAACAGATTTTAGAGGTGGAAAATCATGGGCTCTGGGGTTCAAGTTTCAGCTATATCAACTACTGGCTACATGATGCTGGCAGATACTAACTTTTGGAGTCTCAGTTTCTTTATCTGTAAAATGTGAAAAAATACTATACTTCTCTCACAGAGTTATTATGAGGATTAGATGAGTTAATACATGTGTAAAGTGTATAAAACAAGTTTGGCAGCTATTATATTTCAAGCCTTCAATTTTACAGCCAGGGAATCTAAAGCCTAGAAAGGCAAACTATTTTGTCCCAAATCGTGCAACCATTTATTGGCAAACACAGAACTAAAGTCAAGTCCCTCAAATTGCATTTTAGGCACTTTTTCAATTATACTTTGCTATATAGCACTGCTTCTGTGACTTTGCCAATTCAAGATTTCTCTTCCCCACTCCATTACCCCCAAATAATTAATTTCAGACTCTGATTACCAACAAAGTAAAAATGCAAAGATAGGATAACTACATGTTGACTAACAGGTAAAATTAAGGGGGAGGCAGAAACATTATGCAAAGGAGAATTTGTCCAGGAGGTATGCACTGCTACTGGCCAAATGCTAAACTACCACCACTCCCATTATAGGTCTGAAGCCTTAGGGCACCACATTCTAATCTTGATCATAACTTTAACCTTGAGTCTAAGAAAATCCAGGACAACCAGTGGAGCAGGAAGAGTGTGAAAGTTAAATAACTGGTGACTTCTACACTAAGAGTCTCTCTTTTTCTCTGAGAAGAAAAAAGATTAATTTTGAGTTGGTTCTGTAAGCAACATTTATAAATAAGGACCAAGGATTGAGAAAGAAAATATGACTGTAATTATTTTTAGAAGTGTCAGCAATGATAATAACAGAAATAGAAATAAACATTGATAAGTGGCAAATAAACTAGAAATTAGGCAAAGTGGAAACTCCAGCATATTTTCCATCTACCATGGTATAAAAGCAGGAGAAGAATATACTCAAAATAAAAATAATAGTAGGAACAAGTTATAATCACTATCACTGAGTCCTCAGTCACTGGTAAATAATTGTGGTATCTGGGAAGTTTCTTTAATATGGTTTTCTGATGGCTAGTAAGGGAAATACTCATAAGAATAACAGTGAAAGGTTATTCTAAATATATAAACTTATTGGAAGACAAAAAAAAGGTATGAAGAAATGAGAGAAAAGGAAGACACAAGAATTTTGGAAATGTAGGGGAAACCTAAGAATTAGATACTTGAAAAACCATGGCAAACCTACTAAAAGGGATCTGAAATGATATGGTAATACAAAGAAACAGCTCTTAGGCAAAACAAGAAGGAAAGCAATATAATTTGGGCAGGTCTAAGATGGGGGTTTTGACATGCAAAAGAGAAGATGTGAGAAACAGAAAACAGTATAAGTCACATTTCCTCTTCTACTTTGACTTTCTTCTAGTACTGATAAAAGAAAATCACATTTTAAAACTTTGAATATACCTTGTAAAACACATATTACTATTGGCAAAGACAAACTCAAGCACATAAGTATGGGATAAGAATTAGGATAAAAATTCATCAGGCCTGGCCTGCAATGCCCTTGTACAGCCATCAAATGAAGGTGAGACAAGCAAAATTATTTCAGAGATAATTCTATGGTCCATTTTATTATTAAACAAATTGGGTACACATTGTCAAAATGTCTCCCTTTGTCTAAGGAAATTCAAAATTGTAATACAAGTGACAACTCAGTTAATTTGGTCCTTATTAAATTGTACACATCTGAATTAATTGAGCAAAATGTAAAGGATTATCTGATTTTCTGAAACTTCTGGGAATTCCAGAAATCACAACAAGGTTATTTAAAAAAAAAAAAATCACCGTTCTCATTCCTTTACATTTCCCAATGCATAGCTTCCCCAATTTTACAAAAGCCTAACTGCATTGGAAGACAATCAGCATTGGAGACAACCAATCTCAACAGGGAGCTAGAACAATGCATAGATAGAAGGATTTATAGGATTTCCCAAAATTCCTCAAAGCCAGCAGAGAAGACTGCCTTTAGAATTGTGACACCAGAGTACAGCTATATACCAAGTAAACTAAAGAGCAGCAAAGCACAACTCTAGGAGGCATAAACAGAACTTCAGCTTAATGGGAGGCTTGGTTAACCACAGTTGAGTAAATCTGAGTGGCAGTGTAATCTGATAAGGAACAAATAGCATGGATTTAGAAGTGTAAACTATATACCCCTAACACACTAGAGTTCTTTGAAAGAGTTAATCAAATAGTGGATAAAGAAAAACTGACGCAATTCATTCAAAAGGTTGATTTTTTTTTAAAGTATCTCATAAAAGGCTATTAAGAAAATGCAGTAACTGTTGTAGATTAAAAAGTGATTAACAGACAAAAAGCCATGGCCAATACCACAAATCTCCAGAAGTTAATAGTAGGCTAATGCACACATTTTTTAATGACCCAAAAGAAGCCAACGTGAACAGAAAATGTTAAGAAAGACCGAACATTGCTGATGACACTAAACAATCTACTGTAAAGCCTAGAAGGCCTTGCTAAATAATTACATACTATGAATTCCTTTTTGACAAAATAAAGAAAGTATACTCAAACTGATAGGCTCAAGGTTAATAGTTAAACAAACACCAAGATTAGCAAGATTTACTACAATGAGAAAAGTTAAAATAAGAGAAGATATGATAAAAGATTGATAAAATAGTGAATGGCAAAGAGAATGCCAGCTGTGCCTCTTATTTACTTTTTCCTTCATGCAAATATAGAAACTTTATGTATAGCTTCATGAAAATGGAAGACAACAAATTTAAAATAAAAGAGGATGACATTTTATACAGCATATAATTAACCCATTGAATATGCTGCCATAGAATATTATTCAGGCAAAAATTTAGTATGATTCTCAAAGAGTTCAGAGATGTCAAAATGTGGCTTGATAGTTAAATTAGCTGGGATAAAAATTAAAATAGAGATCATAGCCTATGCTTCAGTGAAGGTCAGGAAGGAAAATTTCCTTTCTAATTTCTATATTCAAAATGATTTATGATTTCAATTTTTAAGTATTCCTACTCCCAACCTACAGACCAAATTAAAAAATAGACTCTCATCAAAAAATCTTATACCATTTTTTCAGATACACTCTTCTCATTTATTTTTCTAAATAGCGTAGCATTCCATTTCACCCAATTCTTCTTTTATTTCATTTATTCCAGATTCAAAATGTTGCTTAAAAAGTGATTATCAATTTTTACGTGGGACAGAAGTCCTAGAATGAGCTGGGACTCAGCATCAAGGGATTAAGAAGACCTTCTCAACCAAAATGGGGAAGAGAGAAATGAGACAAAATTAAGTGTCAATGGCTGAGAGCTTTCAAACAGAGTTGAGAGGTTATCCTGGAGGTTATTCTTATGCATTATAGAGATATCACCTTTTTAGTTAGGGTATAATGGAGAGGTTGGAGGGAACTGCCTGAAAATGTAGAGCTGTGTTCCAGTAGCCATGTTGCTTGAAGATGATTGTATAATGAGATAGCTTTCACAATGTGACTGTGTGATTGGGAAAACCTTGTGTCTGATGCTCCTTTTATCTACCTTATTGACAGATGAGTAAAACATATGGATTAAAAATAAATAAATAATAGGGGGAACAAATGTTAAAATAAATTTAATAGATTGAAATGCTAGTGATCAATGAAAGGGAGGAGTAAAGGGTATGGTATGTATGAATTTTTTCCTGTTTTCTTTTTGTTTCTTTTTCTGAATTGATGCAAATGTTCTAAGAAATGATCATGCTGATGAACATACAACTATGTGATACTTTGTGAGTTACTGATTATATACCAAGAATGGAATGATCATATGGTAAGAATGCTCATGTTTGTATGTTGTTATGTTTAAAAAATAAAAAATTTTAAAAAAGTGATTACGAAGACCCACTAAACCACATATTTAAAAAATCCTTGTTTGGAAAGGAGAGTCCTACAATGCGTTTCATTTTCCCACCTTCTTTCTCTAAGTAGACAATACTCTAAATTTACAAGATTCTTTGATTCTGTTCGTATCCTAAAATAAAAATGTGAGTTTGAACACTAAATCATATTTAACAACATTTCAATCTGTATACAAGAGCTACAACAATAACTATCTTTTTATAAAATGAATTTTAATCAATAAGCAATGTATTTTATGGAGTAAGACACGAGAATGCCACATTAAAAAGGTACAGCCCTCTAGGTTCTGTCTTCACCACGGGGAATGAGCAATTGGTCTATGAAATGCTATGTCTCCAATCAGTTCATAACGTCAATACATAAAGAGTAGGCTATGGATGAGCTACAGGCAAAATTCACAACCTGAAAACCAAGAAAATGTCTGAAAAATTGTGGGTCAATAAAAAATAAATTCTAAATTTAAAACTTTTGAAAATAATAAAATTGTGTGTGGACAAGACAAAAGTGATCAGGAGGCAGGTTTACACCTTGTGTCCATTTTGTAATCCAGTCCTCTCCATTTTGGGTTTAGCAATAGGGTGCCAAACATGTTGCAAGCTCTGACTGAATTTTAAAAGTGACAAAGTGATCAGATATGCTCCAAAGGTATTCCAAAACAGGGTGCTGCTGACCATTAAAACCAGCTTTCTTAACGCTCATTTCAAATTTAAACAGGATGAAAAGTACAGTCCTAGGGTCAATTAAATGCAAGCCTACATATTTCACCTACCAAAAAATGTATTACTTGCAAAGAAAGATCTTAATATGTATACCTAAAAAAGGCAATGTAATACCAGAGTTAGAAATAAGGAGATGATCTTCTAAAATACAGGATTTATATATTTCTTCGTGAGCAAAAAATAAGAATTTGCTTTAAGAAATTTGCCAGGAAGGGAAATTGTCAAAAGATGGAAAAAATAGAAAGTTAAGCAGTCCAATTTCTTGAATGGTATTTGGATTGAGAGACCGAAAAAAAAAATGTATATTTCAAACAGATGGAAAGTGAAATATAATAAAGTTATCTTACCTGCATTAATTTTCCTTCCGCTGGAGTTATTTCAGCAACACCAGCAAATACTCCTTCCAAAGTGAGATTCAGTTTTCCTGTGGGGTCCATTTTCAAGGGGATCACTCTGATAATAGCTTTCTGCTCTGTTGATCTTTCAGACTCCACTGTTGCTGCCAGTACCAGTCCCGTGCGTCCAAAGCCTGCCTGCAGGGCAGCCATCAGCAGCCAGGGCCAGAGGGCAGCCAGCTGCAGCTGGTGGCCACCACTCATGCTACCAGCTGCAGCAATGCACTTCAGCCATACATGCTGCTTCCTCTAGCTAATACCAAATGCAGGTTTCCAGATCCAGACAGACAAGAGGAAAAGACAATTTTTATGCTTCAGTTTCAGAAAGCCAAGCTGTGGTTTTGGCCTTTCCTTTCTCTAAAGTATATTTCCAAGAGCAGGTGACATTCTTATTGGGGCAGAGAAGGGAGTTTTTAGCCCACTTCTGCCGCAGGTATGCCATTTTCTCCCATTTTCATTTTGATTTAAATAAATCACCGCTTCTCTTTGGAATTTCCAACTATGCTTGAGGCTGAATGTCACATTGTGAATTTTAATTATGTCAGGTCACTTGGTGTTGGTCTTCCATATGCATCAAGTTGCTGAGCCACTGAACCCAATGTTCATGAACAAAACAAGGCAAAGTAAATCGCTAAGGCCATGCATCCAAGCTGGGAGTGAAGAATCCAAGCCCAGAAAGTGAAGAGGTGGCCCTTTTTAAGCCACAAAGTTTGCCAATGGTAAATGACTAAAGATCAAGGAGAATTTATTTGAATGGGGAGAAGAGAGGAAACAATGTTAAACAAAATTTCAGGCCACACCTTGAGGGATGTCCAAAGATGCTACAACAGGTATTCAGAACAGTTTCCACATTAAACTATATTTCAGCATAGCCAAAGTTATAGGCCCATTGAATTTATATGCTTTTCATGAACTTGAACATAAAGTATTTTGTGTTCTACCAAAATCTGCCTATAAGTTAGATGTCTAATTTATTTGTCTTTACATTTACAGGATAATCCTAAGTATTACAACTTTTCCAACATTAATAATTAGAGGAACATTTGAAAAGGTTAGCTCTGTAATTATTTTTTCCAGTTAAAATTCATATCTCTATCTCCATTTTCTTTCTCTCTTAGGGAGTCCAGCTTTAATTCTCCAGCTTGATAATGTCAAGCACTTTGATTTCCCATGAGATGCTGTTGGAAACTAATTTCCAGATTTTATAATCTGTAATTTTCTAGGGTCATAAGAAAAACAAAAGACTATTTCTAACACGTTTTCAAATTCCTTGAGGGGGTGGGGAATAAAAGATAGGGGGAGTGATTAATCTCAGTCTCTGAGTCAAATACTCTGAAAAAGCAAAATTAAGCCCGAGTAGATCTGGGCTATTCCTAGGCACATTTGAGAATTTGGGTCTTTGTGTTAAGATTTTAAAATATGCACCACTAAGTAAATATAAGTGCACTTTCTCCACAAAGCCCAGTGTGTTCAGAGATCAAGTTAAAAAATCTTACAAAGTCTCCAGAATAAGAGCTGAAAAGGCAAGCAACTGAACATGAACCTGTTATATAGATCCTTTTCTTTTGCTGAGGCAGAGAAAAAAGAAAAAAGAATTTCAAAATAAATCTGCAAACCTGTTGTGCTGTCGGGCCCACTGGAATCCACGGGGGTGAGACAAGTTCAATTATGCTTTTACAGATCCTGCTCAAAAAAAGTTTTAACTGCTTAACCAAGTACAGCTCATTCTTCCACCTTCTTACTCTGCAACCAAACCAAGTGCCCCACACTGCAGGTAGGTGCCGAGAAATTCCACAGCCTGAAAAAATAATCCATGCAGGTCAAAGGAAGAAACTTATTCCAGGATGAGAGCTAGTGTCCCCAAGAACTCTAAAAACAAATTCATAAGGGATCCAAAATCATTTTTGAAATCTCCTCTCTAACAAAAGTTCTTTTTCTCCCCAAACAGCACATTAAGTGATCAAATCTTGAAAGAGAAAAGAAGCAAAGTAGCAAACATATCAGCAACAATTCACTACCAGGAACACAGAAAATTCCAGAGGGAGAAGGCAGTATCTCTGAATCATTGATGGACTTGGAAAGTTCGGAAGGATTCGAGTGCTTCCCTTCAAGAAAGACATTTCTGGATCAACTCCCTAGAGGAGGAAGCCTGTGGTTTGTAATTGGTGTTCTAGCTCTGACTCCCTCCCCTGGGACTGAAATCACGCTCTCTACCTGCTGACACAAAGTGTGGGTGGAGCAGCTAGAGGCAACCACCCTCCATCCCGCCCCTCCTTCTGTCTGGCTAGGACACAGGCTTGGGTGTGCACACACATTTACCCAGACACGTTCATTCACTTTCGCTGCTCCCTCAGCTCCTCTACTCCCTCTATTGAGCCACAGCCAAACTGCATCCAGTTCAATTCTCAATACCTTTTCTGGGTTTTAGCGTCTATAAGTGGCACAAAGCTAGAACAGTGATCTTGTATTTAGTACTTAACTGATTTATCGCTCTCTTATGTCAGCTACTTGGGAAGGACTCTGTCCATTTCACACATACCTTTTCTTCAGTTCTTACTAATTTAAGTTCATTAGCTCTTTTTTAAACTGTGCTTATACGGAGCTTTCAGATCAGATTGATGTCAGAGGTCTGGAATCCAACTTTAATTTTCTTCTCACACCTTTGGGAGATAAAATAATGGATCAGACCTATGCCCTGAACATAAGACTGCAAATAAGTCTATGTCATGAATCCAAGCAAAGGGGTAAAACTATGCTTAATGAGAAGAACTTAGTAAAAAAGAAACCAAATTTTTGGCTAATTAGCATGCTCATGAACTATAATCCTTCTAGTCTCCTTGTCATTAGAAATAGTGCAAAAGTTTCAAATATATGTTTCTAAAGCTTTGACGTTTAAGTTTACCAAATTATATTTGATTGTGGCCAGAATTTTCTAACTGCTACCAGTAATCTTTCAAAATTGTACAAATGAGGCTCTGTTTGATTATCTATAAAATGGGGATAATAAAAATTGTATTGTAGGTTTTCTGTAAAGACTAAATGGCCTAATGCTTATGAAAGCAAAAAGTACGAGTAACCTATTTACCTTGAACTTTTTTTTTTCTATAGAAGGCTCATGGGGATAATTTCAGAATTTTAGACCCAATAACTAATCTAGAGCAGAAAGAAATATTCCAAAGTAAAATATTAACTTAGCACTTTCTCTCTTGGTTGTACCTGAAGAACATAATGCAAGTATAGATTTTTTTTATAGCTCCTTTCCTAAAGCTATAAAACTTGCTCTAATTCTTTCAGAGAGAATTTTTGAAAATTTGCTATGGTTTTACATTTTATTTTATATCTGCCACATAATAGTAGAGTATAAATTAAGCAAAATACACATAATTCTATTACTGACATGTGAAAAAAAAAAAGCTTGAAATTAAATAAAAAAAGTAACCTGCAAATGGATTTTGCCTTGCCTATTCCTGCTTGAAACTTGGAAAGGAATTTAGTGACCCCAAACACAATACACATAAAGAAAGAGAGTCATAGATATGGTTGTTCTTTCTTGAGGAAACTCCAAGGACCTGGAATCATGATGATGGAGCGTGAACCTGGGGACCTTGAGAGTCAGAATCAAACCAAACAGCCTTATGTAGTTTTAGTTCACTGATACACTGTTTATTTACATCACCAGAATTGAGAAGCAAGATAAATTTATTCTCCATCTTCAAAGTTTTGGAGTTATCCTTCAGGGGCTGATTAAGTTGAGCCATGACAATTCCACAGAAATACCATAAAGATACCATCGCTATGGTGATGAAACCCCCACCTCACTGACATCTACTACCTAATATCCACAGGAGACACATCATCCTTCAGGATCTACTTTCATATCTGGATCAACTAAAGTTACTGAAGACTGTTCATTCTTTTAAAAAAAGTAAAACAGGTCCAGCAATTGTCCTCATCCTTAATGGCATAGTAAAGATTCAACCTCTGCTCAAGTTCAAATGAAAAAACAAACAAAAAAAATACATTTTTTAAAAAGTCAGATTCTTTGAAAAACAGAGTACATTCTCCTTTGAAGTTTATCGTTATGGTTAATGTTCATAATGACTGAGTTTTCGATTGATCACCAATCAAAGAGTAAAAACAACCAACACAAGTCTAGTTGGAACACTCACTTTATTGTTTACTGATTGAAATTTATTGGTGCTTAAGGTGCTGAAATACTGAAGTGCTAGTCAGGAACCTTGTTCGTATGTCTCAGACTCTACTGGCTAATTCATGCAAAGATTTTATTTTATCTTTTGCCATTTTGCCCAAGTCAGTGATGATAGCTTTAGTTAATAGGTACCAGACATGTGAGTATAGCAGGAGATCCAGCTCCTTGGTCTGTTGTATTCATATATAAAAAAAGTTTGGAAAGCTGATTAAGGCATTTCACTAATTAAGCCTTAAAACCACTGAAACTAAACCTATGCCAAGGTTCCTGCTTGACACATGTTATTCAAAAGATATTATCTCTTTCAACATATACAAAGCTCAGAAAGACATATTTAAGGGAAGGAGCATCACCTTCACAGTATATCAGCTTTTCAACATGACAGAGAAATAGTAAAATTCTTTCATTTGGAAATTGGGTCTCTTCTTCATATACTCTGCCAAAAGATACAGTCTGGCCAAAAGACGTAATAGTCTTGATAATTTGCATATCTTTTAAACCCTGTTAACAAAGATGAATAAATGCCCATCACATGGACATCAACTACCCTAATCAGATGGACCAGATAGGCTGTTTTTTCAGAATTTGCTTTTATATCTAAACTGAGTTACTGTAGGTCTTTTGCAGAAATCTAGATCTCTGTTAACACTTCTAGGGCTTGACATCATTGGGATGGCACAATGCAATTTAAGAAATAGATTAAGTTTCTCCCACGATGGCTAACATAGTACTTATATCACTAAGTGCCTTTTTTTTTTAGTTAGTTTATATTCCTAGGAATTTCCTTTTGTTTCTAGGGGTGCTCACCAGGAAAACTGAGGCAGGTCCAATAAGAAAGTTCTAGTTAATTTTAAAAATTTTAAATCAGAAACTATTTTATGCTGTCATTGAATGAGCAAGTGAGGGATTAATGTAGAAATTGGACATCCAAGATACTTCTCCTAGTAAGCTGAACCCAAAAACCAGCCCCACAATCCTACTACTCAAATTTAGAACCCTACCAAGGGGATAAAATAAAAATGTTACAGTCTATCCCACTATCCAAAATTCTCTCAGAAGCTTAAACCAGATATCAACTATGAAAGCGATCAATGACATAGCTTCTGTCAAATGACTACCAATCAGTTTTTCCCGAAATTTGTACACAATATTTTATATAGATGAAGATTAATACTTACTGAATATAGAAATCTAAAATAAGAAAACACCGTGTTAAATCCCTTAATGTTTCTGTTCATACATTGTACATTTTCCCTTCAAAATAAAAACATTACACATGCATCCTTTATTTTCTATGTGGCAATATTAATAAAAATATAAAGCTATTAAAACATTTAAATCTATCAGCATTTATAAATACAATTATATTAAACAAGTTAAATATTTTCTTTAGAATATATTTAAATAAGTGACATACTAACAAAACCCTTTTTACCATTTCTGATAATATATCATTAAAATTAAAGAAAGATAAGAAAATAGAAGAATGCTCCCATTAGTATAAAAGAATTAGGGGCTGTTAAGTGTGATGGATGGTCCAAGTCCGGATGCCTTGCTCTTGAAACAGAATGCTGGGTTAGGAAGTAAGAACATTTCCTGGTTAATCACTTAGAAAATTAGCTCTTTCCCAGTGTTCTTCCCTGGAATCCCTGACCCATTTAGACCTGCGATCTTGGTGACCTCACATGTCTTTTTTTTCCTCACACAATCTTCTTTAAAAGGATCACACTGTGTGACTTGAAACAGATAGACTGAACTCCCCACTGGAGTTGTGCTGACTAGTTTCACAGTGGCAAGAGGTTAGAGCAGCATACACAAATTGTTCTCCCGTACCATAGATGCAGCAGTTTTAAGATGTTTCTTGACTATAACAGAAGGCCAGGACTTTTCATTTGAAAGGGATCTGGGCAGCAAAAAAACATGGCTGCTAGATGTTTAGTAGTTGTCAAGGTAAATAATCTGAACCAAATAGCTGCAGTAAATACCAAATTCCCAATTCTCAATGAACAAAATTCTTAATTAACAAAACGAACAATACTTTTTCTCCTTAACACAACTGAAAAAATCCCAACGGTGTGTCATGTGCAAGGCTAGTCAGCCTCCAGCTACAGCTAGTGCACAATGTCACAGCTGTCATCCATTCCTCACTCTTTTAATTCTTCCTCCTTCGGGAAGTGTTCCTGCTTGCAGGCCACATCCACCAACAGATGAAGATCTAGAAAGAAAGGAGAATTGTTTACTCACTCTTAGCCTCCCAAATATAAAGTACCATAGACTAGTTATCAGATAAAGAGAAAAACTTTTCTATGATTGGCTCTAAAATAATATTTTCTCATCCCCAGACTCTCAACTTTAGGACATTTCTGTAACTAAAGCATACAAATGGAGCCCGTTGCTAATCCAAGGGGACTAACAAAGTTTAAAGTTTCTCTCCTTTTAATGGTATGACCAAGGCTCTTTTCATTTCAATTGCCTTTTTTTTTTTTTTGGCATGGGTAGGCACTGGGAATCAAACTCAGGACTCCGGCATGGCAGGCGAGAACTCTGCCCCTGAGCCACAATTGCATCACCCTTTTTATAAGTGAAAAAGAGGAAGGATAAGGGTCAAAGGGATCAAAGTGAAATATACACTCACAATAAAAATTCATTTCCTTCTTAGTATAAAGATATGGGTGGTGTGGTAGTTAGGTTCAGGTGTTGGTAGTTGGCCAGGTGAAGGTGCCTAGTTCTGTTGCTGTGGAAATGAACCACTGGTACGTGAACCTCATCTATTGCTCATTACATCTGCAGTCAGCTAGGAGGTGTGCCTGCTGCAACGAATGATGTTTGATTTAACTGACTGGATGCTTAAATGAGAGAGCTCAGTGTAGCACAGCCTAAGCAGCACAGCATACCTCATCTCAGCACTCGCAGCTCAGCCTAGGCCTTTGGAGATGCAGAAAGGAATCACCCTGGGGAAAGTTGTTGGAACCCAGAGTCCTGGAAAGAAGGCCAGCACAGATGGCTCTGTGCTTTTTCATGTAAGAAAGAACCTCATTTGAAAGTTAGCTGCCTTTCCTCTGAAGAACTACATATTTTTAACTAAATAAATCCCCTTTTATTAAAAGCCAATCCATCTCTGGTGTGTTGCATTCTAGCAGCTAGAAAACTAGAACAGGTGGGTTGTAGGAATACAAAAAGGTGATACGTAGTGAAAACCAACATTAAAATAAAAATAAAATTAAAATTAAAAATCACTACTTCGATTGTCTCCATAAAATTTCCACTTATTGACTAACATAGCTGAACTCTTCAGAAAACACCTATCTGAATAGTCTGTTTTTTTTAAAAAAAGGAAGCATAACCTTCAGAGAGGTCAATAGATAAAGACTGGTTCATTAAGAAAGAAATAAAAAGCTCTTTCGGCCGTAGCGCCATCTTGCTAGAAACCTCCACGCCATGAACGCCAAGTGGAGGAAGAAGTGAATGCTGAGGCTGAAGCGCAAAAGAAGAAAGATGAGGCAGAGGTCCGAGTAAACCATTAGTGTGTGCACCCATGGAGACCAGGGGAGCAGAAATAATGGAATGCCGGAGGCCGGGGATGCTGATATAAATTGTTGACTGCAGGTTACTGTCTTGATTCTCTCAATGGATCTAGAACTTGCAATATTGTATGACTCTCTGAAGACCTCTGAAAGACCTTGTTTGTACCAAAACAGCCCCTTTTGGTCCTTTGCCCTGGAGCTGTGACGTTCTGGACTAGTTCTGTTCTCAGTGGTAACCCAGTGTAACACGTGTGTAATAAACCATCTCTTCCATCTTAAAGAAAAAAAGAAAGACATAAAAAAGTGAACTCTCAGTTCAAGTACTAGTTCTGTAATATAATAAAAGGCTAAGACCATGTACAGAAGTGAAACTAAATGGCCTGGACAAGAAAGCATTCAATAAAATGGAATTCCATTACTACCTTTGAGAAAATATAGAAAGCATCTGGAATGGTTCCTAAATTCCATAAATGATAGATCAATCACCAGGGGAATGTGCTCACTCATATGGATAAACTACAACCTATTTATAAAGAACAAGTAGTTAATCCAGAAGAGCATCTTGCAGGGGAAGAACAGACCGTCAATGAATCACTTTAATTGGCTTTAGAGTCCAAAATAATTACAGTAACAATAATGATAACAACAACATATTTATACATCTTTTTTCAAGTACTTAAAATGCATTATTATAAACACAACTAATTAATCCCAAGAAGTAAATCATTTAGAAGAACCTCTAAGCTATACAGCTAATAAGCAAAGCCTGTGGTTTCCAAAACTTGCTGCACATTAGACTCATCTGGGGAATCTTTAAAACATATTGATACCTAGAGGTCCCACCCCTAGATATTTTGACTTTATTCGTATGGAGTGCAACTGAGCATTAAGGATTTTTAAAAGCTGGCCAAAAGATACAGAAGAACTAACACCTAATTAAGACTCTTCTCTAGACTCTTCAGCTCCATATGAGAGCAAAAAAGATAACTTATATGAAAATAGAAAATACTAAAATAAATGTTTGGAATAATAACAGACCCCTTTATAATAGTACTCTGAAAACAGAGTAGGAATTCTTAATAATGACAAAGGTAAAGATTATTAACTATTAAGGCAACTACAAATCTTACAGGGAGGTAGGTAGACTGGAGAACAGCAACAAACCCTTTTAACCTTGATGACTGAGTTTAAAAATGACATTTGGCACACAGTTTCTAATAACAAGAATCTAAACATAATGAATTTTATTAAAATGAGCTT
This sequence comes from Tamandua tetradactyla, assembly GCF_023851605.1. Classification (NCBI taxonomy): domain Eukaryota; kingdom Metazoa; phylum Chordata; class Mammalia; order Pilosa; family Myrmecophagidae; genus Tamandua; species Tamandua tetradactyla. The sequence continues at coordinate 39,398,772 of NC_135332.1, forward strand.
CCTTTATTATCAAAACTGCCAACCAGAGCATTTGAAAGTGCTGAGACCAATATAAATACAAAAAGACATTGACTAATCTGGTGCTACAAGAGGTTTGTATGACTTCACACAGAAAGGAAAGTTGCACACTCATCAGAAAAGGTAAGTATGTTGGAATCACAGCACTTGAGTTGGTTTGAGAGATAAAAGGCCTTGAGGGACAAGAACATTGCATCTACTTGTTTGGGAATGTTAATTTCTACTGAGAGTACCCTAGAGGGTTTTGGGGCTATTACCTTAATGAAATCACATTCATAATCCAATAGCTACAAAATGAGCAGTCCTTTCTTTGGAAATGAATTGAACTTTGTTGTTAAACATAAATTTCCCTTTAATTGTAAAACTAAACATCCTATCAGAACATAACACAGAGTAGCTTCCACAATGAAATTAAAAAAAAAAACTCAAAATGACAGCAAGAATAACTTTCCTCTACCAAACACACAAACTGTATTTGTGCATGAACACACACATTACAATCCATAGAACAATATGGTCTGGAAAAACACATCTTAGTAGTGATTACATTTTAGGAAAGCAGAGGATTGAAGGAAGTGGAAAGGAGTTTTCAAATACTGCTTTAAAATCTTCTTTCAAACATAGTACAGAAGGTAATGTAATAAGCACTCATGTACATGTCACTCATTTAACAGTTGCTAGTGTTTTGTGGTATTCGCTTTCGATCTTTATTTTAAAAGAAATAAAACATTACAGATTTTTAAAAAGGGGGGAAGCAGGAAATAGCTATAAAAATAAAATTTATACCTAAGCACATCTCAGTTTTCAGTGTTGGAGCATGATTATTAAGATACGGGGCGGTATTTTGTAGGAGATATATGACTCTTGTTTCCAGCAGAAGAGAACTGCAGAGGACAGGATTTGTGTAACCCCATTGAGTTAGCACAGCACCAAGCTCATAAGCAAATTGTTTAATACATTCTTGTTAAAAGAAACCTGTGGGGTGGTTTGACTCTAAAATGCGCAAATCTTACCTTTTGGTGGTTAATTAAAAGACTGATTTTTTCCAAGGATTTTTTATGAAGTATATCAGTAAGGTAAGAGTGTATCTGATGGGAAAAAAAAGTCATTCATCCACTCATTCATTCAACAAACACTGAGTACTACAGGTGTTACAGCAATAAACACAATAAAATCCTTGCCTTCATAGAACTAACCCTCCAGAAGGGGAGGAAAAACAATAAATAGAAAATGTCAAGTTGGGACAAGCACAGCAGAAGAAAAACAAAGGATAGGGAATAGAAATTGAAGGAGGGCAGGACATGGGGAATTAGGGAGGTATTTCAGATAGTATGGTCAGGAAGGACTATGATGGACTGGCATTTGAACAGAGAACTGAATGAAATGAAGGAGCAAGCCATGGAAATATCTGGGTGAAGAATATTTCAGGCAGAGAGAATAGGAAGTGTGAAGGCAGGAATATGCGTGTGTTAAAAAAGTAATGAAGAGGCAATTGTGGTTGAAATAGATGAAAGAAAGAGATGGAGGGTGGTAGGATAAGGTCAGAATAGTTGCCAGGGACCAAATTAGTCAGCATTTTGAAGACCACAGAAAGGATTTTTAGATTTATTCTAAATGTAATGGAAAAACCATCGGAGAAATTTAAACAGGTTATTTTGATGTAAAAAAGGATTACTCTAATTGCTGTATAAAGAAACTTCATGAATTGTGTTTCTGCCTACATTCTAATTATAAAAGCTAACTTTTTAGCAGAGGTTCTAGTTCAATCATAAGTCATTTTCCCCTCCTCTAATAAAATTAAAATGATTAGATGTCACAATAATGCCAACATTTCACAACTCTTATGTTTCATACCAGGAAGCCAAGGTCAATTAAGACTCATTTATCGACACTACTGACCAAAGCATAAGGCTTTACTTCGAAAAAAAAACTAACAGGAAGAGTTAATAAAGATAATTAATGTCCTAATTGTTTTATCAGTTACACATATAACCATAATATGTGGAGAAAGAGAGGAAATTATTATTTTAACAGCAGGTACCAGAGTTCCTCTTAGGGAGGTGATTTGTCTTTGTTGAGGAATAAACCTTGATAAATTGCTCTGGGTGGGGAAGATGAAGTCTCAAGGACACCAGGAAATTAAAGGATACCTAACCTAAGACACAGGAACTCAGGGCCTCAGAAAAGAGCAGATGAAAAGAGATCAGAGAAGTGAAAGTATGGTTCTGTACAGTATAAGGAAAGAAGAGAACACGGCAGGAGGCGGTATTGACAAGTGACAGAATAAGGTGAGAAAGTGGTAAAGTGACAGAAGGGCTTTTAAGAAGAGAGATTGCTAATGGTCTATTTAAAATTATTCTCAGTATTTTAAATGCAACTCCTTTATTCTTTCTTCAGAAAAGTGTGCTAACTGTACAAATATCTATTGTAAATTGGGGAGGGGGTGGAGAAGAATCAAAGAAAAGGGGCTAAGTTCTACATCTGGTTTGGTATGGAACAGAGAGAATACCTCTGAGCGGTAAAATATGGATGAATCTGAAATTAAGCAGAAACAGGAACTGAAAATTAAAAGCCACTGTGAAACCCAGAAATTCTCAAAAATTTTGGAAAGGCATTATTTGATGTGGGATAAGGTTAGTTTGATTGATTCATATCTAAAACTCAAAATCAGATTAGTATCTGGAATATAAATATTTTAAAAATACATTCTATAAATTGTTGTTTCTTATTATTTTGAGGCTTTTATATATCACACTAGAAACACTTTAAAATATTTAAACTATTTTTAGTTTTCTTATGGATTTTTTTTCAATTTTAAAACATAGAACAATACAAAAAGAGGATGACAATTATCCCATAATCACACACACACACACAAATTAAGAAGAAATATCCCTACCCCGCCAATTCTATCTTCCCAGAAGTAACCACCATTACATGAATCAGTTTTATCATATTCTTTTGGATGTTTTTCTATAATTATGCAGCATATACTTCTCTCTCTCTTTCTTTCTAAAAAAGGAGGTGTGCTAGACATATTGTGCTGCAACTTGTTTCATCACATAACATATTATGAATGCTTACCACCCTTCTAGTTCAGAAAATATCAAGTTACTTTGATTTCTTAAATAGTTATACAGTATACCATTGCATGGATTTATCACAATTTATCTAAATTCCTGCTGTCAGGCATTTATACATTTTCTAAATTTTTCCTATTATAAATAATTCTATAGTGAACAAATTTCTAAGTGTCTATGGGAATATGCCTATTTCTGTAGGGGGATTCCTAGAGGTGGAACTGCTGAGTCAAAGGGCATGAACATTTTAACTACTTATAAATAATGCCAAATTGTCCTCTAAAGACTATGTAAATTTACATTCTAATTACAGTATATAGGAGGCTCTTTTTTTTCCCACATCTTTATCAAACCTGGATATTACCAATAATTTAAGTTTTGCTGATCAGAATGGTAAAGAAACTTCTCGTTAATTTAATTTGCCTTTCTGTGATTACGGGAAGAATTGAACATATTTTTATCGGCAACTCATTATTTGTATTTCTGAACTGCACATTCATATAATTGTATTCATTGTTGTCTTTTTCTTATTTATTTGCAAGAGTTTTATGTATTATGAATACAACGCATTATATGTCGTGTTTTAAATATTTTCTCTTAGTCCACATGACGGAGACTCCTAATATTCTTTCTTTATATAATGGTGTTCTAGTTTTCTTGCTGCCAGAATGCAATATACCAGAAATGGAATGGCTTCTAAAAAGGGGAATTTAATAGGTTGCTAGCATACAGTTCTAGGGCTGAGAAAATGTCCCAGTTAAAGCAAGTTTATAGAAATGTCCAATCTAAGACATCCAGGGAAGATACCTTGATTCAAGAAGGCCGATAAAGTTCAGGGTTTCTCTCTCAAGTGAGAACGCACATGGCGAACACAGTCAGAGTTCCTCTCTCATTCAGAAAGCCACATGGCAAACACAGCGTCATCTGCTAGCTTCTTCTCCTGGCTTCCTGTTTCATGAAGCTCCCCGGAAGGCGTTTTCCTTCTTCATCTCCAAAGGTCGCTGGCTGGTGGACTCTGCTTCTCGTGGATATGTCATTCTGCTCTGCTCTCTCTGAATCTCTTTCATTCTCCAAGATGGCTCCTCTTTTATAGGACTCCAGAAACTTACCAAGACTCACCCAAATGGGTGGAGACATATCGCCACCTAATCCAGTTTAACAACCACTCTTGATTAGATCACATCTCCAAGGAGATGATCTAATTACAGATTCAAACATACAGTATTGAATAGGGATTATTCTGCCTTTACGAAATGGGATTTAGATTAAAACATGGCCTTTCAAGGGGACACAGGTCCTTTCAAACCAGCACAAATGGTATTATTGCAAATAGACAAAAGGCACCAGCTACAGACTACATTTTCTAGCTCTCCTTAATCACACAAAGCTGAGAGCTAGCAGAGAGGGGTGAAGTTGCCACATCAGTTCTGGATAGCTTACACTCAGACTTTAAAAGAGGAAAAAATAAACTATCCTGTTTAAGCTACTGTTTATTGCTTTGTTTTGTTATAGTAGCCTAATCTATATCCTAATATGGAATTTTGAATCTAGAAGCAAGGTACTGCTGTAACAAACTAAAATTTGTGGTATTGGCTTGGCAGTCAAGCCGCAGGTGGTTTGGACACAGATACAGCAGACTAGAATATCAGTGATCTTCGTTATCCATGTGAAAACATTTGATGAAATTGTTGCCTATGATACCCTGGAAGGCAGACCACATGCCACGTAAGTACGTAACCATAGGGGAAAAGGTCAACAAAATTCACAATGTGTTGGCTGTTTCTTGACACTTTCAGCAAAATCGTATGAGGAGAAATGACAGAAGCCTCAGAGCCGACAGAGACACTAGGTGTAGATGCTTGGAGAACAGTTGTTTCAGAAAACAGAGACACAGATATTTGGAGATGCTTGGGGCCCAGCAGACATCACCATGATATGTTAACAAGCTAGAACCTGGAGAAAGCCAAGGGAAGCCAAGAGATGAAAGCCAGCCCCAGAGAAGCAGAGTGAGGAACCCCCACAGGAACAGAGGCTGAAAGCAACAGAACCCAGGAACAAGGGACCAGGAGATGCCAGCCATGTGATTTCCCACTGAGAGAGGTGTTCCTGACCTATCAGCCTTTCTTGAGTGAAGGTAACCTATTGTTGGTGCCTTAATTTGGACATATTCACTCCCTGAGAACTATAAATTTGTCCCTTTTAAAAAACAAACAAACAAACAAAAACCCTAAGAGAAGAGATGAACTCAGGCTAGAAGTAGAAGAAACAGAGATAGAAGGGGATATAGCTCTAAGAGTTTTCTTTGCCTGTGGGTGACAACCTAAATTGACTAGAATGTGCACCCAACTGCTTCAATACCCCAACTTGAAGCAGTAATAAGAAGTGCCCCTAAAAAGGGCCCCAAGCTCTTCTCAAGCACCTCTTTTAAGAATCTCTGGTAGACAATGGGAGACAGCTCGGTGACAAAAATCACTCTTTCAGATGATCTCAATATAGATGCCATTAGGTGGAGGGGAAGGGATGGCCAAAGCATAGACAATAAATCAAATAACAGACTTTTCAGGCTTAAAAATGATCTAAATGAGATCTTTAGCTTTTGCAACTCACATTTGGAAAGACCAGACAATCCAGAAGCCTACTAAGTTTTTTTTTTTTTAAAGAATTGAATTGCCAGAGAAATAACAAGCCTGACCTGCTAAGATGTCTGATTTTTCAGCCGCTGAAGTATTCCCTAGGCCCCTTAGATCTATTCTCACAGGAATGGGCAACAAAAAATGTAGCACCAAAGAAATGCATCCTCTCCAAGGCCCACTTCAGATAAAGCTAAGAAGGATAAAAGACAAGCAAGACTCTTTCAAAGGGGAAAACCAGAGGCGATAGGTAACAACTGACAAGAAAAATACTCTTTGAGAGTTAAAGCAAGGTTTCACAAATGTGCTAAGGATAAGTAAGGAACTTATCCTACTACCAAGGCAGAAAATCTTTGTCGTTTCTGTCCAGCAGGATTTGCTAAAAGCTATGAATCAATACTTCTGTGTGCTTCCTAATTTTCTCTTTTCTGAGTGAAAAACTTAAGTATTCTATTTCTATCCTAATACTCTAAATTGGGTATTTGTGAGCAAAGGGGGAAGGATACTTCTTTTTTAATTTTATAAGTCATCAAAGAGGAGTCACCTAAAAGAACAGGGTTTCACTGTAGGGCTGTGTTCCAATAGCCATGTTTCTTGAAAATGATTGTATAATGATATAGCTTTTGCAATGTGACTGTGTGATTGTGAAAACCTTGTGTCTGATGCTCCTTTTATCTAGATTATGGACAGATGTGTAGAAAATATGGATACAAAATAAACAATGAGGGAACAAATATTAAAATAAATTGAGTAGACTGAATTACTAGTAGTCAATGAGAGGGAGGAGTAAGGGATTGGCATGTATGAGTTTCTTTATTTCTTTTGCTGGAGAGATGCAAATGTTCAAAAAATGATCATGGTGATAAATACACAACTATGTGATGATATTATGAGCCACTGATTATACACCATGTACAGAATGTTTTTATGTTTGTTGCATACAATAAAAATATGAGAAAAATTAATAAGTATATTTGAATTCAACCAAAAAAAAAAAGAACAGGATATCAAATTACTTAGAGATCTGGACTTTAAGCAGGATGTAGTAGTTAGAAATTGTCTCTGGCACTGTCTTTCTTGGGGAGCATATGAGTATGTCTAAGAAGGGAATGCTCTGATATTTGGGTAGACAAAACAGTAAATTGTGACAGAGTCTGTCCCCCAAAAGCCATTCATTTCTTCTTCTTGGTAGAATTCTTAGCTGGGTACCTGGTCATGCAGCTAAAGATTATTTTTCCCAGATTATTCTGCAATTATGTGTGGTTATAATAAAACTACCAAAGGGATATGAGTATATATAATGTATGCATCTTCGAGAGGTGCTCCTGAAAGCACCCAAATTAAGTTCAATGACTTGAAATGCCACTTTCATTATACAGTAAAATCCTAAATGTGCTTAGATCTGTTTTATGTTTTATGACTGTTGGATTTGTCAAGTGCTTTTTCTGCATCTATTGAAATGTGGCAAAGAACATTTGTTCTAGTTTGCTAGCTGCTGGAATGCAATATACCAGAAATGGAATGGCTTTTAAAAAGGGGAATTTAATGAGTTGCTAGTTTACAGTTCTAAGGCCTAGAAAATGTCCCGATTAAAACAAGTCTAAAGAAATGTCCAATCAAAGGCATCTAGGGAAAGATACCTTGGTTCAAGAAGGCCGATGAAGTTCAGGGTTTCTCTCTCAAGTGAGAAGGCACGTGGCGAACACAATCAGGGCTTCTCTCTCATCTGGAAGGGCACATGGCGAACACGGCGTCATCTGCTAGCTTTCTCTCCTGGCTTCCTATTTCATGAAGCTCCCTGGGAGGCATCTTCCTTCTTCATCTCCAAAGATTGCTGGCTGATGGACTCTCTGCTTTGTAGTGTCACTCTCTCTGAATCTCTTTGAATCTCTCATTCTCCAAAATGTTTCCTCTTTTATAGGACTTCAGAAACTAATCAAGACCCACTCAAATGGGTGGAAACATGTCATCCCCTAATCCAGTTTAACAACCATTTTAACTAAATCACATCAACCAGGGAGATGATCTCACTACAGTTTCAAACATACAGTTTTGAATAGAGATTATTCTACCTTTATGAAACGGGATTTATATTAAAACATGGCTTTTCTTAGGGGGCATGCTTCCTTTCAAACCAGCACAACATTGTTTAACATTAAAAAATCAACCAAATCTTCCACTCCTGAGACAAGCTCTACTTGGTTATGAATATGATTTTTAAAAAAATTGTTGAATTCAATTTGGTAAAATTTTATGGATTTTGTATCTATATTCATGAGGATTATTGGTATATAACTTTCTCTTATTAAGAAGTTTTGGTGTTGTAGTTATGCTGGCCTCATAAAATTAGATGGGTAGTGTTCTGTTTTGCTAGCTGTTGGAATGCGATACACCAGAAACAGAACGGCTTTTTTCTATTACTATTATTTTTCTTTCTTCTTCTTTTTTTATTAAAAGCTTTTAAAAGGGGGAATTTATTAAGTTGCAAGTCCACAATTCTAAGGCCGTGAAAATGTCTCAACTAAAGCAAGGCTATACAAATGTCCAATCTAAGGTATCCAGGGAAAGATACTTTGGTTCAAGAAGGCCAATGATGTTCAGGTTTTCTTTCTCAACTGGAAAGGCACATGGTGAACATGATGTCTGTTAGCTTTCTCTCCCAGCTTCCTGTTTAATTAAGCTTCCCCAGGGATATTTTCCTTCTTCATCTCCAAAGTCTCTGGCTACATGGGCTCTGTAGCTCTTTCCAAAATGGTTCCCTCTTAAAGGGTACTCCAGTAAGCAACCCCACACACCTCCATGGAAATCATCTAATCAAAAGTTACCACACAGGAAAGACATTCCTGCTCACAGATAAGAAGGCCAAATATAGTTAAGATGTCAATCCTACCCAAATTGATCTACAGATTTAACACACTAGCAATCAAAATTCCAACAACCTACAAAATATAAATTCTGTACCAAATAAACATTTTTTCTTTAGTCTCACACATACGGTGACATTTTAAAATATTAATTACCATCTATTTTCAGCACCATGCAATAATGACATTCCTTTATTCTTCCTCATGCAAAAACATTTTTAAAATTTGTACATTTAGTCACTATTATTATACACTGTAGGCATTCCTAGATTATACCATTAGTCTCTAGTATCTTAGAGCAGCTAAAAGTAAAAACCTAAAATTGTGGAACTGTAACCCATGGCAAACTCTGAAATATGTCCTACAATTAATTATGGTGCTGTGCTTTGAAATTAATTGCTTTTTTGTCTATATGTTATTTTTCACAAAAAAAGAAAAAAAGTCAATTGTGATGATAAAAAAATATTTATGCCTTCTAGCCTCCTATATTGTGGAGTAGCTAGAAGGAAAAATCTTAGAGGATCGTATGGTAGCCCATGACAAACTCTGGGATCTGTCCTGTAACTACTTGTTGAAGAGTGCCTTGAAAACTATTGCTTTTTTCTTTCTTTGCTTTATATATATGTTATATTATACAATAAGAAAAGTTAAAAAAAAAAGTTACCATCCACAATTGGGTGGGTCACATCTCCAAGGGAACAATCAAAAAGCTACCAGCTACCAATATATATATTTTTAAATTTTTTATTAATTAAAAAAATTACAAGAAGCACAAACATTCCCAACACATACACTCAGCAATTCACAATATCATCACATAGTTGCATATTCATCATCATGATAATTTCCCACACATTTGCATCAATTCAGAAAAAGACATAAAAAGACAACAGAAAAATAAAACAAAAACAGAAAAAAAAAATTTTACATACCATCCCCCTTACCCCTCACTTTCATTGATCACTAGCATTTCAAACTAAATTTATTTTAACATTTGTTCCCCCTATTATTTATTTTTATTCCATATATTCTACTCATCTGTTGACAAGGTAGATAAAAGGAGCATCAGACACAAGGTTTTCACAATCACACAGTCACATCGTGAAAGCTATATCATTATACAATCATCATCAAGAAACATGGCTACTGGAACACAGCTCTACATTTTCAGGCAGTTCTCTCTAGCCTCTCCATTACATCTTGAATAACAAGATGATATCTACTTGATGCATAAGAATAACCTCCAGGATAACCTCCCGACTATGTTTGATATCTCTCAGCCATTGACACTTTGTCTCATTTCCCTCTTCCCCCTCCAGCTACCAATATTGAATGAGGATGAAAGGACATGGCTTTTCTGGGTTTCACCACAGGTTCAAACTGGCACAGGCCGTGATCCCTCCTATATTTTTTTAAATATTATTTCTTCCTTGAATGTTTGATAGAATTCAGTAGTGAAACCATCTAGGCCTGGAGTTTTCTTTTGGGGAAGGTTTTTGCGAAATTCAATTTCTTTAGTAGATGCAAGGCTATTCATATTTTTTTCTTCTTGTGTTATTTTGCCAAACCATATTTTTCAAGAATTATATCCATTCCATTTAATTTGTTATATTCATTGATATAAAATTGTCCATAGTATCTCATTATCCATTTAATATTAATAGATTGAGGCAATAACCCTTTTTCATTCTTGATAGTTATGATGTGTGCTCTCTTATTTCTTGATCAGTCTAACTGGAAGTTTTCAATTTTGTTGATTTTTTCAAAGAAATGGCTTTTGCATTTTAAAATTTTCTCTATTGTCTTTCTATTTCATTGATTTCTATTCTTATATTTATTATTTCCTTCCTTATATTTACTTTGAGTTTACTTATTTTTTTCTTTGTTTTTTCTAGTTTTTTAAGCTGTAACCTCAGATCATTAAATTTAGATGTTACTTTTTTACTAATTACATTTAAAGTTACAAGTTTCCTTTTAAACATTGCCTAAGCTGCATCCTATAAATTCTTAAAATATTTTTATTGACAAGTCTTCACACACACACACATTCCAGACAAAGTATACAATCAATGGCTCACAGTATCATCACATAGTTGTGTATTCATCACCATGATCATTTTTCATAACATTTGCATCACTCCAGAAAAAGAAATTAAAAAAGAAAAAAATCTCATACATACCACACCCCTTACCCTGTCCTCTCACTGATCACTAGTATTTCCATCCACCCAATTAATTTTACTCCTTATCCCCCCATTATTATTTATTTTTTATCCATATTTTTTTTACTCATCTGACCATACCCTGGGTAAAGCATTCCATAAATGTTGATGCTGTATTTTCACTGTTACTCAATTCATAAGATTTTCTAATTTTCCTTGTGATTTTGTCTTTAATTCATTAATTATTTAGAAGTATACCATTTAATTTTCAGGTATTTGGTGTTTTTCCTTCTAATATAATTCTGTTATGGTCAGAGAATACTCTTTTTCTTTTGATCCTTTAAAATTCATTGAAATTTGTTTTAAGGCCCAATATATGTTCTAAATTGGTGAATACACCATGTACACTTGAAAATAATATCTGTTTTGCAGTTGTTGCAGTGTTCTATAAATGTCAATTAGATTAAGTTGGTTGATTTTATTGTTCAGGTCTTCTGATTTACTGATTTTTTTGTTTAATTCTCTCAATTGCTTAGAGTGAAGTGTTAAAGTATCTTACTATAATTGTGGAATTGTCTTTTTCTCCTTTTTTTCTTTTTTAATGCAGTTTTATTGAGACATATTCACACACTATACAATCCACCCAAACTACACAATCAAAGGATCACAGTATCATCATACAATTGTGCATTCATCACCACAATCAATTTTAGAACATTTCCATTCTCAAAAAAAAAAAAGAAAAAAGAAAACCCCAAACACCCCATACCCCCATCACTGCCACCCCCACCCCACACCATCATTGATCATTAGCATTGATGTGGTATATTTGTTACTGTTGATTAAAGAATATTAAAATATTACTATTAATTATAGCCCATAGTTTACAATAGGTGCATTTGTCCCCATCTACCATTCTATTATTAACTCCTCGTAATATTATCGTACATTTCTCCTAGTTCACAGAATCAAGTTTTGCCAGAGTTTGCCTCATGTATTTTGGAGCACCCTGGTAAGGTACATAAACATTTACGATTATTTCTTCTTGGTGGATTGCCCCTTTTATTAATATATAATTTCCTTTTTTTTTTTTTTTTTTAACACTTTTGCATTTAACATCTATTTTGTCTGATATTAGCGTAGCTACCCCAGCTCTTCTTTTGGTTACTGTTTGGGTGGAATATTTTTTCCAGCCTTTCACTTTCAACCTATTTGCATCCTTTGGTCTAAGGTGAGTCTCTTTAGACAGTATATACCTCTATATATATCATAATAAAATATCATATATTTTTTTAATCCATTCTGCCAGTGTGTCTTTTAATTAGGGATTCTCAGTGTGAGTACTGTTTAAGGCCGACTTATTTCAATCCTTTTATCCTTTGGTTTTTATATGTCCTATCTTATTTAGTCTCTCTTTTTATTCTTACTGATAATCTTCATTTCTACACTCTTCTCCATGCCTCTCCTGTGTTTTCTTTTTAGCCTGAAGAACTCCCTTTAATGTTTCTTATAGGGTTGGTCTCTTGCTAACAAACTCAATTTCTGTTAAACTGTGAATATTTAAGACTCTCTCTTATTATTAAAATTTACTTTAATTTAATTTTTGCATGGGCAGGCACCGGGAATCGAACCCAGGTCCCCAGCATGGCAGGTGAGAACTCTGCCTGCTGAGCCACAGTGGCCTGCCCTCTCCCTCATTTTTGAAGGAGTTTTGCCAGATAAAGGATTCTTGGCTGGCAGTTATTCTCTTTCAGTATCTAAAATATATCTTACCACTGCCTTTTTGCCTCCATGGTTTCTGATGAGAAATTGCCACTTAGTCTTATTGAGTGTCCCATGTATGTGATGAACCACTTTTCTCTTGCTGCTTTCAGAATTCTCTCTTCATCTTTGACATTTATTGGTCTGATTAGTACGTGTCTTGGAGTAGGTCTATTAGGACTTATTCTGTTTGCTGTAAGTTGCGCTTCTTGCACATATATTCATATCTTTCATAAGAGTTGGGGAATTTTTGGCCATTATTTCCTCAAATATTCTTTATGCCCCTTTTTCCTTCTCTTCTCCATCTGGGATACCCATGATGCATGTGTTTGTGCACTTCCTGCTGTTATTCATTTCTCTCGAATTCAATTTTTTCTCCCTTCTTTTATCTCTCTGTTCTTCTGTGTGTAAGATTTTGGGAGTCCTGTCTTCTAATTCACTGATCCTTTCTTCTGCCTGTTCAAATCTACTGTTGTATGCCTCTTAGAATTTTTTAATCTCATCAATTGTGCCTTTCATTCCCATAGTTATTTTTCTTTGCCTGCTTCCAAATTCTTCTTTATGCTCATCCAGTGTCTTCTTAATATGCTTTATCTCTTTAGTTGTATTCTCCCTCATGTACTTGAATTTACTTAGGAGATTTGCTTGAACATCTTTATTAGTTGTTCCAAATTCTGGGTCTTCTCCAACTTTTTTTTCCTCCAACTTTTTAATTTGTTCCTATGACTTGGCCATATCTTCCTGTTTCTTAGAGCAGCTTGTACTTTTTTGCTGATGCCTAGGCATCTGATTATTTTGACATGTTTACTCTGATGGTCCATTTTGCTCTCTTGTCTAGGGTTTATTATTGATTGACTTTGTATTAAAGCTCTTCTTTGATACTTGGTTGAACTTATTTGGATCTTTACAATTAAATGCCCGTGTTTGATCAAGACAGAACCAGATGTCTCTCTCAAAGCCAACTCAGCAGGTAAACTCGCCTCCATCCCCCCTACGTGGGACATGACTCCCAGGAATGAAACTGAACCTGGCATCACGGGATTGAGAAAGTCTTCTTTACCAAAAGGAGGATGGGAAATGAAACAAAATAAAGTTTCAGTGACTGAGAGATTTCAGGTAGAGTTAGGTCATTCTTGGGGCTAGTCCTATATAGATATTCCTTTTTAGTTTTTAGTGTATTAGAATAGCTAGAAGGAAATACCTGAAATGAACTGTTGAACTGTATTCCAGTAGCCTTGATTCTTGGAGATGACTGTAGAGCTAGACAGTTTTTACAGTGTGACTGTGTGATAGAAAACTTTCTGACTGACAATTCCTTTATCCAGTGTATGAACAGAAGAGTAAAAGAAAATAATAAGGACAGGGTGGTACAACAGTGGTTCAGTGGCAGAATGTTCGCCTGCCATGCTGGAGACCCAGGTTCAATTCTGGGTGCCTGCCCATGCAATAAAAAAAGGAAAAGTATAAGAAAATAATGGCAGGGGGATAAGGAATATGGGATGTTTGGGGGGCTCTTTTTCATTTTTATATGTATTTTTGGAGTAATAAAAATGTTTAAAAATTGATTGTGGTGATAAATGCACAACTATATGATGATACTGTGAACCACTGATTGTACATGATTATATGGTATGTGAATACATCTCAATAAAATTGTATTAAAAAGATAATGATGATTGAATGCAATAAATGATACTAGATAGGATCTGAGAATGGAGGATTTGAAAGGCTCAAATGGATTTGGACAGACAGAAAACTGAAATCTAAAATATAAGTTTTATATCAATGTTAAATTCCTTGAACTTGGTAACTGCACTTAAGGAGACTATCTATATAAGTAAATATTCTTGTTTGTAGGAAAAGTACATGGAAGTATTGTGTTCAAGGATTATCCTGTGTACAACCTCCTCTTAGATGTTCAGAAGATAGATAAATAGATTGAGATGGAATGATAGAGCAAACATGTTAAAAAATGGTGTATCTAGGTATCTGGGATGAGTGGGAGTATGTTGGAATTCTCTGTAAGGGCTTTGCATTATTTTTACAACTGTTCTGCAAGTTTGAAATTATTTGAAAATGAAAAGTAAAACAAAACAAAACAACAGAAACAGAGCCAGAGACTACAAAGTGGTTGCAAGACCAGTTTCAAGCGTCCCTGGGAAGAGGGTCAGAACAGATGTCCAAAAGCCTTTTTTGTTTCCTTTCATTTCCCCTACGGTGAACTTTCCTGACCTGCCCAGCAGATGGCCCTCTTCAGCAAACCTTTTCCCTCAGCCCTACGTGGGGGATTGTATTTGTTCAACCGCCACTGGGCAGTGTTGAAACAATAGCCAGGCTAGAACAGCAATTCAGAGCTGGAATCCAGCAGTCTAAACTCTGAACAGAATCTACACTTAGCACCTGAACTGTCACACCCTGTACCTGAGGCAAGCCCCAAGGGTGGGGGAATAGATGTGGGCCACAGCTGTGGAAGTTTCAGTTTTTCCTGTAGCTTCTCAGTCTCGCCCTTGCACTTTTTTTTTTTTTAATTTTTCAATTTTATTTTTTAAATACCAAAAAAACACCTAACAAACGCAAACATTCCTATTTTGTATATTCCTTTCTACATATATAATCAGTACTTCACAATATCATCACATAGTTGCATATTCATCATCATGATCATTTCTTGGAACATTTGCATCTATTCAGAAAAAGAAATAAAATGAAAACAGAAAAAAAATTTATACATACCATACCCCTTACACCTCCCTTGCATTGATCACTAGCATTTCAAACTAAATTTATTTTTTTTAGATTTTTTTTATTAATTAAAAAAAATTAACTAACACAACATTTAGAAATCATTCCATTCTACATATGCAATCAGTAATTCTTAATATCATCACATAGATGTATGATCATCATTTCTTAGTACATATGCATCAATTTAGAAAAAGAAATAGCAAGACAACAGAAAAAGAAATAAAATGATAATATAGAGAAAAATAAAAATAAAAATAAAAAATACAAAAATATATAAGAAAAAAAAACTATAGCTCAGATGCAGCTTCATTCAGTTTTTAACATAATTACATTACAACAATTAGGTAGTATTGTGCTGTCCTTTTTTTTAGAAATCATACCATTCTACATATGCAATCAGTAATTCTTAACATCATCACATAGATGCATGATCATCGTTTCTTAGTACATTTGCATCGGTTTAGAAGAACTAGCAATATAACCGAAAAAGATATAGAATGTTAATAGAGAGAAAAAAAATAAAAGTAATAATAGTAAGAACAAAACAAAACAAAACAAAACAAAACAAAACAAAAACCTATAGCTCGGATGCAGCTTCATTCAGTGTTTTAACATGATTACTTTACAATTAGGTATTATTGTGCTGTCCATTTTTGAGTTTTTCTATCTAGTCCTATTGCACAGTCTGTATCCCATCAGCTCCAATTACCCATTATCTTACCCTGTTTCTAACTCCTGCTGAACTCTGTTACCAATGACATATTCCAAGTTTATTCTCGAGTGTCGATTCACATCATTGGGACCATACAGTATTTGTCTTTTAGTTTTTGGCTAGACTCACTCAGCATAATGTTCTCTAGGTTCATCCATGTTATTACATGCTTCATAAGTTTATCCTGCCTTAAAGCTGCATAATATTCCATCGTATGTATATACCACAGTTTGTTTAGCCACTCGTCTGTTGATGGACATTTTGGATGTTTCCATCTCTTTGCAATTGTAAATAACGCTGCTATAAACATTGGTGTGCAAATGTCCGTTTGAGTTTTTGCCCTTAATTCCTTTGAGTAGATTCCCAGCAATGGTATTGCTGGGTCGTATGGCAATTCTATAGTCAGCTTTTTGAGGAACCGCCAAACTGCCTTCCACAGTGGTTGCACCATTTGACATTCCCACCAACAGTGGATAAGTGTGCCTCTTTCACCGCATCCTCTCCAGCACTTGTCATTTTCTGTTTTGTTGATAATGGCCATTCTGGTGGGTGTCTAAATTTATTTTTAACATTTGTTCCCCCTATTATTTATTTTTATTCCATATGTTCTACTCGTCTGTTGACAAGGTAGATAAAAGGAACATCAGACACAAGGTTTTCACAATCACACAGTCACATTGCGAAAGCTATATCATTATATAATCATCATCAAGGAACATGGCTACTGGAACACAGTTCTACATTTTCAGGCAGTTCCCTCCAGCCTCTCCATTACATCTTGGATAACAAGGTGATGTCTATTTAACATGTAAGAATAACCTCCAGGATAACCTCTCGACTCTGTTTGGAATCTCTCAGCCATTGACACTTTGTCTCATTTCACTCTTCCCCCTTTTGGTCCAGAAGGTTTTCTCAATCCCTTGATGCTGAGTTTCAGCTCATTCCAGGATTTCTGTCCCACTTTGCCAGGAAGGTCCACACCCCTGGGAGTCATGTCCCACGTAGACAGTGTAAGGGTGGTAAGTTTGCTTATTGTGTTCGCTGGAGAGAAAGGCCACATCTGAGCCACAAAAGAGGTTCTCTTGGGGTTGGCTTTTAGGCCTAATTTTAAGTATCACCCTCACACTCTTTTCTGGATGCTGTACAGTGCTCCTCTGGTCTCTGGATCCCCAGAACCACTGGACAGTTTCTGCCTGTCCACTGGCGGTTTTTGTAGGAAATGGATGTTCTTTAACTCCCTAATCCACTATCTTTCCCATAAACACCTTTTAAGGTTTGTCCAATTTTTTTTAGTTGCCTTCAGTTGAAAGGTTAGTCTGAATTACCAAGCCTGCCATTACCGGAAGTAGAAGTCTCCTTTTCATTTTCTTAAAAATTTCCTACCCATTCTCCCTACATATTTTTTCCTTATCAGATATTGGACATCCTGGGTTCAAATTTTCTGTTTTTTCTTTCATACTTTCAATTTCTTTGTTTCTTCTCCCTCTACATGTTGGCCTTAGTTTTAACTGCATACCGTTTTATTTCATTTTTAAAATTTTTGCTATCAAATTTGTAACTTCTAAGAGCTCATTTTTATTCTACAATGGTTCCCTTTTTTGCTGAACTTCCTTTTTATATATATATATATATATATGTGGGTAGAATATCGTCTCACAGCTCTCTGAATATACTAGATGAAAAGGCTGTTTCTGAAATTTTCTCACAGCATATCTGTTTCCTCTAAGTTCCTTTCTTCTATTTGTTCATTGACTTTTATTCCATATTTAAGAATGGAGCATTAAAAAGCTGGTTGGAAGCTCTGTTACATGAACAAGACTTGTCAACTGGTTGGTTACCTTAACGTTCATCAATCAGTTGTGCACCACCCATTTTCTTTGGGAAAAAACCCCAAATGCTAATACGTGAAGGTCTTCTCTGGGGCCCTCTAGCTCTCCAAATGATAATCTTTTGATCTTTTTCCTAAGGTTTGTTACGTGGCTGCCAGTGTTCTGTAGTTAGGATAGAAAAGAAAGACTGGGCCTCTGTTAGACCTTCATTTTTTTTGCTCCTCATCTTGCCCAGTGGTCAATCAGGTATTTCTAAATTCCACACCTCTTCCTTTCAATTTCTATAAAGAAGAAACCTCCAATTTATAGCTGCCAACATTGAAGAGAAGGCAGGGGTTTGTGGACATGTTAACTGTTCTGTGTATGACCTACTAATCAACTTGTTTGCTTTCAGTCCTCTGCCTCATCTCCAATTCCTCTCAACCAAAACCTCCTGAGTCCCAAGCCTCTTTCCCTCAAGAAATCATAGTAATTACCTCCATACCCTTCGAATGCTTTATACTTAAATTATAATCAGAGATACCTATCCTTTAAATTTCTTCACAGCTTTTCTTGTATTAGTTCAATAGACCAGTATGTCCAGGTTTAGCCATAATGACGATGATTTTGAACAAATACACACAAACTTATATAATAAGAACTTTTCCTTCCAAACTAGTTATCTTAAAAGGTGATATGCTTATTCCAATGATCAGCCATTGCTAAAATTATGATGTAGAAAGAACAAGTGATTACCTTTGGGGAGGAAGTAAGAGCAACAGTATGGGGAGTTAGTGGTAAAAGGGAACTCCGATCTTACTAGTTGTTCTTACAAGGAGATTGTTTGTGCATATTATTTGTGAAATTAAAAATTTAAAGAACATGTGCTATGTAGTCAAACAACCTACAGTACAATCCTAGCTATATTAATGGGTGACAATAAACAAGTTACTTAAATCGTCTCCAAACTTAAGCTTCCTGCTCATTAAAATGACAATACCACTTTCATCAAACACTTGTTGAATGGCATAAAAATAGGCACACAGTAAATATTAAGTCCCATCCTTTTCTCTTTTGAAATTACCTTTCAAAGCCTATGAAACATCTTTTTGTTTTAAATATCTTCAGTGATAAGAAATCATATTTGATTGGATCATATAATCAACTAAAAGTGACTGTGCAAACTAAGTTTAGTTTATGAGTGATCAAGATAGTTATTAGTATAAAAAGCATTTTGTAGAAAAAACACCAGAAGTCTGAGCAACATCTTGGCCATATCACTATTGATATTACTATTGATTGATTCTGCCTGTAATGGAATCATGTGACATGCACATAACTTGAGGATATTAAACTTGACCATTGCAGACTTAAATGACTTGTCTTTGGATCATATAAGTAACACATTTCATTATATTTCACTATTCTTTTAAAAAAATAAGATTTGCCCAATTTCTCTAGAAAGAGTAAATAACCATGCCTAAAATAATAACTTTTTCAGGGCTCCTATAAACCATAAGAAAAACAATCCCACTGATATAGTCATACTTTACATTATCCTTATAATGTGCTCAGGATAATTTCTTTAATGTCTACCCTAATTTCTTCCTGCAACAATTTAAGTTCATTCCCTCTTGTCCTATAGACTATTGATAACAACTACGTCTGTTAACTACAAGGTCTTTGGCATATGAGGACAGTTATTACATCACCCTTCAGCCTTGCCTTCTCCAAGTTAAATAACCCCAATTCCTTTGCTTTTTCTTAATATGGGCCACCATTTTGAAAGCTCAAAATCTTATATGCAATATAAGGAAAATAACTACAACCTACTTTATAAGGATAATTAAGAAAAAGTATAGAGTTAAAATTACAGTTAGGTAAAACAGCAATGTGATAGGTATAATACAATTATGAATAATAAATTAAGACCCAGGTAAACTGTCATCCATACATTAACTCTATACCTTGGTTCTACTTCTAATGTTCTAGAGTATCATAATCCTTACCAGGGGACTTTCCTTGTGAGTTGCTTCTTCGCTCTCTATATCTGGTTGGAGTGGATAAAACTGTGTCTTTACTAGGCTGGTTTGCAGGTCCCATTTCTGAAATAAGGAATCCCATCTGTTCTGAAGGCAAGATATTTTCAGGTGGATTGGTCTGACATTTTATACTGGCATCCACCTAAAATATTAAATTCACTAATTATTTTGAGACTTTCCCCAAATATCTACTAAAAATTAAGAAATTTCATCAGAGGAATTCTATTATTATATAGGGTCATGAGCCAACAAATATACCTGTAAGGCTTTTCATCCTTATAATGATCTCTATCTTTAATTTTGTTGAGTTATCTGAATATTCAGTAGAAAGAGACACATTTCCCATACACAAATCATTGGAATATATATGGAACTAAAACACTTATGATCAAAGGAATACCTACTATAAAGCTAGTAGCTATTTTTCTTCTTTTTTTGGGTAAGATTTACAAAAGTAAGATATTTAGCCACAATTGGTTAAAAGCAGTATCTCTTTCCACTCTAACATTCCTCTTATCTCCTATCATAGGCATAATTTTGTTGGATAGTGTGGGCAGGTCCATGGGCACTTTATTCTACTAATTTTGTATTCTTTGTCTTATCTTAAACAGACAAATTGTATCAGCTTCAGCCCCTATAAAATCTAGATTTGCCCTGAATTATTTCTTGACAATTCTAAGTTTTCTGCAGAAAGCCAAATTCCTATGTCAAGGTGACCAATTTTTTCTTTATGAATTTATTTAAAAATAAAACTATAAATGAAATGAACTTAACATTAAAAACATAGATTTCATGAGGTGTGATGTTCAAAAGCATTTATTAAAGAAAAGGCAACTGTGTGCATGAATGCGATTTTGAAGTATGAAACCTAATATTTCCGGATGTGACCACGAAGGAACCAAGCCAGATTTTGGGTTATTTACACAGGCATATTTGAAAGATAAAGGGCTTATCTTTGGTCTACTGAATTTACAGTATTGTTTTAACACACAATAAACTGAATCCCAACACCCCAGCTCAAAAAGCACAGTGAGTTGATAGAACCCTTGAGAAATTTTAATCTGAAGTGAGAGCTAAAAAAGGCTGCCAGAAGTCATCTTGGGGATCTCTGACAGAGAAGAAATTTTCATTCCCATTAAACATCAACAACCAAAGAGTCCAAAATGGAAACAAAAAAATCAGGCTAAGATCTTTTTCTAAAGATCAAGAAAAATGCTTAGGTAGGAAAAAAATACTCATTAAATGAATTCACAAAAAGTGATTTTAATTTGGGCATACTTTTGATGAATTACTTTTACTAATTATTTAGATTTAAAATTGACTTATTTTCTGATTATAAACTGGCAACAAGAAAGGAATTAGCCTCTGCCTTCAAAATAGGTCCCTTAAACCACATTCAAAGTTCCATTTTAAGAATGTAGCTATTAGTAAGGACATTTTAAACAGTATGCTCACATGTCAAACTAGAATCTAGAATTCAATGATATTGTAAGAAAGTATGAAACCATACCCTTACCTCCATGCACCAAATGGCTAGGAATCTCCTGATAGTGTCTGTCAAATAAATCACCTCATCTGAGTAGTGAAATTATATCACAAGCACATAGTCCATCCAAATTAAGATAGGAAGCAGAACTCAAAGGATGCTTTTAGAATGAAAATAAGTTCTATATGACAATGAGTAATCAGACCGTCTTTCTAGAGGTTGACTTCAGACTATAACATAGTGAGAGGATACATGTGGTTAAGGTAACTGTTTTCTGAATTTTTTGTGCAAAATCACAGGGACACGATCCTTCTGGAATGCAAAATGAACTGCTATTAAACCAAAAAAATAAAATCTGGATGAACTCTTTGCAAGAACATTCTTTAGTAAGAAACACTAGCTGCTTTGGGCTTTATCAGGACTTTCTTTTTCCCCTTACCTGGTGCGTGCTGAACGGTAGACCTTCCTGCACAAATACTACTGAAGATGGAGATGGATTAT
The DNA here is from genome assembly GCF_023851605.1 of Tamandua tetradactyla. Lineage (NCBI taxonomy): Eukaryota > Metazoa > Chordata > Mammalia > Pilosa > Myrmecophagidae > Tamandua > Tamandua tetradactyla. The sequence goes on from NC_135332.1 coordinate 39,420,581, forward strand.
GATTTAGCTGTTCCTTTAATTTGACATGAGCTTGTTGGATGGCTGCAGATTCCTGCATTGTGGTATTTTCAACAGGCTGAGCCGTATGTATGGTATAGATGTACTCAGGTGACTGTGGTAGAGAGCAGGTAATTGCTTGTTCTGTTCCGACCACAAAAGACGTAATATCTGAGCCTACAGGTGTAAGTGGCTCCAGCTGGCTAGCCTGACTTGTGGAAGATGAATTGCTGTTGTTTGAATTAGCTAAGATATGTTGGCCTCTGTTAGACTGAGATGTTGGGCACTGATTCTCAACAGGCTCCACCTTTACCATCTCCAATTTAGGGGAGGAATGCAACTCATCTACTATCTGAAAGACAGCCTCTAGGTTTACTTCTGTCTTTTTATTTTCATCAGTAGCAGAGCAAGGCCAATTAGAAGGCAGAAATTCAACTGGATAGGAGGACTGCATTGGAGGATTCTGGGAAAAGAGAAAATAGGACTGTTTGGATAGAAAATCAAATATGAGATTAAGGAGGAAATTAATAATATTTAGGCTGATGAATGCAACACATAAATAGATTAAGGTTAAACTGAAGTTACCTAAGAAAATGTAACTGCCAATCTATTTTTCAGCAGGAGTAGTTTCAATTCTATTGTTAGCATTCACTTAGCATCTATTATAGGCTAACCATTATGCTAAGTTTAATACTGGAAAAGACCAATAATTCTCAGGGTTCAAGTATATAAAATCACAAAACTATGGTACCTGAATACCTATGGGTGAATAAGACTGTCTATACACAAAATTCTTCCATAGAGGCTGAGAGGCAAAAGGCATCACTTGGATCTATCATATACTGTTTTAGGAATGCAGGCATTAGTAAGGAAATTTCAAATACAGATGCTTACAAGTTCACCAATACTTCTATAGATTCAGGGGGAGGTACTGATATTCTGTTCCAAATGATTTGGGAAAAAAAATGGATGGAATATCGATGTCCTTTAGTTCCCAAGTCTGTTTATTTTTAATAATAAAACAATAGATAAAAAATAGCTGTTACTTTTAGATTTATATCTTTAAGATATATTCTCTAATATACACATAGTGCTTTGCACAGAGCAGGCATTCAATAAATGTTTGTGGATGAATAATCTCAAGCTGTGAACATAAAATACAGAAGATAAATGATTAAATAAAACATGTAATAAGTTGATGTTGCCAGATGCAGAGCTTTGCAGAGTAGGCACTCAATAAATGTTGATAATCTCAGATTACCAGCACAAAGTACAGAAAGTTATGATTAAATAAAACATGTACTGAGTCAATGTTACCAATACTACAAAGAGTGTGTCAATGATTTCAAGAATATTAATGCCACATAACATAAATTCAAATGGTGTAAAAACATCAAGCTATCTTAGTTGACAGTTACCATTTATTAAGTCCTTACTGAGTGCCAAGCACGCGTAGTGTTTATAGACGTTATTTCATTTAATCTTCACAAGAGACCTATGAAATCGATAATTTCATTTCCAAGTGATGGAAATGAGTTTCAGAGAAATTTCATAATTTATTCAAAGTCACAATGAAAGTAACTGACATAGCCAGGTTTTAAATCCAGGTTTGCTTAAGTGAAGAGTTCCTGCTTTTAACCCTTACAATAAATATACTGACTACTCATGTACACTCCTACCAAAACCTACAGTTCAACTAAACTAATTGCCTGTATTTCCAGGATGGCACCTGAAATATCTTCCTTTTTTTTCCATTTTTCAATTTTATGTTTTCTTATATGTATTTTCCTATAATGAACATGTATTGCTTTTTTAGCAAAAGTTCTTTAAACATGTTTTAAATGATTTAAAACAAACAAAATCAAGGTATAAATATTGTCAGAATATCTCCAGTATGATGTAGGAGAGTGAGTTATTGGCTAGACTCACAAACAAGAGCATCTAGTTTGTGGGACAGGTATGTCCCTGCAGTGAAATGAATAGACTGGGCTACTATGTTTGATGATATTTGTATTAAAAATGTTCAACTAAGTCCTCGTGAACTGATTCAATGCTCTTTAAACAATAATCCAATCATAATTTGATTTCCCATGTAGATTTTCTCAAAAGAAAGAAATGTTCTTTTGAGCATTCTAATGCCTACTAATAAGATAATTCTTTTACAAACCCAAGCTATTTTAGCTAGATGATATCCAAAAAAAAACACCACATAATTTCAACCTTTAAGCAATTAGAGCATGAAAATACAAAGAATGGAACTAATTTTATCCTAGAAATAGCAGTATAAAACCTTTAAATCAAATTAATTACTTCCCAATAAATAATAAGATGTACAGTGTTCACAACATGGGGGCTAAGGCTGAAGGGGACTGTCATTTACATTTCTCATTTTGATATCATTTTCCCCTTTCTCCAAAAAAAACAAAGAAAAAAGTTCAATTATCTGTACCATCTTGGAAGTATCTTTCATTAGAGTTTATCTGGTATTCATTTTACCACAGAAAAGCTTAAAACAGCACTGTTCAAAATAATTTTCAGCTGTGATAGAAATGTTCTATATCTATGCTGTATGATTTGGTAGCCACTAGCCATGTGAGACTACTAAACACTTGAAATGTGGCTAGTGTGACTAGGAGTGAATTTTTATTTCATTTAAATTTAAATTTAAATAGCTAAATGTGGGCGGGCAACAGTGGCTCAGCAGCAGAATTCTTGCCTGCTGTGCTGGAGACCCGTTCGATTCCTGGAGTCTGCCCATGCAAAAAAAAAATAAAACATAAAAAAAATAAAAAGCCACTAGTGTCTAGTGGTTACTGTATTGGACAGTGCTGGCTTAGAAGAACCCTCAGTAATCATCTTTATTAATGCTCTTTTTTTAGAGATGAGGAAACTGAGCCCAGAATTTATAGCTTACCTCTGATAACTCATTAACATAAAATTTCCACTTTGAAATTCTGCAAGCTCAGTAACACTGCACACGAAGCACAGGGTATGTCCATTGCTTCAAGAATCTTACCTGGAAGTAGTTGCAGTGTGCATAGGAAGAGGCAGTGGGAGTGACACAACTACTTAGAGCGTCCATGTGGGTAGAAGGAGAGCAGCACTGTAGCACAGCTGGAACAAATTCAAACATAGAAAAGCCATCAACCAAAATAAATCTCTATAGCGTTCAAGGTGCTCCCCTCTTTCAACCTGGAAAGAAAAATTCCAAAAGCTTGCTTTTGTGGCTCTAGCAAAATTGTATTTAGTCCAATTAGGTACTACTTATTGACAACAACATGGAAATAAAGTTTAAAAGTCATTTAAAAGGGTACTGTTTACTTTTCTATGGGATTTCCTTAGCACTTAAGCATTTTGTTGCCTTTCTGATACTTATTTTTATTGAAAGTGTTTATTCTATCATAAAATATTTAAAATTCCAAAATAATTTTCCAAGCTTAACAGTAACAACCATTTGGAAGAGGTTGTGTTTTTAAGGGTAAGAAAATTATAAAATACTCCCCAAATGTTCCCACCCATTAATTTTAGAAAATATTGCATCCCAGGGAAATATCTGCAAAAAAATGTGTCAATCATTTAGTGGTTAAGAATGTGGATTTTAGACCCAAATTGCCTGGCTTTGGAATCCAGCTCCACCATTTAAAAGCTATGTAAACTTGAGTAAATTTAATCTCTTTGTGTCTCAGTTTCTGCATCTTATTAAGATAAGGATAATAATGGTACCTACCTAATATTGTTGTTGTGAGGAATGGATGAGTTAAGATGTATAAAGCACTTAGAATAGTACCGGCATACAGTAAGCAATCAATAAATGCTATGTTTCTATATTATAACTAAAGAAATACATTTTTCAAACATTCCTTTATAATTAGGATACCATGAAAAGATTGAACTCTTTGTACTAGAATAGTTATACTTACAAGATACTTAATAAGAGGTCAAGTCTCCTCTTTTCCAGAGATAGACTCTCAAGAACAAATGAGAATAAGAATAACCTCCAGATTAAAAAGAGGGTAAAATTTATTGATCATTATCATGTTCCAGGCACGGTATGAAGTGCTTTACATACAACACCTCAATTTATCCAAACAACAATTTTATGAAGAATTAACATTGCTTTACAAAATGAAGAAATTAAAGAAGCTCAGAGATGTTAAGTAATTTGCATGTTACAAAGTTGGTAGTAAGTGACAGAGCCAACAGTCAAGTTCCAAAGCACATCATCTTTAATATACCAAAAATACTTCCCTAAGCTTTTGCTTCTTCCTAAAATGTAGTATTTTTATTTTACCAGAATTCTACTTGCTGAATTTTTTAAATTATTTATATATATTATATATTCACATACCATGTAATCATCCAAAGTGTACACTCAATGGTTCACAATATCACCATATAGTTGTGCATTTATCATCACAATCGATTTTTTTCTACAGTTGAAGAACAGATTTCAGAGTTTGATATAAGTTAAAATTCCACAATTTTAGGTTTATACTTCTAACTGCTCTAAAATACTGGAGACTAAAAGAAATATCAATATGATTTAGCAATCATATTCATTTGTTAAACCCTACCTTCTGTATGTAACGCCACCATCACCTTTGATTGTTCTCCCACTCTTTAGGGGTATTTGGGCTATGCCCATTCTAACTTTTTCATTTTGGAAGGGGCTGTCAATAATATGGGATGAGGGATAGAACTAGTTGATGTTGGGAGCGCTGGTCCCTCTGCATTTCAGGACTTATCAGGTTCAGGGACCCATATGGAAGTTGCAAGTTTCTGGAAAGTTACCCTAGTGCATGAAACATTTGTCGAACCTTATATAATGCTCTAGGTATTCTTTAGGATTGGCAGAAATGGTTTTGGTTGGTGTTTGACAGGTTATGATAGATTACTTGCTGAATATCTTTACGGGTATCTTTATTAGATAGTGCTAATTTAATGCCCACATTTTTCATATTTTAATGTGTTAATAAAAATATCAAATCATCTCATTCAATCTTTTAAAGTAAATTAGCCTAATTATTGTAAAAATTTCATTGAAATGCTTCCCTGTATTTCCATCACTCACTGTTTATTTTTAAAATGTCAGAAGTTCATAAAGATATATAGGGTAAAAAGCATTTTCTCATTATATCATACATAATGTAACCATTAAATTTTGTGCACAGAAGGAAAAAAAATTGACATAGTGGACAGAATTCTAGCTGAGATAGAAATAGAAGGTTAATGTTTTCTGAAGGACATCATTTTAAACAATTTCAGTAATTTTTAAAAAGCCATATGCCATCAAAACTAACTGCCACATAAAATTCAAATTGTTGGGCCACGGTGGCTCAGCAGGTAACAATGCTTGCCTGCCATGCCCGAGGACCCGGGTTCGTTTCTCGGTGCCTGCCCATGTAAAAAAATAAATAAATAAATAAACGTTGCATTTAAAAAAAAAAAATTCAAATTGTTACTTCCACTGTAGATAAGGCAAACAGGTTCTTATATTTTATCCTTTGGAGGTTATTCAAATACATGATTTAAATGTTTTGGATTTGAATTTGATTTCTCAGGATATGTGAAAGCTTTGTATCCTGAAGAATAATTTGAATCCTAAAAAAAACAAAATAATTAGGAAGGGTCTGCAGGGTTTGCCATAGTTCTGGAAAAAACAGGGACTTTTTACCAAAATTACACTGAGTTAAGAAAACCATACTTAGCTGTCAAACCTAGCCCCCTAGTGGCAGAAAAAGACTAAATCAATAACTGTAGGTTTTCATCTATCAGAATACCATAAAAAGTGTTTAGTTAGAAATAAATCAATAAAAGGTGTCAGCCTTATTTTTTTGATATCACTATTTATGACCCCATTGGTTTCATTTTGAACACTTTCTAAAATTTACTTTAAAATAAATTTCTCAGAGAAATGATGAAAATAGAAATACAACAGAGAATAATCTAATATATAGTTCAAAGCTGATGTATTATCTATGGAAACGCAAAATAGTGAATGCCCAGTAAGAAACGGAAAGTAGGAAGATGCCTGTATGAAAAATAGGAGGATGTGAATAGATTATAATCCACCCCCCCCAAAAAAAAATTCCTGAATAGCTATTTCCTTATCAGTGCCGTCCTACTTTGTGTAGTTCAACAGAACAAAATAAAGTAAGGTATTAGCAAGTTTACTGAATATGCAAATCTAGCTACAGAAAAGCAACTACTGCTTAGCAAATGACAAGATAATCTAGTGTGTATTACGAAAGCACTGTGAAAGTTTAAACATTTAAATAAAACTAAGTTTATTATTATAGCCTACGACACTTATCTTTTAGTGTCCTTCTGAAAGCAAAGCTCCCTTAAGGCATTAAATTGCAAATTGAAGGAAAAATTGGAAAAAATGGACAGAATTATACTTCAGATATAAATATAAGGGCTAATGACATTTTAAAAAAACAATTCTAGGAATGAAAAAAGTCAAGAATTGATAAAAATTCAAATTTAAAAATAAAAAATATCACTCTCACTATTGGTTAGGCAAGCAGGTTTATACACTTTATCCTAAGGAAGCAATTAAAATATATAATTAAAATCTTTTGGATTTGAATCTATTCCGGTAAAGTACAATGCCAACAGTAAGGAAAAGCCCAATAATATAAATGGCTCCCAAGGGGAAAACACTGTAATAGTAACTTTAATTTCAAAATTTTCTAGTTATCAAAACTTACTAATGAACTAGAACCCCAACTCCTATTTATGATGAGATAAAGAAAAGATAAATGTAACTGAGCCTTGCTTAATTTCTTCTGGTTGGTAAAGAGAACTTCCTTGTGTATCTATGCCCAAGTCCCTCAACAAAATCAAACCTTTTCAGAGAAACTGACAGTACAAGGTTATCTGAACAGAAGAATAACATCATCAAAGAGCTCTTATAACTCCAGGGTCCATGTTTGTTTCTGCACCTGATAGAGCTCAAAGTCTAAAAAGCAAACCTCTAAAATTTAAATGTACTTTAAAACAATAAGCCATGCTTTTTGCCCAAGGGTCAATTCAGAAAAATTTAAACAATAATAGGATATATATATTTTTCAATAAAAATAAATATATCATGTGTACCTTAGGGGAATGTATATATTCCTACAAATTACTGTTTTAAAATTTAACCATTAAGGTTTTTGATTTTACACCAAGTATAGAATGTTTATATGTCAAGAATGTTTATATGTTGTTAAGGTTTATGATAAAAATATTAAAAAATCATAATAATAAATAACCATTTTAATACCCAGAATCATTCGAAAGGCAGCTTTTAAAATATTTCTTTACATGTAAATGAATAGTGCTTTAAATTTTACAATCTATTCACACACATTAATTTATTTAATCCCTGACCAAAATTATTATCCCCACTTTATAGAGAGGGAAATTAAGGCTCAGTGATGTGAAATTATTCCCTAAAGTTCACAACAGGTGACTACATGCAAAACTAAGATTAGAATTAATTCATTCCATTTGATAAATAATTTACTATGGGTCTATTATAGTCAAGTACTATACACTAGGTGCTGAGAGACACAGAGATGAGTTATAGGTAGCCCTATTCCCCAGAGCCTCCAAACTGGATGTTCCACTCTAGTGGCTGGTGCATCTCTGCTTGGACTGGTGAGTCATACACCCAGAGTAGCCCCAATGCTACCAGGATCACAGAAGGGTAGATTCCTCCACCAATCTCTGTGGTCTTCTCTATCTGGAAGTAACTATGAGGAAGAGATATATCAGAAAAAGTTTTCTCAAAAGAAAAATAAAACAAACGAGATTCGTATGAGAGGCAGGCAAGCAGCAGAGGATAGTGACTGAATGAACAAACTCTTAAGACAGATTGCTTGGGTTTTGTTTCCCAGCTCTGCCTCTTACTAGTTGGGCCTTGGTTTTCTCATCTATAAAATGAGGACAGTTATATTTACCTATCTTATAAGATGGCTGTAAGAATTAAAAGAATCAACATTTGGACAGTAGGCAGAACAGTGGTTGGTCATAGAGACTGCTATATATTTGTTAAATAAAATGTGTGATGAAAGGCAGTTAAAAGTTGCTAATCACTGCTTTGAAAAAAAGACAAACTTAGAGTCAATTCAGTATTATAACATTTGTCAGAGGAAAACAATTCCTCAGTACAGTACTTATATAAATAAGAATATATGAATATTCTTATGTATGTTCAAATATATAGTAGAGAATAAGCAATTTAAAGAGGTCTAAAATACAGTTTTTTATAACAGGGAAGTTAAATTATGGTAACACACTATAAAATTAACATCGGGGAAGAAAAACTGAATTCTGAGCAGGGCAAGAATAAGTCATCAACTCATTTTGTTTTTGAAGAAGTGATAAGAATAGGAAAAAAAATGTAAAAGAGGTAGGCAAGGGGCCAGAGACCCGGGTTTGATTCCTGGTGCCTGCCCATGCGAAAATAAAAGAGGTAGGCAAGGGAAACAGATACTTCAAAGAAGGAAAAATGAATTTTAAAAATGATTTCAGTGAGTCATTTTTTGAGTAGTTCTGATGGCAATGTTCTAGTCTCAGTGTTTGGCTTCATAGAAAAACTATTAATTTATGAAATATAACAAAACTCAAAATTTATTGGTTATATTATTTGAAGACAAAGTGCAAGTTATTTAAAACACTTCTTTCAGATTCAAGTTATTTCTAAGAATACTAATTTTTAAATGAAGTTGGGTGTTGCTTTTATTAAAACTTTATCTAAACCTCAAGTCACTTGAGTCATTTTGAAAGTACTCAAATAGGATCATAAGTCTAAAATCCATATAGAACTGGATTTAGGAGTGATCATTATCCTGCCTCCAACTTAGGGAAAATCATTTGTAGTGCTCTTCATATAAAGATACTCATTAAAATATTGGTTAAATTGCTCACTATTTTTGTTTGTTTGTTTGTTTCCTTCACCTATAATTTAGAGGTATTAAATACTTGGTACAGTGTTTTTTATAGCACTTTCTTTTCTGCAGCAGGCTTTTGTATTTAACAACATAACTCTTCATTTATATAATGTAGTACTTCAGAATGTTAAAGCATTTTTGCTTAGTTTAAATCATACAACTACCCTAGGTTTTTAGCAGTCATCATGAAGTCATGAGATTTCTTATTCTTATAATTTCAGAAACGCTATAGTAATTTCAAGTATCTCTGTTAAAGAAGACAGACAAGACAAAAATTCAGATAATACAAGACTCTATTTTGTGTACATATTGTCAAAACATCAGTAGCGCTCACTTGTTCTTTTTGAAGTCTCCTTCCTAGTCCTTACCTTGAACTCTTGGAGACAACTTTCAGTTTACAAGTTCACATCCAAGCTAACATAAAATGTTTTTAAAGTAACATATCATAAATCATAAATTACAAATAGTAATTCTATAATGAATGAACAATATTATTTGTAGTGCTTTTTGGTGAATAATATAAAAGTGGTTTTCATAAAATTTAGAACTAGGTGTTTCTAAGAAGATTGTTTGGAATTTGTAATATATTTTCCCATAGAAACAACATCATACAGGCTGATTTGGCTCCTAGAACTGAGATTATAAAATATACATTTTAAGTATATAACTAATAGTAATTTAGAACCTAAACACTACATCTAACATCACCATAGGAAAATACAAAATTCCAAAACGGAAGGCCAGAGTACATTTTTTTCATCTCCCTCCTGTAGTTCTTCCAAATTTCAACTCCCCAGAAGCTTTTGAGTCTTTATTATTTTGAGGAGGGGGGCTAGAAGGGATGTTAGAAGAGGAAAGGGAAACATTTATTGGTAAAAGGAGGAGAGGCAGGAGAATTATCCAGTTCACGGGCTACAGAAAGTAAAGCAAATGAAAGGAAGATCAAGACTGACTTAAACTAATTATTCTATATATACATAGAATGCAGCCAAAATCATAATTCAGATAGCAATGCCTAATTTGTTTACTAAAATATTAAACTCCCTAGTAATAAAAATCTAACCCAAGTTGTTGCTATTCATAAACACAAAATTTGTAAATACAATATTAGTCATCTTTTATTTTTAAAGACTGCACAGATACTTTTGCCCTTCTAAGTAGGTACAAACTTGGAAACATACTGGGCCTCAATCTTTTTCTATATAAGGCAAAAAAATCCTAAAAAAAAATTTTTTTTCTAATAGGTAAAATGATTGAAAGTGCTAAGTCATTCTTACTGTATTTATATAGAATAAATAGAATATTTATCTTTTCCCTTTTCCTTCTCAATTTAGCATTGAGAGACGGAGAGAATGATTTTTTACTAAACTTCATTACTGAGATATTAAATGATTTCATTATGAAGTAATTTTTACCTCTAAAACCATCCCACTACAGAGCATAGGACAGAGGTATAGCAAGGTTACAGTGTACTAACTCTTAATTTCACTCCTAGTACACATTTTGATATAAAAATTTCACTACAAATGTACCCTTTTATTCACCAACAGAATTTTTAGTCCTTAAGAACAAAGTGAAAATGTATACATTGTTCAGAAATATGTCCTGAAATCTCTGCCTTTTCAAAGGTGCATACTCCTATTATTGTGGTTTAAGCAAACCAAAGTTTAAATGCATTTGAAAACATAAATGTTCATTATAAAGTACCTTAATAGAAGCCACTGAACTTGAATTTCTCATACCTGTTGGATAGTAGGCTTGGGAGTACTGCGCTGAGGATGTGTAGTTACTATATTTTTGGGAGGAGCTGACCATTGTTTGAGGACCTTGCTGAACGTGTACGGATGTGGCGCTGGGCTGGAGCGTATAGGTAACCTCAGTTGGAAACCTCTGCAGTACAGGAAATGGAACCCCTTTATCTGAAAAAGTGGGAGACGTCTCCACTTGTCCTGGGTGCATTCCAAGGGAGTTCTGCCATGTTCTAGGAGGAATCGGGGTCCGATCTAAACCTTTTAGAGGGAAAGTACTGTGGTTGTGGGATGAAGTTGATACGTAGGAGTAAGGAGACAAACTATCTCGTCGGAACGACCGGTGAAATTGTCCTACAGCCACTGGTCCTGCATAAAAGAGGAAGAGCACATTTACTAATTTTACACCACTCCACCAGACATAGTAAACCAAAGGTCATGAAATATACTACACTTCATCTATCCATAGTTGAGTTCTCAGCCATTTTAATACAATAAAAGTTCAGTTTAGTAAAACAAGTTCAGAATCCAGAATGCGATTACATATTTAATGCTGAAAAAGTAATCAAAATTTTAATTCTCTGGTTCTCAATATGCCTACCATAAGAGACAAAGTGGCCAAACACTAACATTCAATCTTTTACCAAATATTCAATGTTGAAAGTCACTTAGCTTATGGATGATTCAACGATCATATCTTTTACCTTAATTGACAGACTCAAATTTTTCAAATGTATAAGTCACTGCCTAGCAGTTTTAGAAATTCTACTTAGTCTTTCAAACCATTTAGGAACTTTAATAATAGGAATGAAAATAAACCATATATACATATATGGACCATATAAATAAAAGAGATAAATGAAACAAATAAGAATTCTAACAATCTAAAAATAAATTTAATATTCTTTACTCTCTTAAGTTTAAAAAAATTTTATGTTTGTAGAAAAGCCAGGCTTGAAACCTTTGACCTAGTTTTTTTCTTCAATCCTTAAATCAGTCATTTTCTAGACCTTTGATTTTTTTCTTCAGAGTATCTCTAGGAGTGTCTCTCCCCAGACATCAATGGTTCTTAAACTTTGATTTACATCTGAACTGCCTGGAGAGTTTGTTAAAACCCACCTACTCAAACCCAGAGATTCTGATATTTGCTCTCTCTTAAGGAAAAAAAGGAATAAAAAGTGGAGATGAGGAAGAAAGAGAAAGAACAACACTGTATAATGAAGAAAGAAAAAATATAAATACAGCAGACTGATCTTATTTTATAGACTTAGCACTCTTTAACATAAACAAAGCTGGCCTAATTTATTCTTAGGGAGAGCTTTCCTAATACATAAATTATGCGATTCACATGCTCCTTTCAATTTGTTTTATTAAACTAATCTGTAGAACAGGAAAAACTAATTTACCTGTTACTCAAGTGTTAAACTACATGTTGAAAGATGGCACTCAAAATATTTATCAACTTTTCCAAATATTCAGATTATAAATCCATTCAACGTGTTTCACATCTCTCATTCTGTTGCTATGCTTAATTGCCTTTAAAGAATAAAGCATTAATGCAAAAAAATAAACACAAACACACATACACACATACTGTACAAATTCTGGAGCCCTAGAAATCAAGAGCACTAAATCTAATGGGGAAAAAAAATCTTAGTTCAGAAACTTCAATCTAGTCAAACAATATTTTTCTTAAAAATTACTTTTCCTTTTTTGCTTTTAAGTACATAAAAGTAGTTTTTATGCTACTTGGCTAACAGCAATACCATATACATACACATTTGGAATTTACATTTTACAATCCTTTATTTTAAGACCTAAAGAAACATTTTTTGTTCTTCATGACAGTTGTTTCTGAGTATCCAAAGCTACCTACCGCTTGATTTTCCTTTGGAAGCTTCACATACTTAAACTAAGTATCGGCTACAATGTGCAATAGCAAAATAATCTTTCTTCTGTCCCTTTTAGGAATAAGCTGTTGGTTGATGCATTTTCAGATTGTCAATTACCTAAGCAGGTAATTACAGAATTATTTACTTTGATCTTTCAAATTCTGCTTCAGATCTGAATTAAAATATAAATTTTTCTTCTATCATGATAATTAAGCTCTGAGTGATAGCCAATTAACTATATAATTTTAGACGCTGCCAGCATAACACTATCCAGAATGGAAGGGCATTACTTTGTTTTTCAGAATAAAGAATTATTTAAAATGATCAGCTCCTATTTATTTTTCTGTTAAGGACTACCTCATAGAGTTTGTGCCAGTATGATTCTGTGGTATACTCCAGAAAAGCCATGACCTTTAATCCTCATTCAATATTGCTGGGTAAGAGCTTTTTGATCATCTATGGAGAAATGACCCACCCAATTGTGGGTGATAACTTTTGATTAGATGGTTTCCATGAAGATGTGTCTCCACCCATTCAAGGTAAGGTTGCTTACTGGAGACCTCTAAGAGGGAACTATTTTGAAAAAAGTTACAGAGCCCATGCAGCCAAAGACCTTTGGAGATGAAGAAGGAAAACGCCCCTAGGGGAGATTCATGAAACAAGAAGTTTGGAGAGAAAGCTAGCAGAACGTCACCGTGTTTGCCATGTGCCTTTCCAGTTGAGAGAGAAACCTTGAATGTCACTGGCCTTTTTGAACCAAGATATCCTTTCTTGGATGCCTTAGATTGGACATTTCTATAGCCTTGCTTTAATTTGGACATTTTCATGGCCTTAGAACATGTAAACTTGCAACTTAATAAATTCTCATTTTTAAAAGCCATTCTGTTTCTGGTATATCGTATTCCAGCAGCCTGCAAAATAACAGAGTTATTCTCTGATCAACCTTACAGAAACATCTTTAACATATATTTGGAAAAGCTGAATTCTGGAAAGGCAGGATAGATTTCTGTTCATAAAGATTCTATTCCTTCTATGTAAATGAATCTGAGCTACTTAGTCCCTAGGAAAGAATACTAAAATTTGCCTTTTGTGAACCTGGCATCCCTGGACTAAGATAGATTATCTACTGCTCAGACTTGTTAGTTTAGAAAATTTTAACAAATATCTTAGGATAACTTGCCACTAAAAACAAAGTAGCAAAAGTAGACCAAAAAAAAGGGAAAGCATGACACCATCCTCATATTTCTTATCAAGCACATTCTTGGAAGGTGAACAGGACAGTTGGCTCAGTGGATCTAAATAAGAAAAGTAGGATCCTAAAACAGAGGATTCCATTGTAAGAGAGATAAAAGTATTCAGACTGAAGTAGAACACAGAAAACAAAATGGAGACTGAGAAGTAGCAGTGTAGCCAGGCATAGCCAAGGTAAGATTCAAGCAGAATAAAAATTAGGTGAAGGAAAAATAAAGGAGCCAAGAATTTAAAACACAGAATGTGAGCAAAACAAAGTTGACCCAATATTCTTGAATTTAGAATTTTACTCCTCCCAAACCAGTAACATAGTCCCTAGATAAACACGTCTATAATACACACCTGACACACCTTCTGCACACACCAATAGACAGAAGAGTAAAAAAAAAAAGGAAATAAATTGCTGCATGACTTATGCTGAAGAAGTATGAAGCATTTATGTGTTTTTCAACAAATAATTAGTATTCTTTAGAATGCTGCCAAATGAATTATAAACAAAATAAATTTGATCCTAGATAGCCCCTTTATTTCTCCCACTAAAACTGATTCTATGTTAAAATATAACTGAGTTAAAGATAGATGAGAAGAAGAAAAAAGAAAATCAGGAAAGAGAAAAAAAAGGAGCAAAAGTTGGTTGTAATATATGCATGTGTACATGTTTGTTTGCATGATGTGGTTAACCTACTTCTCCAAGTGCCAGCTGAGAGCACATTTTCTAGTCATTTCTCCTTATGTCCACCCCAAAAATTATCCATGCCAAAGATTCAATATCCATGCCAGGATATTGCCTCTACTGCCCTTCACCATTTGATTTCCCACCAAAATCACCGCCATTAACGTGAAGTGGCTTAACGTTCCTTTAGAATTCCTTTAGAACATTCTTATGACACTGCTATTTTTCCAACTTGTTAATAGAACTCTAATCCAATCCCTTATCTTCTAAACTTCACAGACACAGTCTTATCCTTTATCTTCTAAATTCTAAATGAACAAAGCATTGGGCCCAGGTTAAATTGAACATAGTGGCACTTTTAGTTGTATATTTTAAAATTTTTTCCATAACTCCAAGATAACCCAGACTTCCTAATATTAAATCCATATTAACATGCTGAAAATGTTTCTATTACTCTCCTGGTTGAAGGTAAAGAATGAATTCTCATTGTTACTTCCTGTTGCTTTTTCGGGAGACTGTGTCATATCATGGATCTTTACACAGAGAAAGAGGATATTGCCATCCTCACCTTCCAGTAAGAGTGGGACGAGCATCAGAAACCAAGTTTATAAAATATATAATTTGCTATTACAAAAGGTTTTTGAATTTTTAGCTAATACAAATTTATGCACACAAAATTTTCAATATGAAAGACTGTGGGTCTATAGTGAAAAAAAACAAAGGCTAAGTGAGCTTTCTAAAATCCTTTTAACTAGAAAGTTGACAACTGTAAATAACACCGTTTTGTCCTATGTCTGTCTGACCTAATAACACCTTAGTAAGTATCAAACCCTAATTAACTACACTGAAAAAAATATTTAGCCAATTCATTTTTACATGGGAACAATATCTTGTAAACAGCAATATATATTAGTATAGTTTTTACCATAAAATACATAAACAACGTCTATTCTATACATTACTTGGAACCTTAAGATTATCATCATAACTTTTCTTCCAAGATTTCTTAGATGTGTCAATATGTGGAAGGTGGCACGCTTCTTGAAGGACAAACCTTGTTCCCTTTCCCCTTGATCGGTATAAATGCTCTAACTCTTCTTGGCTATGACTTTGTTTCCTTCCACCTGGACCATCATATTCTTACCCTGTATAGTAACTTTGCTCTGCTTCCCAGAGCAAAGGAGGCCCTGCGATGTTTCTTTGAGACCCAGTGCTTCAACGAAGGGCTACTTATTCTAAATACTCGCAATGGGGAGACTACGTCTCACGAAGATAATGGCTGCGGAGGTTTTGGAAATGGGAAAATGTTTGGGGTTCAAGAGGTGTAGGAAGAGTAGAACGAGAGCCTGAAGGAGAGATAACTCTTGCTGCTAGTGGGTGTAGAAGGGTCTAAACGCTGATGCCTAAAGAAGATAGGTGGAAAGGAGGTGTTGGTGCTGGTGAGTATGAAGAAAGTGATGTATTCTACAGTTTCTGGAAACGTAGCGTTAAGTGCACAGAGAGCATTTTGGATCACGGGAGCATTTAGGATCCGCAAAGGAAAGGATGTGTGAAAACGCCCAGGTACCCAGCAGTAGGTGAAAGACGTGCCCTGCGGGCTGGCCTGGGACAAGGGACCAGGCAGCCTGAACTCACCATGCGGCTCCGGCCGAGGCCCCGCAGGCGGCGGTGGCGGCGGCTCCTGGTGCTGCAGCGGGGAAGTGGTGGCCGAGGCCGAGGCGGAGGCCGATGTGATCAGAAGCCTCTGGAAGCGGTTGGGTGGGCGGCAGGGCACCTCCAGGCCGGCCGCCAGCTTGGCCTTGTTGGCGCTGGTGAGCCTCTTGAGGTGCACGAGCAGCTGAGGCTGGTCGCGACGGAAATGCGGGCTGTGGAAGTGGTGGAGCGGCCCGTCGCCCGCCGGCCCGCCGCCCCCCGGCCCCGGCCCCGGCCCAGGCCCCGCAGCGCCAGGCCCGCCCAGCACCACCTTGCGGAAGCCGTAGAGGTTGAGCTGGCGGATGAAGCTGGTGAAGTTGGTCGTTTTGAAGAGCTCAGGCTCGGGTCCCGCGCCCCCGCCGCCGCCCCCCCCGCCGCTGCCCCCGGCCCCTGCTCCTGCCCCGGGCGGGCTGAGCAGCTCGGCCTCGAAGAGCGGCTGGTCGATGAGAAGCCCTTCGCCGCGGCCGTCCCAGCAGATCGAGCGGTACCTGGGGCTGTTCACCAACCGCCACAGCTTGGCCGGGAAGTTGTTGGGGTTGATGGGGGTGGAGAGCAGCGCCTCCTCCATCGCCCCCGCCCGGGCCCTGGGCCTCGCCCCGCCGAGCCTGGCTCTCCCACCCCGTTCTCGATCCTCCCGGCCTTCGCTTCGCCCTGCCCCCTCCTGCCAGAGCCCGGCCGCCGCGGACCCGGGACCGTTGGCTCACGAGCCCCCGCCGCTTCTTCAAGCGCGGCCAATGGGGCCTCGAGTTCCCGCCGCGCGGCCCGGACGTGGCGAGAGCCGTCCCACCCCCTGGGCGCCGCGCGGTGGCCCAGCGCCCCTGAAGGTGGCGGGCTTCGGGCTGTGCGACGCCTGCGCGGTGGCCGCCCGGCAGGCCATCCCAAGCTGGGACGCGGCAGGAGAAAGTCACATTCCCTCGGCGTCCTAAGAGCGCCCGCCTTGGAGTTGGGCATTGCTGCCCACCAGGGAGTTTTTAAATCCTGCAAGGAAACAAGCCCAGTTATCCATCACGGAATACTAAAATCCGTGGATTTCAGCGTAACCAGTGTGTAGGGATTTAGATTTCAGAAAGTATGCGTTAAGCAGTACAAAGTAAGTCATTCTTTAGAGCAAAGGGCCTAACTCTATAACCTTTACTAACACTTTAATAGTTCAAGTCTCTCCAAAGAAAAACACGGTGGTGGTAAAATGTCTCCAATAAATAAATTCATTTTTTGGGTGGTAGCATTTTATGTATTCTTTAATGTATTCTTTTAGGCGAGGACAGTTTTGCTCAGGACAATTTACGCAACCTTGGGCACTCAACAGTGAGAACCGAGGTACCTATAAGGTGGGTGGGAATCAGGAGAAAACAGGTACCACCCAGTGTGACATTTCAGATATTAAAAAGAAAGAAAACTCACGAGACAGAATAGAATTCTGCAATATCCATAAGGGTAAATTCCTAACCAATCAGTAACGAAGAATATAATAGGAACCATGCTGATAAAAAGAGGAATCCATTGTTTTTTAATGGAGATTTTGGGAGAAAGGAGTATACTGTTTAAGTTCTTTCTCATGGTCAAAGGAAAAATGAATACATTTTCTTTGAAATTAAAATGAACAAAAAGACCCAACAAAGCAGCACTAATATAGAGATTTTATTTAAACTGTATTGAGTTTTTACAGCACATTGCATGTTTGTCACAACGCAACTGCACAGTTTGGATTTTTGGCCACATCATGTCACTTACACCCACAAGAGCTCTGAAAGGAGTATTTGATGAATACATCTGAGCAGAGAGCCCAGAGTCTCTCTCTCCAAGGCCATGCAGTTTGTTCACTCATGGGACAGTCCCTCAAAACAGCCATACAAAGTAGACAGATACAGTCTCCCCAACTGTTACCAATCTTACTTCTCCTGAAAATGGGCAGAGTGAAGTGCAATGTAAGTCAAGTTCATTAAAAAGCCACTCAGAACTGGCAGTAAAATTTTAATGATTGAGAGAATGCTTAGAAGAATTTTATGTATCATAGACAAGAAACAGTTGTTACTTTTTCAGTGATCTCAGGAATTTCCCAGACACAGGCTCTCCATTATTCAACTCCATCTAAACAAAAAAAGTTCTGCTAGGCTGACCTAAATATGCCAAAACTTTTTAGGTTACATCCATGGCAAGTATAAAAGCAGCACAGATGTTTCTCTGTAGGACTGAAGAAAAGATCAGGACAAATAACAATTCTTGTTCTAAATCCTAGTTGTTTTTGAATGAAAAAAATTATTTTTCTGGAAAGCAACATGAAATTTGCAGTTTGGCAGATGGCTGGCTACCATAATCTTAAAACAAGGTAAACCTAAATGCAATTCATCTTTTATACACCAACAAATTAAGGAAAATGTATAAAGGAAGTCCTAATGGTTTCCTTATAGGCCAAGGAGACTGTATCTGTCCCAACCAAGAACATGGCTATATCACTGTATCTTTTGGTTAAGTGCCACTTAACATATTAAGTACATAGTAAGATGAAAACAAAAACAAAAAACAAAAAAAAACCCCACAATGTTTGGTCCAAATGGACACATTTTCTCTTCCAATTTTGGTATTAACGCTTTATTCTCTTCTGTTTGGGTTCCATTGTTAAGTGCACAGAAATAGACAGCAGCATTTTCTACTGAAACCCTCACATACCAAACAGCATATTCTAGGAGGTAAAAACCAAACACTAAATTCTACCTTCAAGGTGTCAAGTGTTCAGGATAAGAAGCAGTGTGACCCAGAGGAGGCAGCAGCCAAGGGAAAGACAACATGGGGGAAGTGGGTGGTGGAACAAAACCAAAAACAAACAAGAAAAAAGTAAAAACCAAAACAAAACCCATTGTTTCATTTTCATGCCAGGAGAGGATCAAGGTATAGCTCCTGTGGTAGCACCAGGACAACTAGGAAAAGTCAGGCGCAAAGGGTAGGGCACAAGTCAGCAGATATTTCACAAGGATCATTTTCTTTCCTGTCTCCTCATACTTCACAGTGCATACCTCGAGAGCTGCCACTGAGTAACAGAGACTACTACTTTCACAGCTCAAGCAACTGAGTTTTGCCAGGACTGGACATGAGCAGTCTTCCTCTGCTCCTAGAAATGTCTCACTCCCTAGAACTGTCCCCTTAAACTGAATATTCACTGATGGTGGCCAATGAGCCAAGTGAAAAATACATCGAAATCTCCACTGGCTGAACCAGTCTTTAAACCAAACTCCACAGAAAGACAGAACTAATGCAACTAGAGGGAGTGCCTCTAAAAACTGAGCCTTCATGCACAGACACAGAGCACAGAGATACGGGGTATATTTCATCTCAAATAGGATAGGAATTCCTATCTTATACACTATAGTCTGCTTTTTTTCAAGGCAGGGGAAAGACAGGTCTGGTTATCACTTGGAGTTTGGTTATACATATGCCTTTCTATTGCTGTTTGGGGCACTTTGCACCAGGCAGTATCTATGAAATCATCACCTTGTGATCCCTAGAAGAAAGAAGCTGGAGTCACCAACTCTACGTTAAGCTTCCAGACTCTGTATCTGGATCAGGACCATTACCCCAAGGTGAGGGGTCTCACCAGTAGAGGACTTCCTGCCCAATTGGAGTTCCTTGGCTCCAGTCTCATGGTACCAGGGAAGATTTCTCAAGACGGCAGCTTTGAGCTCTGTGATTTCATGAGCCACACCAAGGAACCTTCGAAACTACACCTGAAGTAAATCCTCCCTTCAAACCTGCTAAAACTGGACAGATCATCTCCTCTGGCATTCAGCTGGAAGCCGTGGCGATGGGTTTCTTCAGGTGTTGGCTCATGAGTTCCCGGGCACGAGAAACTTGGATGTGTTCGTAACATGAGTTACAGACGAGAACTGGGTCATAGAGTTGCTGATCAGGAATGGGCAGTTTTAGGTGGCAGCATCCAGCACAAAATACATTCCCACAATTTCTGTCAAAGAGAAGAGAGGTCATCAGAAACACCAATATACAGAGACTAAAGGATAGTCTGCAAGGCCTTACCTGAGTCAATGAAGAAAAAAGCTGGAAGAAAACAAAAATAGTTCCTATAAAGCTATCTCTATTTTCAAATGAATTTGAACGAGTTCTAACTGCACTGCTTTATGTACCATATTGAATCATATAAAACATCATCTTACCTGCAATGGTGTCTTCGCTTGGCCAACCAGAATTCACAGTCACAGTTATAGCAATGTGATGCCATATGGTCTGGAACCCAGCGAGTCACCTGACGGAAGGCACAAGGAAAAATTTCAGGCCCTTGTCAACAGAGTAGAAGAAAAACACCGCAACAAGGAAAGCACCCCAGGAGAAAATGGCAAGGCCGGTCTTTATAGTTGGCCACAGCTTGCCTACAAAGAAGACACTCAGCTGGGGGAGCTCAGACTACAACATGTTACTCATCTCTGAAAACTAAAACTCTCTGGCTCACATATGTTCTCTTCATGCATTTTCCTTGACATACCTCAGTCTCTTTCTTATCAACAGGTTCCCAGCTTGCTTCTGAAAGGCAGTCTTCACTGTGATCAGAGCCAAAATCCTCTGTATCACTGCCATCTGACTCCTTCAAACATGTCTAAAGAAAAGGCAAAGACATCATAATTATCACTAGCATTTATTGTTTACTGTATGCCAGGCATGTTCTAAGTATATTACATGCATGAACTTATTTAATTCCCCACAACAATCTTGTGACGTATACTGTTGTTATGCACGTTTTATAAATAAGGAAACTAAGGCATAGGGAAAGTTAAGAGCTCATAAGTAGCAAATCTTGTATTTGAACATAGTATTCTGGATTCAGACCCATGCACTTAACTGATATGCTATATCCCTGTGTAGAAAGAACACCCCACTCATGACATTCAAAACCATGATTTGGCAAACCATGACCCATAAGCTAAATCTGGCCTACTGACTGTTTTTGTAAATCAAATTTTATTGAAACACAGCCACACTCATTCATTTACATATGGTTGCTCCCATGCTACAATGGCAGGGCTGAGTAGTTGCAACAGAGACCATATGACTCACAATTCCTAAAATATTTACTATCTGGCCCTTTACAAAAAAAGTTTGTCAACACCTGTTCTAAATCATCACCCTGAAGAGTAAAATAAGTTGGTTAACCCTGTCTACCCCACCAGCAAAGAAGTAGACAGCAGGCAAATGGAAAGGCCACGGGAGAAAGGGAAGTACCTGTGTGGATAGGACGGTATCATGGGAAGGGGAAGCTGGCTTCCAAAAGCCCCCTAGGACTGCTGTGCCAGAACCAGGTCCCCTGACACAGCAGAGCCAGATGATTCTCATCATCTCTCACCTGAATTATTCCAAAGTGACCAAACCAGCCTCCCAACCAAAGTCTCAACTGCCCCATTCTCATCCAGAATACTAGAGTAGCATTCTTCAAATACATATTTTATCATGTTACTCTCTGGCCTAAAATTTCATTGCCTACCAAATAAGACTCTTCATAGCTGATCCTTCCAGTCCCCATCTGCTACTCCAAAATCCCCTCCCACCACACTCCCATTTCACTGACCATCTAGCTAAATACCACACATTCCTCAGCACTCGGCTCAAGCATTATCTTCTCAGGAAAGCCTTCTCTGGCTTTTCACTTCCTGCCCATCCCCCATCCAGCCCCAGTGCCCTAACACCTGGTGCCTTGCATGATCATAACACTTAAGAACATCATACTAATAGTTTACTTGTCTCTCTCACTAGATTGTGAGATCCTTGAGGGGCAGGAATTATGCCTCTCATCCTATGGCAAATAACTCGGTGGTACGAAGTAATCCAATGAACGAATGCTAAGTGGACGGAAGACAGGACGGATAGAATGAATGAATGGATGGTAGTAGGTAAATACTTACAAAATCATCCTCATAGTCCATGGGGGGCTCTGCTGGGGGGGCACAGCAGTGACGGATATCCAGCCTCATCTGGAGCTCATGCACCTGTCGACGTAGCTGCTCCACCTCTTGCTTGTAACTTGCTTCAATTTGCCGTAATCTATGCTGGATCACATCCGTGGGAAAGGGGAGTCCATCATCATCCAGGTAGAGAGGAGGCACAGGAGAAGGGCAGCTCAGTGGTACAGGCTTTGTGACGGAGATCTGCTTTGGGTGACCAGACAACCATATTCGGTTGTTTTTTCCTCCTGGACCAGTACAGTGTCCACTGGAATGACTAGAACACACAGGTGACTTCACTCCTTCTCTCTGAGCCCACTGGCTCCCAAAGCAGGACCCTGTTGCCCGCATCTGCTTGCTACTTGACCTCTTGCTACAACAGCCATAGGAAAGCAGCCGCCGAGGAGTGGTCTCCCCACTCGGGAATGAAGTCACCATCCCTTGGAAGCTGTCCCAGTTGGACCCTAGAAAAGAGAACTCACTAATCTGGCTCTGAGAAATTGGCTTTCGGACCAATTCCAATGGTATTTTCCCAAAGCGAGGGTTTTCCAGTAACTGCCCATTCTGACTATTTCCTCTTTTGCCAGTGTCTTCCTCCTCATGGATCAGATCCGGCACAGAACTGGGGTATTCCTGGTGGGAGATACTTGCCCCAGAACCTGGAGGATCTTGGCTGAGGAAGCCAAGCCTTGGGTCTAGAGGAGTTTGGCAAGGAGCACTCAATGGGTTGCAAAGGGTGCTCAGACTGTGATGGGGAACACGGCTGGAGGGCACACTTAACACCGAGTCTAACTGGATCTGTTGGGGGGTGTCTCTAAGGGAGTCCTGGGAAGGCTCAAGAAAATTGCAAATTCCATCACATTTGTTGGAAAAGGCCTTAGAGAGAGCACTGACAGCATCTTTTTCAGGAAAATGTTCAGATGGCTCCCCTGTGTCATCTAAAGTCCTATCCAGCTCATCCTGGGCAAGAGGGTCTAGAGCTGGTGGCTTCGTCTCTTCTAGGACTTTGATCTCAGGATCAGAGGTATTGCTCTTCACTTCTGGGGGCACCACGGTATTAAGCAGTTTGTAACTTGGAGAACAGCTTTTGTGGCTCTTGAAAGATTTGTTGCTCAAGCAATCTTTCTGGCTGCTCGGCACAGGGAGAGAAATACCCATTTCTCCTACATTCTGTGGAGGACCTCCTGCCCCGGAATCCACAGAGGTTGTCTCTGATCCCTCAGGATTGCTGTGCCAGGGCTCCAGACCTCCTCTGACCTCCTGACAGTGGTTATTCAGGTTAGGGTCACTGGATGTACGAGTCAGAGGGCTGCTTATGTCACAAACAGACAGAAGATCATCCATAGATCTGGTTTTAGGTAATCTGAAATGACAAATACAATGCTTCCAGCTCAGGAAATGGGAGTCATCTCTGGTCTATGGAATCGGGTCACCAGAGCAATATCAGAGTCAAAGTTCACAAAATAATGACATTTAAAATTATAAATAACCCATGTTCACTGAAAGTCAACTACACAAAAAGTGTAGAGCATGGACCCTGTTGTCAAGAACCCAGGGTTTGTCTTCAGCTTGCCAGTCCTCACCCTACACAATCTCCCTGGGCAATCTCAATCTCAACCACTTCTATGGTTTCAGCTGCCTTCTACGCTGTCTTCTAACTCTATTCCAGCTAAGACTGGGATACAATCTCAAACTTATATATCCAACTGCTTCTATCACTGTAAAAGAAAGAAGATGGGTTTTAGAGTTCGATAATGCTGGCTCTGATACTGATTGGCTAGAGGACTACAGCGAAGTTATTTAACCTCTCAGACATTTGATTTCTCTGTAAAATGATAATATAAATTATACCTCCTTACGTTACTAAAATAATTCAAAATACAGGCAAACCTTATTTTATTGTGCCTCGCAGATACTGCAATTTTTACAAATTGAAGGTTTTTGGCAATTGTATGTGGAGCAAATCTATTAGTGTCATTTTTTCCAATATCATTTGCTGACTTTTTATCTCTGTATCATATTTTAATTAAGGTATGTGCAGTTTTTTTAGGCAAAATGCTATTGCACAATTAACAAACTACAGTATAGTGTAAACATGACATTTATATGCACTGGGGAACCAAAAATTTGTGTGACTCGCTTTATTGCAATTCTCACTCTACTGCAGTGGTCTGGAACTGAACCTGCCAAAGTATGGATGTATAAGCAATCAACCACAAACTAAGACGGCACTCACAACCACCCCATTTAGACAACTTACTTTATTATAACTTATCCCTCCACCACAGAAATAAGCAGGACAACATTTTACAATCACTTAGCAGCAGCAACATGCTCCTTCTGACTCCTAAATCACCATAGAAACTTCCCCTAGCATACAGCATTCAAAGAACTCTAGAGGCACTTGTGCACCCAAATGGGCAATGGACATTTAAGAATAACCACCCTGATTTTTAACACAGTTCAAAAGTCCTTAAAGCAACTAAGGCCACTCATGCTTCCTTTAGGGAAATTCACCTATCAACTGTTCAATATTTCAACCCCAACCTGCCTATATCTCCTCTTTCTTCCCAGACTGGCCCTTCCTTTCAACTTTTCAATGTCTATCAGTGGTACTAATATTTCCCAAGTTTCTGAGTTCAGAGACTTGGAATCTGTCTTTGATCTACCCTCCTCTTTTCTTCACTGCTACCAACCAACATTCAATGAATTGCACAGTCTACTAATAACTTCTCTATGATGTCTCTGAATTTAATCTTATCCCCTTTCCAGGGACTTGTCCCCTTATATCTGAACTGATGCAACAGCCTTCACTGGTCTCTGTGCCTTCAACCACCCTGACTTGCTTTTTAGCGATCACTGATAAGTTCTCCAAAAATTCCACTGTCACCAGGTCACAGTGAGTTCCTATAAAGACTTACTACTGTCAACTGAATCAAAACTCAGTGTAATGTTCCAAGTCTTGGATGAACTGGCCCATATTTATTTCTTTTTATCCCCCAAAATAATCCCGGCCAGTTCCAGCGAGATTTTTTATTTTATTCTCTCTCAAGTATCCAACCACTTTAGAACCCTCTCCAATAACCTTGTTATCCAGCTCATACTCCCTTTCATCCATTTATTCATTTGTTCACTTAAATATTTACTGAAGCACCTATTATGTGCCAGGCCCTGGACCAGAATCTGGAGACACAAAAAGGCATGGTTCTTGCCTGGTCCTTCATGAATATGTCTCTATAAATAGCCACCAAATAACCCTTATTATTTCTCATTTCTCTAACCAACCTTAAACTATACGCAGTCTTATTTGCTTAGCTGATGACTGTTTGACTTGTTCTCGACTTGTCTGTGTCTTATCTTCTAGCTTAAAAGATTCTCGAAACAGGGACAGTATCTTCTACTTCTTTGATACTGCCCATGTAACCAAGTACAAGATTAGACAATTTGTAGGTATTCAAGATACATGCATTGAATCGAAAAATTAGATAAGGATTTTAAGCAATGATTATTAATTGGGTCACTGACCCAATTTATTAAGGATTTATTAAGGATTTCTTAAAGTTATGGCCCCTCTCCCTGGAAAAATAAACATATGAGCCTATACCTAAATTCTGCACAATTCAGGGAGAGGATTCACCCATGCCCTAAAGACCATCCATGTGCTCCTGACAATGGACCTAGCTTAAAAGACCCTAGAATCTATCATTTAGGGTGTTGAGTAGTATGTTTTCCTTTATAGCATTCAACCAATAATGTAAGTTATAGTTTAATTAAAAAAAAAAAAACCTTCAGCCAATAAGCAAATATCAAAATTTGAAATGTACATATCGTTTGAATCAGCATTTTCACTTCTAGGAATTTATCCTGCATAAATACCAGCACAAATAAGTACCTATAAGGAGTTCATTAAATCACTCCTTATAATAATGAAAACGACTAATAGGAAACCAGTTATATAAATTGAAACACTCTAATTTTGGAATGCTGTGCAGCCACTGGAAACATTTAGATAGCTTTATATGTGCTAACATGGAATGACAGCCATTATACAAAGAGAGAAAAACAATTTGCTTTCGTGCAAAACATGATACTGTTTCTGTTTTTAAAAAACATTTCTACATATATTTTCGAAGAAGTAAACAACCAGTAGGACATGCACTGAAGTGTTAGCAGTGGACATCTGTGAGGATTAGGAAGAAAGGATTGTATTTTCTACCTCTATATTGTTTTCAACATTTTTTAATAAGGAGTATATATCACTTTTATAATTTACTCAATCCCATCCCATTCCCCAAAAATATATATTTTCACAAATACTCAGCTAGGAGACAACATTAATTTTTATGTCTCCCTTTAAATTGTGCCCTCTTTTTGAGGGAGGCATGTAAAAGCCATTCCCCTTGTGAGAATGCATTTCCCTGAGAGTCAGATGCTCCTGGAAGCTAAATGCTAAACAGAGCAACGGCTTCTACTAAGGATAGCGAGGTCCCCATGCCTGGTATCAGTGAACAAAAATTAAGACCATTCCCACAAACCTTGCTGAAAAAGTCCTTCCTGCTTCATTCTCCTCTCCCCTGCTTGGTAGGTCACATGGGGTGACAGAAGCAAAGAAGTTAACTAATCTTATCTAAAGAAAGGACCTTGAAAAGACACAGCATGCACCCCAGGCTAGCGGCAAGGCTTGAGCCAAGTTTCTTCTTTAACTGACTCAGGAAGTTGCTTTTAAATATCTCATAAAAGAAATATCTCATAATGTCAACTTTGAGACAAGACATGAAGCAGTACTGCCTGCCTTCCTACTGGGGAGAGGAGAGCACAAGAGGCGTCTTTCTTACCTGTCCAGAGAGCGGCCAGAAAACTCCTGGCTCTGAGCCATAGGAGAAAGGTAAAGATCCATGTTCTCCTCCCCAAGTGTGCATGGAGATGAAACTGGCAGATAAACAGCTGTCCAGAGGTGCAGTGCTCGGACATGACACACAGGGTGCAGGACCTAGGAAAGCAGCATGATGTTAGTGTTTGTAAGACATTCCCAGGCCCTCTTCCTTCACTAAGCCTTTGACCCTTTATTTCCCGCCCCAATTCAGCCTGTCCCCCCTGTAGGTTTCCAATCAGTCTAACCAAGTCTGAGCCGGGTGTGTAGAGAAAGTTATGGAAGTTCTTATTGCCGGCTCGCAGGAGAGCCCACACAGAGCAGGTCCGCTTGTAGATGTTACGCTTCTCTCGCTCGCAGGGGTTGTTGGCCAGGAACGTGCCATAGAGGCAGGAGTACGTGTGCTGCACCAGTTTTACCTACAGGGCAGAGAGAGATTGCACTTCGGGGCCTTGGGTCAACATTGCTGTCCCACACCCTGGATTTAAGACTTACCAGGAATGCTTCGTTAAACTCAAACAGGCAGGGAAACTGCTTGAGTAACTGATGCACAGAATCGAGCCACTGGAGAAACACAGGACATTGTTCATTTTGGTCCTCTGCATTCTCCTGGTGGCCACAGCGATCTCCAAACTTGTGCCCAAAATCCAACCAGTCAGACTCCACTAACACTTGGAAGCCCTGTAGAGAAAAGATGGTCTAAGCCTTGGGCCTCTCTGGAAAGGCTAGTGTGCTGCTCCCCAGGGGACTGCCCGAAGCAGGAAGCCGGCAGCTTCCAAAGAGGACCAAGACTGACCTAAACTAGAAGAGGATGCAATGCTACAATGTCCTGTGCTGAAAGATCCCCAGGACAGATCCAGAGGATCCAAGATATCCACTTTCCCCACCCCTATTCCCACCCCCGCCACCCTGATTCCCTCTGTTCTTTCCCATTCAATCCCTCTCCATACCTCCAATGTTCTGTAGTATGGGTCCAGCAGTATTTTGGCCAGGGCTACAATCTGTGGCGTCCGGTCCCAGCCATCTGAGCAGTGTACCAGCACAGGCCGGCCTTCCCGGTCTACTGTATTAGCCACCAGCACAGCTGCCTTTAGCATCATGGACAAGTGCTGCAGCCATTTGGTGCTCTCCAGTGCTGACAACCAGCTATGCAGGAGCAGAAACCAAGTCTGTCACTAATGGTGCTGAGGCTACTACAGTCTCTCCACCACCCATATCCAGATGCACCCAACTAAGCCCAGAGTGAGGGATGAAACCAAGAGGTTGAACTCATGGCTTTTTTCCTAAGAAGAATCTAACTGCAAGGTAGGGCAGATAGGACCTGGTGCAGAGAAGAGTCTCTTGGGATCAAGAGAGGAATTGGGTAGTATCACATACACATTTAGATATTTTCTCTCCCTAGTTCTGTGTTCTTTGAGTAGGGCAACTGGCCCAAACAAAAGGAATCCAATATTCTGTGATTGTGCCAGACTGCTGGCCAAGAATTGGAAAAGTGTTCTTGGAACTGGCCCCCTGCACTCAACTCTCCCCATCCCGCAGGTACCAAACTTTCCATCTCCCCATCATCCTCAGAGAACATGAGGCACCAGGTAAGGAATGGGACTGGGTCACCATTATCATGGCTGGATGAACTGGATGAGGGATGGAACTGGAGCAGGGAACACCTACTTGCTGGGATCGGGCATCTGGCTACATACAGCCCGGAGGTACTGGAAGCTGTTCCGGATGGCATGGATGTTGGCCATTCCCATGAATACAACCTCACAGTTGGGGTAGTACTCTGTAGATAAAAGAGAGGAGAATGGAGATAGGAGCACGTTCTGGAGATAGGTATCCAGCATAAAAGAGATTCTACTAGGCAAAACTTCCCTGGCAGGGCAGAATACTCCAGAAAGGCACCTAAATATACTCTTAAAATCTAAATCACTCTCAGATTTAGCAATAGTAAATTTAGTACTACTGAATGTAGCAGTAGTAATGACAGTATTAATAACAAATAGTAGGAGTACTAGTAATGACAATATATAGTAAATACTCAATAAATAGTAGCTGTTCTGTACCAACATTATATGTACATAAACTCTATAATCAGCCCACCAACTTTGCAAGGTATTTATCATCCCCATTTAACGGATAATAAAATAAAGCTTAGACAGAATTACCAACTTATCACGGTTCATAGCGAATAAGTAGCACAGTCTTGATTTCAAGCCAGATTTGCTTGGCTCTTTCCACTGAACAGCTCCCTCCTCACATTCCCTCCTCACCAAATCCGCCCAGAGCACAGGCTGTGAAGGCCGGCTACAGACACTGGGAAAACACACTACCTTCGCATTCACAGCCTCCACCCTTGGCCCGGTTGGCCACAGCTGCTGTATAGGAGCGAGCATCAAGGATCAGCAGCTTCTGAGGGGCTGTTGTGCTCTCCACCCCAGAGCACGCGGTGAGGGAGGAGTCTAAAGACACAGCAAGAAAACCTGGGGTCAGCCCGCCATCCAGCTGCACCCTGGTCCTATGACACTCCACCTCCAGAAAAGGAGCATGTAACTAGAGGCCCCTCACAGCCCCTCACGGCCTCCCAAAGGGTGGGGACCCGACACCCTTGAGTAGTTTTCTTCTTCCCATCCTCTCACCGAGGACTCCCTGGGAATCAATGAGGCCAAGGTGGGGGGCTCCTTCCCCTGCCAGCACCACCCATAACTTACCAAAGTCAGTGTCGCAGGCTTCGCTTGTGTCACTATTTCCGGTGCTGGGGGCACCCCCAGTGGTCCTTGTCCCTGGGTCCAGGGCACAGGCTTTGGCAATGGATGTGACCAGGTACTCATCATCAGCGTTGCGCCAGCCCCACCAGCTGATCTCGGGCTGGCTGCAGCGGGCAATGGCGGCCCCGTTGCGCAGGTGTCTATCAAAACAGGGAACCCATCAAGCCCTTGGCATCTGCAGTCTGCAGCAGCCTACCATGGGGACCACGCGGGCCACACTAACGTCTCCAGAGCCAGCAGGGCTGCCAGTTCATTCAGGCCATCCAAAAGCCTGTAACCCCTCTAGTGCGTTTTACAATTTATAAAGCACTGTCAGGTACATTTTCTCAAATGGGCTCTGTATTCCCAAGGTGACTTTGACTCATCAAATCTGCACAGCAGTTGTTTCAGGTACAGACATACAGCAGGAGAGCAAGGCCTCAGCCAAAAGCATGAAAAACTCTAAACCTCACAATTACTACCTGTGTCACTCTATTTTAGCTACAATATCCTAGAGGTCAGCAAACTTTTTCAGTAAAGGACCAGATAGAAATGTTTAGGCCTCCTGAACTACATCCAGCTTTTATTACATCTGTTTTTGGTTGTTACAACTTTTTAAACATGAAAAACCATTCATAGCTCACAGGCCATACATAAATAGGCTGCAGGCTAGATGTGGCCCATGGGCCATAGTTTACAGATGCCTATTCTATTGCAATCTCCCTCCATTCCTCCCTCCCTCCCTCTCTTTCTCTCTCTCTCTCTCACATATGCACACACACATCCTCAAAAAATAGTAAATAAACTCCCCCAAAGCCTCATCCATTGGAGAAACAAAACTGAAGCAGTTTTTGTTTTAAAATTATTTCGTGATCACCCCCCATAAGGTATCAGTTTCCAGGCTGCCCCAAGCCTCTTCTGACTCTTTCCTTATTGCATAAAAAACAGCCTCCCTCCTTCCCACTCCTGCTTCCTCACCTATACACGACCACGGGGATCCGCTTCCAGGAGCGGAAGGAAGCCACATTCTCCAGCTCTTTATCTGTGATCCACACAGGAACCAGCAACTTCTGGGGGTAACTGGGGCACAATCTGAGGGGAGACCAGAAGGGGTCACCAAGCTGGATGTAAGCCATGTAATAGCAAGACCCACGTGGATGGCTGTGTGGGGAGAGGGTGAGAGAGCCCTCCTCCCTCACAAACCTAGGAGGCTGTGCCCAACATGCTTTATCCATATGTGGAGGAAGTGTGGGTTTGGTTTAGTGCTTGGTGCCCCACCCCACTCACTTGTAGTTGCTGTTGATGTGTGAGACTCTCCAGACGTTCTGCAGATCAAAGCCCATTCTCATGAGCTCCGCCTCCTGCCGACATCGGATGTGCTCTCCTGCAACACAGCCCCCTGGCCTGTCAGCTTCCAAGACGGATAATGGTCAGGGGTGGAGGAGGGATGAGAACCAAGGGACAAGGAGAAGCCTTCTGAAGAAAAGAGCCTGGCCTTACCTGGCTGGCACAGGTGGGTGTGCTGGTCTTCCTCAGTCAGCCCCAGGCACCAGGCGTGGTAGGCGAAGGCAAAGAGGTCCTCAGGCTTGGCAGGTCTTGCTGTGGCCCGGCTTAGCCGTGAGAGCCATTCTTGGCACTGCTTGAATGTAGAGAAGTGGCACCTGCCAGGCAAGAACCACAGGCTTGCGTGAGGTAAGGGGTGGGGGTGTGCCATGGGCTCATAAGGTCAGAAACATGGCTACAGGACAGCTGTGGGGAGAGGAGGCTGGAATGCATGAGGTGAGGCATGGGGACACTGGAGAGGACCAGGGAGACTGGCCAACATCCAAGAGAAGTTGCCTCTGATGACAACTCTCTTCCCAGGAACTCCTGTCTTTGAAATACACTTCTCCCCTCTAATGGGGAGCTATCATTTCTCCTATCAAATCTAAACACCCCCACATGGCCCTGCGTGTCTGCATCCCTTGTCCCTTCCCCACCAGATCAGTGTTTTCTCCTGACTCCCCGGCACACACCTGCTTCAGGTGGGAGGTCCCCACTCACATTGTCCCTGTCTCCCTGTTTCTACACTTCTGCTTGGTAACATCACCCTCTCTGCCTCGCCACATCCAACCCATACTTTGAAAACAGGTCCAGTCCCACCTCTTTCTTGAAGCCTTCCCAGGCTACTCCCTTCCACAGATTCTTTCTGCTCTTGATCCTTAATGTTCTTGGAGTATTAAAAATAAGTTTTTCCATAGCATGTTGCCCACACGTTAAGCCTTCCTTCAGCAACTAAACTTTAACCTCCTGGAAGGGAAGAGCCTTGCAGATCCTCCTCCTGAATCTCCCACCAACTACTATGTGCTGAGCACACAGCAGGCTCTACACCGGGCATCCTTGAATACTCCTTGGAGTCACTGCAGACTTCTCTCTCTTACATCCAGTCTGTCAGCACGTCCTGGCAACTCTACCCTCAAGACACATCTACAATCGATCGGCTTCTCACCATTTTGACTGCTCCCACCTGGACAAGCCATCACACTCTCTCACCTGGGTAACTGCAACAGCCTCCTAACTAGTCTTTTCTGCCTTTGCTTTTGCCCCTGTCCCTTTGGTATATTTTCAAGAGAACAGCCAGAGTGATTCTATTAAAACACGAATCGAATCATGGCTCTTTTCCTCAAAACCCTTCAGTGGCTTCCTGTTTCCCTCTACATAAGAGCCAGCCATTATGATAGTGTGCAGGGCCCTACACAGTCTGACACTCCCCTTACATCTAAGACCTTACATCCCACCACTCTCACCCACGTGCACTCCACTCCAGTCATACTAGTCTCCGTGCCATTTTCCCAACATGCCAGGCACAGAACACTCCCACCTCAGGGCCTTTGCACACACTTTTCCCTCTGTCCGGCACACTCTTCCTCCAGAAACACGCATGGTCACTTGATTCAAGTCTTGATTCAAATGTCACCTTGTCAGTGAACCCTTCTGATCAGTCTGTTCAAAGCTACACCCTACACTCCCTAGCACTCCATACCCCCTTTCCCTGCTTCCTTTTCTCCCCTTACACTTAGCATCATTTAACCTATTTTACTCATTTATTATTTACTGCTAATTTCTCTCCACTGGAATATATAAGCTCCACAAGGTAGAAATTTTTTCTCTATTTATTTCCTACCATATCCCCAATACTTAGAACAGCATCTAGCATAGCGTACAGTGCTCAATAAGTATACATTAAAAGACTACATAAATGAGTCAACAACAATGAAATGCTCTGTGCCAAATATCATCCTCAGTGCTTTCTTACATATCAACTCATTTCATCCTTACAATGACCCCATGAGCTAAGCACTCACATCAGGACACTGATCAGGATACTGGGGGTCAATAACTGGATGTTCCAACCCAGAACAGGGTTTTTGCCTTTTCCTCCAAATGGGGAAAGTGAGGCAGCTTTTTTCCTTTTTGTTCCAGAGAAGACCTGGCAGCAGAGAGGCATGGGCCAGAGGGCCTGAATGAGGTCCCGCTGTTCTCACCTCACCACTTTGGAATCCTTGCAGGCAATGTGCAACTGGAACATATCACGACTCTCCACGCTGTCAATCATCCGGAGGGGGACCTTTAAAGAAAGGCGAGCTGAGGCTCAGACCCCCACTCTCCACATCCCCACCCCAGCCCAGGTGCTGACTTGGCAACAGAAGGAAGGAAACCAACATTTAGTGAGGACCTGTTAGGTAGCTGGTGACTGTGCTGGATCCTTCATGTGTGTAACCCCAAATAATGACCATTATAACCCTACAAGGCCTAAGTTTTCACACCATATTAAGGAAAAAATTGAACCCCACTTGGGTGGGTTGACCAAGGTCACAACTAGTAAATGGCAGTGCGGAAAAAGAACTCAGGTTTGCCTGACGCCAAAACCTGTGCTCTTTCAATGATGCTGTTACATCCGTTAGAAGGGCCAACAACAGCAGAAGGGAAGGAGGGAAGAGGACAAAGGACAATGAGACAGACAGACAGACAGACCTATCACTAGGTGAATGTGGCAAGAAAATGAGGTCACTGAGAGACAGAAGGGAACCCCAACTTTTTTGGAGACATGATCAGGTAGAACCTTGGAGCATTCCCATCTTGAACTCTGGCTTGGGTACATGGGAACAAAACAGGCACTCACGTTGATGACAGAGTCCTTGAACTTGATATGGAGCCGGTAGTTGGAGATGGCAATGAGGGCATCAGCTGCCCGGCCCAGGAACTCCACTCCCTCACCCTGAAGCACTGTGAAGGGCACCTACCAAGGGGCAGAGGAATCCTCAGTCCAGAGTGAGTCACTCTCCCGTTCCTCTCAGCTCCTGCTCTGTGAGATCCCCTTCGGAGAAGCTGGGCAAGGCTCTCCATGGTACCTCTCCACGGTAACGGTACCAGGCAACAGCCGTACAGGAAAGCTGCTTTTCCTTCCCTGGGGCCAAAGGCTCCACAGTGCACATACAGACAGACTCCCCTCCCTCCAGGGACTGGGGAAGAGAAAGCCAGAGCTTCTGGTACGAGATCCCCTCTGAGATCTTTTGATGAGGGGAGGGTTATTTTTTAATTGGACAGGAATCCCCACCTACCTGGGACCCCAGCTTCTGCTTACCTGCAGATTCTCCTCCTCCTTCACTAGTTCCTTGGGAGGAAACAGATCCTTGGCTTGGATGTACTCCAGGCTGGGGGGCCCCTCCTCACCCTGTGAGGAAGGTCACATCCCTAAGTGACCAGGGTCTCCTTGGTCCATCAGTCCTTATTCTGCTCCCTTCCACAACCAATGCACAGCCCCACACACAGCACACACACACACACATAACCCTCATATTTCTAAATGTTTAGGTCTCCAGAGGAGGGAAAAGAGAAGTCCGGTTTGACTGGAGATGGGAAGGGATGGGATAGAGGGAGTACTCAGGTTAAGCCTAAGGTCCAAGGAGGAACTGGGTGTCTGTGATCCTCAAAGGGGGACTCTCCTGCAGAAACAAAATTTCCAAAATGGAGGAGGAGCAAAAACTAAAGAAAAGAAAAATGTAACAGAAAAACAGGAGTGGGGGTGGGAAAGTGCCTTCCTGAGAAAAGGGAGCCAGGTGTGGCAACTGGTTATAGAGACGGAGGGAAGTCAGGCACTAAGGCCCCTGAAGCTTCAGTCTTCAATCTGGTGGAGGAAGGAGACAAAAAGGAGAGGCTTGGGGGGATTCAGTCCCATGCCTCTAGAGGGCCTTGATGGATGCTTTCCAAAGGTGTTTCGGAAGGAGGATGCTACGCTTATCTTTCTGATAGGCCCACACTGCTAACGAAGCACCCACCACCTCCCAAGCAACCTGTCCTGATCAGAGGGGAATCCCTGAGGAATACCCACAGCGAGCAGAAGTAACTCCCCTCCCAACCACCAGGGAGAGAAAAAGAGGGGATCCACGTGCCTGGGAGGAACCAGGAGACCCAAGGACAGCCAGGGGAGAGAGGAGGCCTGGCAGGCACTGAGGATGGGGGAGGGGTGGGGGGGAGCATCTGAGAGGACAGATGGGGGAAGCTGGGAAGGAGCATTAGCCAAAGGGGGAGGAGAAGAGGGTGGAATGATGCAGAGGTACAGAGCGCTGCAGAGGCAGGGAAGATAGAAAAGAGAAAAGCTGTCTGGGGGACAGTCAAGGAGAAAAGACTAGTGTTAGGTGAGGGATGGGGTGGTGGAAGGGAGAGGGGACTGGAACCCAGGAGACGGTTCACAGATGTCCTGTGCTCCCGGAGCAGCCCTCTAACATCGAACTAGCCACATCCCACATCCCCAAGCAAGCATGCAGCGGGTGGGACCAAGATGGAGAAGGCTAGGTAAAGGGATGTACCCCTGCAGGGCGGGGCCTGGAGATCCGCAGTCAAGGGCAGCGGCTGTTGGGCCGAGATGGGTCACAGAATTTCCACCCCCAGCCTAGGACAATCCGCGGTACCCAAAGATTAAGGCAAGTTCAAAAAAGAAAACCTACGGGGCCGGGCCGGGGGCCTTGGGAAGGAGGATGGGATGAAATTTGGAATCTCAAGGACTGGCCCTGGGCGGGGCTGAGAGTGCAGCAAGCACTGGGGGCCCCGGGCCCCCGCAGGCGGTGCCCGCACTTACGAAGCAGCTGAGCATGGAGCAGGAGACGCGGGCGGTCAGGCTCATGGTCGCGGGCGGTCTGGACCAGCACACATGTCCCCAGAGCCGCTGTGCTGCCCGCCAACCTGGAGCGTCCGCCGCATTCCGGCTGCGGGGTTCGCCAGGTGCAGCCGCGGCCAGGAGGCGAGCGCGCCGGCGGCTGGGCCTGGCAGCGGATCCCGCGCGCCTGTCCCCTCCTCTTCACAATGGAGCGGCCCCAGCTCCGCCCTCCCGCAAGAGCGCGAAAGGGAGGGGAGGAGGCGACCCGAGCGCCTGGGACCGCGCCTGGAAGGCGGAGGCAGGGGCGGGACGGCTCCGCGAGGGCCCCGCCCACAGCCCCAATCTCCGCCCCCTCCGCAGCCCTTCGGCCGCGTGGGAGGACGTTCGCCTCCAACGCGTGGGGTATTTCCTGGGTCCTGACTGCTGGACCTCCCTCAGACCACGAGGGAGGGGGAGGCGAGACCGCTAACGTCTTTTCATTTCCCACTTCCCAGGTGAGCCACCCCAGGCCCCTCTTTTCACAATATCGGTGCCGGCGCACTCTCCTCCTCTGGGACTTCCCCAAGATGGAGCTCACCTACCTTCACCCCATACGCTTTCCACTTTCAACGCTTCCTCCTTTCCCTCCAAAACCTCCACCCACCATACTCCATCATCTCGGCGTCCTCCAGTCCCCTGTCCTCTCTAAATCCCACACCCTATACCCTCCCTTCTTTTTGCCTCTGGGAGTGGACACATGGCCTAGTGCCAGGTTGGTCACTCGACATTCCTGAGAGAAATCCTCTGAGTCTTATTCCAAGGTCCCTGCCCAAACCTTTTCCTTTAACAATATCTCTCCCTTCTTTCATAACCTCTGACGTTTGAGTAAGAAAATCTTTCCTGGTGGAGAAAATTTCATAAACTGGACTAGAGAAGATCTGGTACAATGGACCACAGGAGCTATACAAAAACATGACTTGAAACCTAGGGGTGGGAAGATGGGGGAGTTTAAAGGGCCAAGGAATAACGGGCTTGAAATAGTACTGAGAGTCATAGAAGAAGCTGGTTAGAACCCAAACTTATCCCTGTGCCTGCTATCATCCAGAACCAAGGGCTTTTGTTTTGTCGTTGCTTTTTAGAGGTGGGGAGGAATGAGAGAAAACCTGACATTTTATTAAATATCTTCTATGGATAGGATACATCCATAGAAGTTTTTGAGATTTTACCTCCCTAAAGCCTTTCAACCTTCCAAGAAATAAGTCTTAGCCTATTTTACTGATGAAACTTCAGGCCTAGAAAATATGTAATTTTCCTAAGGTGTTTAAGTGATGGTGTTGGGCTTGAAATTAGTCTGGGCTGTCTGCGGTCCAAGTTCTTTTCAGCGTATCACAGAAAAGACAAAGGAGAGGAGATGTCAATTAGTGGGGCCAGGACCATCAGATACCAAACCACATACCCAGATGGAAGGAAGGGATGAAAGGGGGCATCCTTTCACCAAACGAATTCCTTAACCTGTCCCTAAGCACGGGACACTTGACAAACTAACAGATGCAGCCAGAGCAACGGCCTGCTCTGGGGTCAGAGCCTGTAGCTCTCTACTCCCTTCTTATCTAACTGCTTCCTTCTCCTACTCTCAGGGGTTAAGAGGTCCCCTGAATTTGGAATAATGGCTGGCTGTGGCCTACACAGTGGCTTAATGGACAGCAGCACTCCAAAGCTGGAAAAACCCTCAAGTTTTAGTGGAGTCATTCCTGAAATAAGCACCATTATATTCAAGGATCCCACTATGAAATACAAGGACTTTGACAGAGATTCTACTAGAAACCGAAGAAAAGCTAGAGGAGGGGCTGTTATGAAGGGCTAAGAGAGCCAGTGGTGTGTAGGTAGTGTGGGGATGTTGTGGCATAGCACATGCAGAAAAAATTATAGCAGTTTCCTGCCCCTCTGCAATATACTGGCTGATGTTTTGCAATTTAAAGAAGCCCTAATTTCTTCACCTGTTTAGAAATTGAACAGAATAGTCTGGAGCTCAAGGCCAAAGAGGGATGGGACAGCTTCACTGGGGAAAGATCTAAGGATTATGAAAAACAAATGGTCTCAGGAAAGAGGGAGTACTCACCATTCTACCGTGGTGAGCGTCCTGGCTGCCTGATTCTCACTGTTAAGGAGACAAGAACATAAGAGTAAAGAACACCATTGATATCACCATAGAATCAACAGATGCCACACATCTACCCGTGAGCTCCAATTCCCTCACAGAGAATCCAGCCACAAGTCACGATGCCGGAGAGAGGCAGTGAAAGCTACAGGAGGAGAAAGCAACAAGTGATCCTGCAGGGCATGAAGTCAGCCATAAAGTTCTGGAACAGGAATGACTGTTATCCAAGATCATTAAGCAGAACTCAAGAGTCCAGATTCCTAGACTTAGAGAAGTAGAATGCTTCAAACCTGGTTCTTTGTGAGAAAGCAAAAACAACAACAAAAGAAACTGGCCAACTCAGAAGAGAGGCTGTACACCGGGACTTACTTCTGGCCCTGATGGGGGCGTAAATCCACAAAAAAATGATCTGCAGGTCTCTGAGTCTGAGAGTAGCACCCATCTGACCTGTTTACTGGGGGCAGAGTCCAGAGCAGAGGACAAGAGGGAGGGAATCATAGCCTGCGATCAGAGGGCAGCAGGGCTATAGAGGTCCTGCTGAGTGTACTTGACAGCAAGTGGAACAGAAGTTATTGGAAGCAGGCCACACATTTAACCAACAGAGGCAAAATCAGACCAGATCAGGCCTGGAAGTCAGCACCTGTCAAAATGGGTGCAGGCAACAGAGATTTCAGGATGGGGACTCCTAGGCCCACTTAGGGAAGCCAGGGCCAGATTGCATTGACAACTTTCCTCATGCCTGCTATCCGAGCTCAGGGACCCAGCAGAGCCCCGCGGGAGACTGCGGGGATGAAAAGCCTTCACCCGTGGCCATGCCCGCATCCCTGATCACAGGACCCTCCCTCATGGGGGAACCCGCAGGGGGCAAGGCAGATGTGCTGCCTAACCGCCCACTGGCACGCAGCCTCAAGGAGTCGGGGGGAGAGAAGGTGGAACAAGGGCCAGACCTGGGATTCCCAGGATCCCAGAGCTAGGGGATCTGGCCCCTGCGGGGCGGACCCGGCTGGTAGGGAAGCCCAGGTGCCCAGGTTCTGGGGGCGGAGCCTAGAGACTAGGAGGCGGAGCCCCGAATGACAGAGGGCGGGGCTCAGGAAAGCCGGTGGGGGTCCGGGGCGTGGCCGGGTAAGACGCGGTCGTGGCGATTCCCGGGTTGGCAGTGCACGGGACACAGTGACTCACCCAGGCGGGCGTCCGCCCGACCCTCCGAGGCCGCGCT
Source organism: Tamandua tetradactyla (assembly GCF_023851605.1). Lineage (NCBI taxonomy): Eukaryota > Metazoa > Chordata > Mammalia > Pilosa > Myrmecophagidae > Tamandua > Tamandua tetradactyla. The sequence continues at coordinate 39,459,815 of NC_135332.1, forward strand.
CTCACCACTTCCGTCTTCCGCAGCTGCTGAGACGGCGGCGTCGACCCCACCACGGCGCCCCTCTTTCCAACCAATCGTATCTCTGGCCTATGGCCGCCCTGGCCAATAGCCACACCAAGTCTCGCCCCGCCCCCACCGCGCAGCTGCCGCCCTCACTCTCCACACCACTCATTGGCCTGGTGGGGCAGACGCCTTCCCAGTCTTTACCCTATCCGGTGCCGAAAGACGAGACTGTACCGGGAGGGAGGAGGTGCGGCGCCGGGAGAGGGGAGACGCGACCAATGGGAAATCACAGCGCGTCCCTGCGGCAGCCAACCGGAGAACAGTAAACGGGGGCTGCTGGCTAAGGCTCCTGGGGCCGGAAGTGGGGGAGGCCTGTCGCCTACTGGCAGCGCAATTGAAGGTGGGGCCTTGTAGGGGCGAAGGCCGTCACGCCCACTTCCGGCGATGACCCTGTCGCAGGGATATTTCTTGATAGATCTTGGGGAGCATCTCAGTCTATCCATTCGCGTTTTGGTTTCTCTGTGGTCATCAGGTCCCGAAGCCAAAAGACCCCGCAGGCTAAGAGCGGGAAAGCAGGGCTTTGAGGCCCGGTCGCGGTCCTCCACTATTGGCGGCGCTGGAATTCCCCATCCTGCGTCTTGACGGGTTCCGCCAACCCTCACCTTTTATCAGAGAGCCGGCTCTGCTGTCCTTGACCTGCATGGTGCTGTCACTATCGAGTAACGATATCTCACCCGAGAGTTAGAAAACCTGTACCTAAGATTGCCACTAGCTAGCTGCGGCCTCTGTAAAAGGGAGAGGGAGACAGGAGTGTCCCAAATACCCAGCTCTTCGCTCCTCCCTTTCTCCCTCCGGGAGCCAGAGCCGACAGGGTGGAGGATAGCCACTGGAGGTCGCCGTAGTCCCTCAATACCATCAAACGACGAGAGAACCGTTCACATTCTCAACGTCGACTCAGCCCTGGAGTGGGCCTGAGGGCTCTAAGGCCAGGACCCAGGGCCAAAGTGCCCTCATGTGTTTGTTTATAGAGCACTGGAGCTTTCACTGCAGTTAGTTCCTTGATGACAGGAACCTTGTCTGTGTTTACTGCTTTAGCTCCAGGATCTAGAGCGCTAATAATTTGTTAAATTAATGTTGAATCCCGCCTCCCAGGATAATGTATTTTATTCATTCCAAGCACTATTATGTTTGATACTTAGAGGGGCTTCGGCATTTATTGAATTCTCTATCTTCTCTATCACAGGCATCCTATAATGCAGAGCTTGATTCTGCATATCCCTTTCCCCAGGTCAGGGGAAACGGAATCAGGAGGCTGAATGCAGTTGATACCCTATGTTTTCCCTAGGGCGGGTATCAGATCCAAAGTGAAAATGCTGCTGCAGAATTCAAAGTACCAATATGTGGGAAAGATGGAAAGAGGCTCAGTTCCCCAACTACAGGGAAAGGATGGTCATTAAGATGAACAAGCAGCCAGGCTGGATTCTAAGCAGAGATTGAATCCTGTCATAGGAAGGGAAAGTTTTCCCCACTCTCTTTTTCCCACTAAAAGCAAGAAACCAGTACCCTCTTTCAACAGCCTTTTCAAAACTGGACCTCAGCATTATTCCCAATTGCCAAAAGGTAGAAACAACCCAAGTGTTCATCAACATGAGTGGATAAACAAAATGTGGTATATAGATACAATGGAATATTTGGCCATAAAAAGGAATGGAGTCCGTTGTGATGATTATATATTTATTGATTGATTGATTGATTCCTTCTAGCTTCCAATATTCTGGAGCAGCTAGAATAAAAAATCTGAGATAATGGTATGGTAGCCCATGACAAACTGGGATCTAACCTGTAACTACTTGTTGAAGAGTGCTTTGAAAGCTATTGCTTTTTTCTTTCTTTGCTTTGTGTATATGTTATACAATAAAAAAAAGTTATAAAAATAAATAAGAATGGAATGCCCGCCATCATATCGACAATACCATACTGACCAAAAACGAGAAAAGAAATGTAACAAAAGAGGTATCAGTGGCTAAGAGAGTTCAAATTGAGTTGAGAGGCTATTCTGGAGGCTACTCTTTATGCAAGCTTCAGCTACATATTGCTGATTACCACGGTTTGCCAAACCCCAACCAAAACCATTCCTGTTAACCCAAAAGAACACCTAGGGCTCTATCTGCAATTCTACAAAAGTTTCACATCCTAAGATAACTTTCCAGAAACCTACAACCTCCAAATAGGTTCCTAAACCAGATAAGTCCTGAAACCTAGGGGGGCCAGCCTCTCCAAGAACATCAACTAGTTCCATCCCCCTATCTCATACTATCAATACTCCTTTACAACATGAAAAGTTAGACTGGGCATAGCTCAACTACCCCTAAAGATTGGGAGAAAGATCAAAGGAGAAGGAGGAGTTATAACAGAGAAGGTAGGGTTTAACAAAGGAGTATGCCTGCTGAATCATTATATTGATATTTCTTTCAGTCTCCAGTGTTTTAGAGCAGCTAGAAGGAAAAACTTGAAATTGTGGAACTGTAACCCATACCAAACTCTGAAATCTGTTCTATAACTACTGTTACAATGTACTTTGAAATTTATTGCTTTTTTTGCAAATACATTATATTTCACAATAAAAAATGTAAAGAAAAAAAGAGGAATGGAGTGCTGGTACCTGCCTCAACATGAATGAACCTTGAGGACATCATGTTGCATGAAATAATCCAGAGTCACAAATGGACAAATATTGTATTTTGTCATTTATATGAAATAATTAGGATATGTAAATTCACAAAGTCAGAAACTAGAATACAGGTTACCAGCAGTCAGGTGGGGCTGAGAATGGGGAGTTAATGCTTAATTGGTACAGTTTCTGTTTGGGATGAAGGAAAAGTTTTTGTAATGGATGGTGGTGATGGTGGCACAACATTGTGAATGTAATTAACACCAGTGAATTGTATATTGAAAGTGGACAAAATGGAAAATTTTATATTGTATATATGTTACCAGAACAAATTTTAAAAGAACAAACTCATAGAACTGCACAACAAAGAGTAAACCCTAATGTGAAGTATGGACTATAGTAAATAGTATAATTATAATAGTTTCATCAGTTGTAACCAAGTTACCACTCTCATGTAAAATATCAATAATATTTTATTATTGATGTGTGAGGAAGGTTGGGGTATATAGAAACTATACTTTCTGCATGAATTTTCACTAAACCTACAGCACTGTAATAAAAACAAACCAAAACTAATTCCTAGGATTTTCTTGGTCTACAGTAGGTGGTAAAGACACAAACAGGGACACCAGAAACCACCAATAAGATATGTTAAACTTTATTTTCCTCAGAGTCTCTGGGGAGGCAGCAGGGATGAAAGGTGAAGTGGCAGTAAGCTGCAGGGACCAGAGCAGACCTGGTGCTGGAAGGGGCAGATGCGGACAGGAGGAAGAGGAGAAGATTTAAATATCCAGGGCTAAAAGCCAGTTAATGGGTCTCCTTCATCTGCCTTTGGATTTTGTGCAGCATCTCCTGCATCCGCCGCAACTGGAATAGGCACAGACATCAAAATGCCTTTTGAGGAGTTGAGGCAGGGCTTTGATAGCCCTGAGGTATGATGGAGACTCTGGGAAGAACCATCCACCAATCCAGGACCCAAATATGCACCAGGGCCAGGAATCTTTCTATTCCCAAACCAAGAGATGCTCAGGTTTATGATCAAGTGAGGGACCTCCTGGGCTGTTAACCCCTACCACCCCATCCTGCTCTCACCTCCTCATCTTTCTCTCGGATCAGCTTCTCAGTTTCTGGGTCTGTCCCTGGTGGGACAGCAGGAATGGGGAAGTCGGTACCACTCTCACGAGTCAGTTTGCTGAGGGGAAGGGGAAAGGGGGGCAGTTGGTAAGGCCAGGGGGACCCCAGCACCAGACTGGATTGAGCCCTGGGCCTATAGAAGAACAAGGGAAGGGCCTGATCTCATCCAAGGCTGTGCTTGGGATCCCCCCGGCCAGCTTTGTCCTGGGTTCTGGCCATACTTGCGATTCCGTTCCTTCACCACCATGCGGGTCATGCTCTGGATGCACTGTGCCCGATAGTTCTCATAATGTGTCTCCCGTGTCACATCCTTCAGGTCCTGCATGTGTGTACGCACCAGCATCGTCCTCAGCTTCACAAAGTCGCAGTGCCCTGGATTTTCCACTGCATAGCAAGGCTAGGGGTCAGCGAGGGGCATGGGTAGGGGAGAGCCACTGAGGGCAAGGAGGTCCCCCAGTTACAAGCTCAATGCTTTACCTTCCACAATGCCCCAGGGGTAGAGCCGGCCCCGAACTCGCCGCCCTCTGGCCTCTACCACAGTGTTGCTGCCAATTACAGCAAATGGGATGCTTTCCTGGAAGAAGTTAGGGGTGCCTGTCAACAGTTTCTCCATTTTCACCTGTTCCTTTCTACCCATACCGTCATCTTCTCAGCTTCACTCTTATACCCAGAGCCAGGGTCCTCTCCCACCCCCGTGTCCCACCCTTACAGAGAATTTCACTCTCCTCTTTTGCCCAGAAGAAATAAGATGGGAAAGGGATGCCCTAGGCTGGCCCCACCTTTAGGGCTTGGTCCTGTAATTTGAAGTCCTCATCCTCATCAGAGTCACAGTCTGGGAACTGGTAGATCTTTATTCCAAAGTGCTCAATCTCCTCCCGGATCTAACAAACATATGAGGGGCCCACAGTTTTGGAGATTCCATCCTTTCTAGAGGCCCCACTAGATCTCCTCCCCCTACTAGCTTCCCTCACTTTGCGTTTCTTGTGATCCACTTCAGGAGGTGTCAGTGTGTCTGCCTTAGCCAAGATAGGCACGATGTTGACCCGCTGATGCAGGGCCTTCATGAATTCAACATCCAAGGGCCGGAGCCTGAGAAACAGGGATCTGTGACCACCTACTGGTGGCTGCCCTGCCCCTGGTGCTCTTGGCCTGTTCCCTTGGCAGGACCTGCTGGTGCCAGGAGCCTTAGGCTCAGACCATACCCGTGACCGAAGGGCGAGATGAAGTACAGGCAGCAGTGCACCCTGTTGTCTTGGATGTTCTTGCGGTTCAGGCCACTCTCATCTCGGAAATACTGCTCAAATTGTTGGTCGATATATTCTGCCACAGGCTTCCAGCTGGGGCAGAGACAGACAAGCAGAGAAACGGTGGGGGTGACGGCTGCTTAATGAACTCTGGGACTGCAGAGAAGTAGCCCATGCCCTGAGAAATGCTGCTGAGAAACTGTTATTCCCTTCCTTTCTTGTACTACATCTTCATGAAGCTGTCTGGGTGCAACTGCGGTGCATTAAACAGGCTCTGTTAGAAAATCAGACTAATCGCATGTGCAGCATTCAATAAATACCAGTTAGATGAGAAGAAAAAGACTGAGGGAACCAAAGAAAGCAATAAGAATAGCAGGTGAACACCAATTGAAAGCCATGAGTTTGGTTCACATAGTCCAGCTTCTGCCCCTTTGTTCATGTGGTCTCTACCTCTCCAAGCCCACTGAATCCTTCAAAGCTATATCCAAGAACCATCTCTTCCAGGAAGCTCCTCTGACTACATCAGTGCACACTGCTCTTCCCCTTCTCTTCACCACACAAAGCTATGTACATTAAGATCAAGAGCTCAATGTTCAAATCCTTTGCTCTACTGTTACCTAGTTTAATCCTCATTGCCCTGGCAGTTGGATGTTAGAGCATCATTTTATACATGACGAAACTAAATCCAGAGAAGCTAAGAGACTTGCCCAAGATCATTTGGCTAGTAAATTCACTACCCACTTCAGGCCCTGATCATCTGACTCCTAGCTCAATGCATTTGCCACTATACTGCATGACCCAGTGTGTTGTCACCTGAATGACATACATTAGAGAATTGCTCACAACCCCTCCATCACCGGATTAAGCCTCTCAGGTTCAGAGATCTTCAGACTTGTTTTGCATCCCTTAAAATGTCGAGCATAGGGCTGGACATCTAGTATGTCCTAGTATGGACACCTAATATGTGCTGACTGACAAAATGAATATATGTGAAATGCACTGTAAACTCAGATGCCAGGCAACTGACATTATTGTGGAAGGTAAGAGAAGGTAAGTACACTGACTGAAGGAGAGTAGGAGCTATGTACTGGTTAGGGCTAGGGTTTTAGGGTAAGCCTGGTTTGCTGGGACATAGTCCTTGGCATCCTCCTTTCTAGAGAAGGAAGGGTTATGATGACATGGAGGTTACATCAATCCATTGGAAGTATTTATGGAAACCAGGTACCATGTACCATCACAGTGTTGTGGCAAAAAATGTAAGAAATGGCTCTTCCCTAAGACATAGACTATGGAGCTGAGGATGAACCAGTTTGCTGAGCCCAAAGTTATGTCCTGTAAGAATAAAGTACGTAATAGTGTTTCAGAGCACAGAAAGGGCTCTAAGGGTCTGATTAATTTTTAAGGCAGTTATTCAGAGCTAGCTTCCTGGGTGTGCTACCTGTGTAGTCACAGCAAGCCACATACTTAGGCCTAGGCATGGTTTAATGCTTTGCTGTTGTCTTCTTGGTATTCTTCATAATTTTTGAACAAGGGGTCCTGTGTTTTCATTTCACACTGGGACATGCAAATTATGTGGCATGAATACAATGTAAATGGCCCCTTAAGTTTTCAGTGAACACTCCCATGAGCACTCCTGGTGAGTTTAAGATCAACGGTAGTTTACCACCCAGTTGGTAACTTATCAACTTGAGGTATTGAGTTTGGGGAGTTGACTTGTGCTGAGGAAAGGTATTTTTCTACTGGAGAAATAGGAACACAACAGTCACTTTCTCAAGAACACATAGTTACTAAATACCAAGTCAAGGTTTGAACTCTCATCCTGCTCTTAGCACCACCCTGCCTAACTTCTTCAAAGGCACCACTTTCCATCTCTTCTCTTCATCTACTCACTTAGGTCTGACCATTACCTAAGCATTCCTCCAGTTCCCCGCCCCCCAAAAAAAGGAGTGATGGGAAGTGTGACAAAGGTACCTTTTAAAGGGTAGCTTGTAGATTATCTGGAGCTTAAACAAAGTTTCACCCAGTTTTTTTTTCCTTTGGCTCTCCTGTCTCCCCTCCATTCCCTCCTTCCATGCACCCTACCCATTCAACAAAACTTGTTTGTGGCACCTAAGAAGTTGCTGACAAAAGAAAAGGAAGGAGGGAGAGTGACATTTATTGAGCATCTACTATATGTCAGGTCCTGTGCTACCTGGTTTCACAAACGTCTGCCAATTTGAGGCATTTCTTTATCCTCTTGTGTCCCCATCCTCATTTCCAGAATTATAGAATTATAGTCAGAGGTGAAAGGAGCATCAAAAATCATCTATTCCAAACCTTTCCTTCTTCCTTTGTAGAGAAGGAGATGGTGATCCAGAAAGTGTATGTGCGGGTGGGAAGGGGGGGCAGCAATGACATGCTCAAGATCACAAGGGCCAAGTACGGATGTCTGTGTTTATGTGGGCAACTGTGTGTGTGTAAGGTGGGCTGTAAGGGGAACACTGGCATCGTGCTTGATCAGACATACCACTCTGTATTGTTGACTGCATCCCCAAAACCTGGCGTGTCCACAATAGTGAGCCGCAGCCTCACACCCTTCTCTTCTATGTCCACTGCATGCTTGGTGATCTCCACGGTTTGCATAATCCGCTCTGGAGAAGGGGGAAACTGAGGCCAGGGCAAGGGCAGGGACCTGCCTAGTCAGGGCAAACCACCCACATCAGCCAGCTTCACCCAGACTCCCTCATCCACACTGCTCCCCTTCCCACCCCCTCAAGCTGCCTGGGGCCTGTTCTCTGGGAACCAGCAAGGAGTACATTTCCCAACACAGGAAATGCCGGTGGCTGCTGGCTCTGGCCCCAGCTTCTTCTCTGCTCCCGGCTTTTTTTCTTGGATTCCTGGAATCGTTTGGGGGTCAGAGAAGCACTGAGAGAGCAGGATTCTGGTTTTTGCCCTGCCTCAGCACCCAAATCTTTAGGGAGCTGTCTGGTGGGCTGCCAAGCTAGGCCTACGGAGAGATGCTGTCAATCTCTCTAGAAAGCCATTGTTTCCCTGCATACTGGGGAGTGCCCCAACCCCAGGCTCTGAGATGAGATTGATTTCCCAAGACAGGCCTACCTGCCTGTCACACTCATCTCCTTTCCTTACCTTCAGCACTGAGGAGTTTCCGGTCCCGATACAGGTCAGTGAGGAAGAGGCTATTGACGAGGGTGGATTTACCAAGGCCAGACTCTCCTGACAGGAGCGAGAAGACAGAGGCACCAAGTTAGAAAGTGAGATCTATGGTTAAGAGGCTCTACCTGGACTAAGGTGTGGGGAGAGCTACTTTCTTATCTGATTGGGAAGGTAACTAACCAAACTATAGTATCTTAGAGCTGGAAGGAAGCAGAGAGATCAGCTTATCCAGCCTTTTCATTTCAGTGAGACCCGGAGAAGGCAAGAGGTTGCTCAGAGTCACACAGAAAGAGGTAAATACTAGAAAACTGTTGATCAAGTGCTCTTTTCACTTCATCCCCTCCTAGGTATACACACACTTTCAGCTGCCAATGGCTCCTAGGTATTATGCAAAGAGGCACAGCCACTTGCTATCGAATCCTTCCCTATACATCTTCCCCTCACCACCACCCCTCCCACACACTCACCATCCCCGCCTGAAATACCCCCTGCCCAGCCGTGCCCCTGCTCTACCTGCCACCATGAGGGTAAAGTCAAAGCCTTTCTTCACAGACTTTCTGTGGACCTGGTTGGGGAGGGTCGCAAAGCCCACATATTCCTTGTCATCCTAGTGGATAGGAAGGCAGACTGCATCAGTGGGGAGTGCAGGAGGGGCCCCGGGACCCAGCACCAGCCTACTCCCATCTCTCTAGGTCTTTGCCCCAGCTTAAAGGAGTTGTGTCAGACTCCTTTGAAGGTCCTGCACCTAATGATACTGTCAGCCCCCGCTGCCTATGGAGATAGACATCACAGTGCTGAGGATGACACAGGACACACACACATGCATTCCCTCCCTCCTAGGGTCTTCCTGCACTAGCCCACTGAAAGGTGAAGCCAGGGCCAGAGGCTCTACCTCAGAGGAGTCATAGGGATCGAGCTTGCCCCACGGGCTGCGGGGCCGAGCTGAGGGGCTGAGGGGGGCTGGGGCAGAGTAGTATTGGTGACTGTCACAGGGCTGGGACCATGAGGGGGGTCTGAACTCCAGGTCGTCATAGAGGTCCGGGGCCTGGGGCCTTGGCTCTGGGATCTGGGGCTTTGGCTCCGGGATTTGGGGCCTGGATGCCCAGGTCTTGGCCTCCGGTTGGCGGCAGCTCTCGCTCCCTGGGAAATCCTTCACGAACTTGGTCAGTTCTGCATCATCTGTGTCTTCCAGGAAGCGCTTAATCTGGGGATAGGGAGTGGAGGGTATGTGGGAGGTGGCAGGAAGGGAAGAACAATGGAGGAAAACAGGATAAGGCAGGAAGGAGAAAGAGGAAAGCGTTTGTGGTTAGAAGAGAAAGAAACTGCACTGGCAGCCAAGCCAGAAGAAGTGGCCACCATCCCTCCCTTACCTGCTCACATGCCTCCCAAAATGTGAGACACCAGGAAGGGTCCTGGGGTCCAAGGGGAGCCCTGGGCAGCCCCCAAAGTGCTAGCACCTGCTCTTGGGTATGGTGTAGCTACAATCCTGGAGCTTCAATCCAGAAGGGTGTTTGTTGAGGTTGCCCTTTTCAGGGATCTGGCAGAGCCAGAGGCCTGGGAATGCCCCTAAGGCCAGGAAGTTGGATTGAGTAAAGGGAAGCAAAGAGGCATTTAGAGCTGAGAGCAGAGGTGGCTGAGAACCCGAGGGAGAATGCAGTGTCAGAATGGGGCAGGATCTGGAGGTAAAGGGGGAAGGGAGGAGGGAGCAGCAGGCCCCAGGTAAGTCACAAACCAGCAGGGGGCTCTGTTCCTCCTTTACTGTGAGGTCAGTAAACTTCAGACTGAGGTGCTGATTTTACTGGGTGGGTACTTACACCTAAGGGCTCACTGTCCAGAGCTCAGTATAACTGACCCAGCCCCCTTCACTCCAGACACAAAGCCACACCAGAGCCTGACCTTGGGCCCCAGGTGTATGATGAGTATGGGTGAAGAGCAGCAGGGAGGGACCAGGTGAGGGAGGATGGGAGAACACAGGCTATGGAATAGCTTTGGGAGGGTGGAATGATACTGAGCTTCTTGAACTGCTGACACATCCCAAGTGTGAGGGCCACAGGAAGCGGTACCCCTCAGCTGCCCCCCTTTGCCCAGAGCCATCTCTAGCCAGCAGTGAGAAGAGGACTGGCCTGAAATAAGCCACTAGGGGTGGTAAGCAGAGAACGGTCTGGAAACTGTAGAAGCCGTTCCATTCCAACCCCAGCTTGGAAGGGGGCTGCTTCCTCCCACCCCTGTCCTCAGCTCTAGACCCTAAAGCTTTCCTTGGGGGCAAACCCACTTTGTGGGGTGCCTGGCAGTGCTGGGCTCAGCTCTGCCCCACAATACCCACGTGTCACCCCCAGACAATGGACAAGGGCTGGCTGCAGAGACTGACTCACTCTTTAGGGGCTAGCCAAGCCAGCAGGGGCTTTTCCAGATCACTGTGGAGTCCCAAGTAATGTAGGGGAAATAAGGTGGCCCTGGTCTTCCTGCCATACCAATTTTACCAAGTAAAGGGAAGACTAGGGAGGGGAGCTTTGCACACTGCCAGTTTTGTGCCAGAGGGCAAGGACTGAGATAGGTAGGCTGGAGAGGAAAGTCCCCTAACAGCTTCCAGGCTGTCACTTCTCAAGTCCCCCCACCTGCCTATAATGATATTCTCCAGGGCTCGCTGGGACAGAGGGGAGGAAAACAGAGCCCTTCAGCCTGAAACTGGAGCCAGCATATGGGGGGTTAGTGATGAATATGTCCTGAGGCAAGCCTAACTGAACACACTTTACTTATCCATAGTATTTGTAGGGTCCAATGGAGTGACCATATATAAACAACCCAGTTAATGTGCCCCCTTGCCCTCCCCAAAGTACCCCAGCTTGGATGAGTAATTAAATGGCAAGAAAAGGGATGGGACTAGGGGGCAGCTGGTCTTGTTGGCTGACAGCAAAAAAGTCTGGGGAATTCCAGGAAGTCCTGCCTCTCAGCACAACCCCACAGTGTCCCGCCAGTTGGTCCCGAGGTCAGACTAAAAGTGGTAGAGAGAAGACCATGCTCAGCCTAGATTCCCCCACAGACACTGGGGGTATGGAGTGGTGGTAGGGAAAGGAGAGGGTAAGTGCTGAGGAGACCTTTATCCTCCAGAATTTTCCAGCACAACTACCAGGAACCCAGCTCCATCCTCTCATCAGCATGGAGCAGGCAACAGGGGCTCAGCACAGGTTGTCCGGATACCAGGGTCCTCACCTCCTGTCTGTCCATCCCAGACCCCAGCTCTGCCAATGGCTGAATCATTTTCTGACTTTAAGCCTGAATCTTAGCCAAGGCAGGTGGAAGACAGGTCCCATCCACCCATCTCCCAGTGCAGTACCTTACCCCAGTTTCAGTCCTGTCCTCAGGGACAGAATTCTTTTGCCATCCCAGCGAATGGTCCATGCCCCACGCTTCAGGATTCCTGTCAGCAAGCACTAGGTCTAATTTTATCTCCCAGGCAAAGTTCCTCATACACAGAAATAGCCGTGTCTTGATGCTCTTGCTGTAATCTGGCTTCCTGGCGTGCTCCTTTCCCTTTTTCTTTGACCCCGTTTCTGGCAGGGGCCAAAAAACCCTGTGGAATGTCCTTCCCCACCCCACACCCCTCCTTCTTTTCCCTTGGCTCCCACCCTCCAAGGACAGCTCAGCTGCAGCAGGATCACTCGGTTTTTCTGCAGTCCCCTCCTCCTCTGATTGGCCACCCCATGACGCCTGTCCACTGCCTATCCTGGTGGGCACAGTACCAATCTCTCAAGTCTGTGTGCAGCACAGGCTGTTAATCCACTTGTCCTCTCCTGCTAACCCCCAAGGACAATGAGGCTTGCTTGAGGGCTGTGAGCTGTCCCCAAGGTGATATGGCCCTTCAGTGCATGAGACAAGTGCCCAGGCGACCCCATTCCCAAAGGATTCCAATTCCCCAATCTCGCTCTTTAACCTTAACTTTAAGCAGTGCTGAAATAGTGTGGGATGATTTGCAATTCCCTAGGGACCCTGAATATAGGTCTCATGGGAATGGCTCAGTTTACCTTTCCAAGTGTTTCTTTGTGGTCTCCCACCTGAGAACCCCCTGCCACAACCACCTTCAGAAATTTACTCCTAGATTTCACTGCACAGAGACCCAGGCACAAAGGGGTCTTTGCTCCAGGGATTTCTCCTACTCTGGCATACCTGATCTCTGACTCATGGAGAACCTGTTTCAATTCCATCATCCCATCTTTTCCATAGTCAACTGGTCTTTGAAGAGCATGGGTTCATACCAATGGGAGATTGGCATCCCTGAGCATTCAGAGCTGCAAGTTAGGTGGGAGACAAATTGAGGGGTCTGACTGGAAGTGTGCAGATGGAGTACTTGATTAGGAATCAGGAGATAGTGTTTCTGTTAGTTGGGAGCACCCTTTGGGAGTTTGAATAGTGTCTTAATTCAGGGCCTTAATGTCTGGTTGTGAACGGTCCGTCCTTGCCTCCCAGGGAGGCTAGGGAGAGAAATCACTCCCAGATGACATATACCTCAAGCTGCTTTGAACCTGAGTAGAGAAGGTGCATCTCAAGTCTCAGGATGGTAATTAACGTTGGCCTGTCACTCTTTTCACATGCAAATGAAAACTCCCTGTGGCTCCAGAGCTAAGGAGCCCTCCCCACCTATCTCCATAGCAGCTGGGATACCTAATTCCTTTGACAAGGAGAATCCTTAGGGAGGAGTCTGGTTTGATATGAAACAGTCTAAAGACTGGGCTGGCTTGAGGGCACAGCCTGAGACTAGGAATTGTGGTGGTGGTAGGGTGCCTTTAATTAGAGAGGAGCAGGGTGACCTCAGCCAAGCTGAAAGCTCCAAGACCTCAGCTGAACTGAACTTAGTGTGTGGCAGAAAAAGCTCCTCTGGCCCCTGCTGGGCCTGGCATTGGGGACAATCAGTGTTCCCCCAGGCTTCCATCCCTGGAATAATCAGTCTGTCCATTGCCCATGTGGGGAGAAGGAGGGGGGGTCAGGGATAAGAACCAGCAGCACTTGGTGTCTCCCAGGAACCCCTCTTTGGAGAAGGTCACAGAGTCATCAAGACTTCCTGGCCAAGACTTGGGCCTCAGCCTGGACACAGCTTGAGAGACAAAAGCCCAAAAGGTTACCCTTTCCAGAACTGGAAGCATCTGATTCCATGAGGCCCAGGGAGCTTCCTTCTGGAGGCTGCCCAAAGCCCACATCCTACCCTTCCCCCTCACCCCCCACCGCCCCAGGCTGGTCATGGATCCCCTCTTGCTGTAAACAGCCTATGCCTCCCAATGCAGAGGCAAAGGCTAGAGGGGTGGGGTATGGGGTTCCAGACTGGGAAGAGAGGCTGGCATGGGGCCTGGGGCTCTGACACCAGCACACTGTGTTTGTGGTAGGCTCTGGCAACAATTATAAGTGGAAAGCTGGCATCCTCACAGCCAAGCATCAAAACTTCCTACTCAGGGACCTCCTGGGGAAACGGGCTGGGGTTACTTTTTTTCCTCCCACTACAGCAGGTGGTAAGAATGACGGCGCGCTCACACACACATACACACACACGCACACGCGCTGCAGAGGGACCTGGTGTGTGTGTGTGTGTGTGTGTGTGTGTGTGTGTGTGTGTGTGTGTGGTGGTAATGCAGCAAAAAGAAGCTCCCCCATGGTTCCTGTGCAGAGGGATATAGCTGATCCAACTCAGCAGAATGGTGATCTGGGTTTTCTTTTCAGGATCCCTGAGGGTGCTGTGGGAAAGACCCACGGAGTGCTCCTTGCCAGGCTGTTGGAAGGAGGGCCCAAGTGTCTCATCATCCCTCCGGGAGAGGACAGGCAGTGTTGATGGGTTTTCTCTGTGTTTTCCAAAGGAAGTTGGTGCTGACCCTCTAAGCTCAGGTGGGTGGAGAACGGTCACTCCCTGAGAAAGGTCACTGAGGTAATAGCTGTCCCAGGCAAGGGCGGAGACTCTCACCTCCGCTCATCGCCCACACGTCCTTCTCCGCCAACACACGCGTCTCGGCCGGCGGGCGCCTCCCTCCCTTAGCACAGACCTACCCCTTCATCCAAGAACGCGGGCAACGCCCCAAGGGTCGGGGCTTGCTCCCCCGCTGCTCGGATTCAAGGGAAAAACTTGGGAGCGTCGACACAGCGGCGCTCGCCCGCAATGTCTGCTTGAGCCTGGGACCGGCGACAGCGTTCCCGGCCCCGCAGAGCCCAGGCTGCGGCGCCGCAGGTCACCGCGGAGCCGCCCGGGAGCGGCGGGCCCTGCTCCCCGGTCCTGCCCCGCGCCCGCCCGCCTTACCATGGCTGCAGCACGGGCCGGGCCGGCCCCTCCAGGACAGCGCCGGAGCGACCCGCGGCCAGAGCTGCGCGCCGACCTCACCTCACCGCCGGCCCCCGCCCGCAGCTCCCGAGTGCAGACCGGCTGGGGCGGGGCCAGGCGGGCGGAGGCGGGACTAGTTGGTTCTGGGGCGGAGCTTGCACCGCCACTGCGCGGGATGTCTGCGCTAGTCGGGCTGGGGGCGACCCCTGCCTGGGGGCGGACCTTGCACCCCGCGACGCCCGGAAGCGCGAGGAATGAGGAGTCGCTCCGGACAGGATGAGGGGATCGGCTCCTTGTCCCTGGGGTTGCCCTGATCACCTGGCTCTTCCTTAGTCAACCCCTGAAGAGTGGCCTCTTCCGGCAGCGCGGCACCACAGAGGCTTGAGCCAGTCCCCAAAGAAAAGGGAACGGCGCACCTGGCATCCCCAAAAGGAGAGATTTGGAAAGAAACCATTAGTTAACCTAGGGATTCAACAAGGCTTATGGGAAGCGAAGCCAACTGACGATTGCCTGAGTCAAAGAAACTGGTTGTCCATTCTCCTGCCACACCCACTAAAGTGGAACGTCATTCTCGACCTCCACTGTGAAGGAGCTGTGGAGAGATTAAAGATTAAAGAGGATTTGTTGCATAAATTATCCAGAGGATCATCTACTGGAAGAGATTGAATGGCCATCACAGGACCTGTGGAGTCTTGTCTGGGGCCAAGGAGAGTGGGAAAGGCCTCAAGAGAGACCAGCTAGGCCTAATCCAGGCCCTGCGGGGCTGCTCTGCCTCGGACAAGCAGATGGGATGCTGTGGGGTCAGGTGTTCTAGCAGCTTAGGGGCATAAGCAGCTCAGGAAGGTCTGAGCAGCTGCGGGGAAGGGGAAGAGTTGGCGAGGGATTTTCCTAACTTAAGCCGGGTCTGAGATGATCAGGCTCCTATGGAAGTTTCCGATGTATGACCCTCCCTCACTCCCAAGAGTCCTCCCCAGATAGGCTGGTTGGCCTTGGCCTGAACACACTCTGGACAAAACTGAGGCCCAGAGGGATGGCCCTCTCTCTTGGCAAAAGCACCAGAATCTTGCTTACCCTATCTCAGTCTGATCTGTGACTCAGTGGATATGGTTGGGACCATTTAGAACTCACTGGATGGACACAGAAGAGTACAGGGATGGCAGGTTGGATCAGGCCCAGAAAAACAAGGGTTGGCTCTTGGAGATTTAGGAGATACTTGGCACTATTGGACTGGGGAATGGAAACAGGTGTTGGTACTTAAAGACATCAGGGGAATTCATGAGCCACTAGACTGAGGAGACACCTTCCTAGTTACCTAGGGCTGAGTGACCTTGGCAACTCACTTCAGTTTTCCAAATCAGAAAATGAGGGATTAGAGTAGATGATGCCTAAGTTTCCTAGTAGCTCTGGCATTCTATAAGTAGATGCAATGGGAGTAGGATGGTATGCTGTATGCTGTTGTAGGCCATGAAGGAAGAGAAAAGAGCAAGGCAGCAGCAGGAGATGCTAAAGAAAAGTTGGATATGCAGAGACTCAGAAAACCCAGGAACTGGGAGAGGGGGGAAGAGGCATAGGATGGGGGCCAGCAGCTTGCCTCCAATGAGTGGAAACCTCTGAACGTATGGAGAGGATCCAGGAAACCGCCTGGGGTAGAATAGGAGATGTGAAGCTGTAGTCAGGAAAACAAAGACATAAAGGAGTTTCTTTAAAGAGAAGCCAATGGCTGTTGGAAGTCTGCAGAAGCAACAGCAGCTGCTGCCATCAGACCCAAATGACAAGTTCAGGCTACATAAAGCCCTGCTGTTCGAGATTAGCTATAAACTGCTAGTGTTCATGCACACACTCGTAAGAATACCTCTTGGGTGCTTCCACCCAGCAGTCTGCGTGGCCTAAAGTAGGAGTGCTGGGACCAGGGAGAAAGCCTCCATCAAGAAAGGCAGGTCCATTGCAAAGCATTGTTTTCCTCTATCACAACATACCCCCTCCCCTCCAGCCCTGGCTTCAGTCCAAGTGTGGACACAGACACATCTCAGAAGGCATCTCAGCTAGTCCTCAGCTGTGGGTGGAATCCACTTACTGCCCAGATGGCAGAGAACTCTGTGTGTCCTGAGGTACACTGGTGCCAGCTTATCTTGAGGGAACCAAGATCCCAAGAGAGACCTACGGCCATATAACTTAGCTCCAAACTAAGAATCTTGGGGTCTTGGTGCCCATACTTCTTTTCTAATCACTGCACCACAGGTCCATGAGGATGCTGGGGGAAATAAAACCCTAAATAGACTTTAAGCCAACCCATCTGCACAAGCCACACAGGCTAACTCTGCAGCATTTGAGGGTCTTGGCCTGCACAAGTTCCCATGCCAGCTTTGGCTATAATCTCACTGCTCACAATTCCCTTTCCCTCCTTCAGCTTCTGTTTCCCCCACTGAAAGTGGAGAAGTCTATACTCCCAAATTCTGGCTCTCAAATTTTGTGTTGGTGGAGATAGGGTCTGAACCTGGTCAGAAGCAAGACTGAGATATAGCCATCCTATGTAAGTCACTGACCACTGAGTGCTCTTCCCCACCTCCAGCCAGCAGGTGGCCTGAGCAGTATCAGGCAGCTCTTGAAGCTCTGGCTCTCCTTTGAAATGCAACATTCCATCAGGCATTGATGTCTTTGACTAGAGTACAATTTCCTGGGCACCTCTGGCTGGGTAGGGTATTCCAGCTGAGTGGCTTAGCTCAGCACAGAGAGGACTCCTCTGGAAAACTCAGATTAGTAACCATGGCTCCTCCTTTCTGTCTATGGCTTCCCTGCTTAGGTCAAGTTAACATGGTCTGTATAGAAAACCTTCTGGCCTCCTGCACTGGATCATTCCTACCCACCCATGGGTGAAGGTTATGTGGCACAGGAACTAAACAAGGAGGCTGTACTTGGGCAAAGGTGAGGTCGAGGTTCAAAGCCAGGAATAAAAAGCCATTCCCACAAGAAATAGGACCACAGATCTGCATGACTAGCAAGGGTCACTTCTGCCTCTGAGTACCTGAGTTTCCTTTAAGTGGTACAAGGACTAACTGTGCTCCCCCTTCCCCATCAGAAGTATATAGGTTACTGAGATATAATCAGAGAAACTTGGTGGAGCCAAAGTATTATCACTGGGTTGTGTCTTTCAAGGAAACCTTGGCAAGTTTGTTAAGAGGCAAGAAACCAAAATATCTTAAGCCCCACTCCTGCCCCCTCCACTGATCCCCAGTGCCCCATGATCCTAGGGCAAGCATGAGAAGTGAGCGGCAAGGCCAAGAAACACTGTGTTTCTGGGGGTGCTTCCTTGCACTTGCTGAAGGGCTGCAGTAATAGACAATTCTGAAGCCAACCACTCTGATGGATGGCTTCGGAGACTGGCCCTTCCATCATCTTCCCTGAAGTGGGTCACAAGATGCCAGGGATGGAAGGAACTTATGTACCTATTAATATGACTACCTATGAGATAGGTAGATCCCCTCTCAAGTCCCCTTGCCTTTCCAGCCTCTGCTTGAATACTTCCCATGGCTGAAAATTAACTCACTTTAACAGCTGCCCTACAATTTTGGGTAGTTCTTCATTATACTGAGCTAAAATCTGTTTTCCTCTGCCTTTCACCTTCCAAGGACCTCCATGCTAAAAACTTCACTGACTCGTTTCCTTGGACTTTCTTTTGTCCTTTGATGTCCACTCACTTTCAAGTGACCTATCTGTATACTTTTTTTTTCTCATAGATTAATCTTCAAGGGCAGGGAGTGTGTCTTTTATTTTTATCTTTGTTCACTTCAATTAAGCAAACGTGATATGATGTGCGCCTGGATGACCAGGCTGTTGCCCCCAGATGTCTGATCAATATGGATTGACTAAAAGGATTCACTGACTTGTTTTCCACTGATTTTAGAGCAGTCGAGCCTTGAGGCTCTGGGCTTCATTGACCTATTATTTGCCCTTCATCCTTGCTGCTTATCAGCTCACAGTCACTTCCCATCCTCATAGTTCACAGATGGTTCGAAACCCCAGTAAACCCTTTCCCTTCACAATTATTGGCATCTAAAAGTGCTGCTAAAATACTGAGAAGTTATTTTCTAGGAAGATGTGGTTGCAGAAAACTTCTACATCACATAGTTGTATTCCTAGAGGGAAAATAAACTCCCTAAAGTGCTCTCAGCTTTGATGAGCAAGGAATGGGCCTCAGTTTTTTCATCTATGAAACAGGGAGAAAAAAGTCCACCTGATAGGGTTGCCATGAAGATTCATTACAGAAATACATTTAGCATGGGAAAGTCACTAAAATAAATAATAGCTATTATCTCTGATAATGGGAAAATTATTATCACCAAACCAGCAACTGTTAACTGTAACTATTTCAAATGCCTTCCTTCAAAAGGACTAGGGCTGTACACGTGTAATAAGCGTAGAGGGATGGGAGAAGAGAGAATGCCAGAGTAATGCCTTAAACTAAAGTGACAGTGGAATGACTGTGATGCCACCACCTGTGGAATCCACTTTTCCAACTAGTCGCCACTCCATTTCTAGAAAGCAGGTTTTGGTTTCAGACCTACTGACTCAAATTCCTGAAAACAGCCACTGTGGAGACCCCTGGAGCTAGATGACTTTGCCTCTGGTGGGTATGCCAAGGAAGCAACTGGCTGCCCCAGTCCTCTAAACTATAGAATCAAAGCCTAAGCTGCTTTCAGGAACTGCCTCACATTCTGTCCCCCCTGCCCAGGCTTTCACTTATCCCCCTAAGGTGCAGCTGTCTCTTGCTATTCCCCTTATGGCAGCTGGGCCAAAGGCAGCTGAGCAGAGAGGGTATAGGGACATGGATGTTTCTGTCACTTAAAACAGCCTTTCTTTGAGCAGCTGTCAGTGTGGCTTTGAGGTTACAGATTTGCTTCTTCACACTAATATGCACCATATCCTGACTTTAGCCTATGGTTTCTCTTCTTACTTGAAAATTCCACTGTTTCAAATGCCACCAAACTATGCTGACAGAAAGGTGTAATGTTGGAGGTGGGTTCCAAGCAGGGAACCAAGGAGCTTCTGAAAATACATGAGAAAGTCCAAAATGAATATGGCAGATTCTTGTCTTTGTAGGATCATTCTAGGCAGAAGAAAAATCCAAGAAAATCTGGCCTCCATTCTGCCATCAAGCCTAATTGCATTTCCCTGCCCCATTTTATAGACAAGAGCAGAGAAAGCTGCCCAGGTCTCACAGTGAAGCCTCTGCTCCTGTGCTTCCAGTAGCTCTTGCTGAGGCAGACAGTACCGCAGCCTCTGCTGGGGCAGCCAACTGTCCTGGTTTGCCCAGGACTGAAGGGGTACCTGGGAGGGTGGATTTTCAGTGCAAAAACCAAAAAAGTTCTAGGCATGTCCAGAGGAGCTGCTCACCCCAGCTTGTCCTCAAAATAGTAAGTCATAGCCAGAGATCACTAGCCTTCTTTCAAGATCTGTTTTTCCCATCCTGCTCTGGAGTTGGCTGCCCACATAGCTGGAAATGAACAAATACCTTCTAACAGGGCAAGATGCCTGCTTCCAGAGAAGCTGTGTAGTGAGGGTCAAGCTAAGAGGGAGTCTCCCGAGGTGCCCTGCCCCACTTTCAGCAGCTCTACTCCACTCTTTCAACAATTCCCTTTCATCTTCATGGCAAGCAAGAGAAAATGAGGAGAGCAAGAAAGATGGTTTTTAGGGTTCTTTCCAGACAGCTCATGTTCTACGTTCTATTTATATCCCCATGAATATAGACACTCCCTAGTTCCTCCTAGACCTTTGAGTTTTTCTTCTTAAGGGGAATCTACCTGAGCAAAATTTCTCCATGGCTCAGGAGCCGAGAGGAGGCTGACCATTCCCTCCCTCAGGAGCCAGATAACATGTCAACCTAAAGACAATGCTGTCTGCATTAGGTATCACTGATAGGACTTCTTCTGGTTCCTGGCCTATTTTCCAGAGATGGTTCTTACATAATTGATAGATATGTAAGTCTAGCATGTAAGTCAGCATGAGAAGTCACATCCAAGGGCAAGTAGGTCAGGATCCTGAGGATCCTGGAGCAAGGGAAGCCCTGTCCATCAGAGGTGCTGTACCCCTTTCCCCATCAAAAGCTGATTTTTCCCCAGTAACTTCCCGGGGCTGTGTGAGAAGACAATCCCCACTGACCCAATAGGGAACTCTCAGGACCTTCCTTTGAGCTTCTGCTGGTTCTGGCACAAAATATGTATCTCTTTCCTTAGTCCAGCACAAACTCCTCTGGGGAGACTCCTGCCCCTACTGTCCTAATCTAAGGATGAGAACCATCTGACCATCCTACTCCTTAGACAAAACAATCTTTTTGTCTAAGAAAAGGTTGTTTGGAAGGAGACAGACAGAGAGAGGCTGAATGAAGAACCATCTCCAGCTGTGGATCCAGACGGGCTTGTGAAACTCAACAACAAACATGCTGCCTTCCTTGAGCCAGGCACTGTGGCTGGGTCCCAGAGAATTCTTGCTGTGAATGGAATCTGGAACAGACTCTCTGGTCAACCATTCCCAGATCAGAAGAATCAGAGGCCTTGTACACCAGCACCATAGATTCTCTATTCTGGGGCTACCTGTGGGCCATGCAGCCTTCAGACAGACTGGGGAAGGCCTAGCTTTCTCAAATTTTGTAGGGAGAATACCAGGCCCACCTTCATGTTACCCCACCCTCAGAGAGCCAGAGAAGACCAACAGGCCCAGATGCCTGGGAATCTTGTCTTCCCTAGTTTCTAGGGAGTTCTGCTGCTGAACAGGGCTGGAGAGCTGTAATTATGGAGACAGGATAAGAGCTATTTTGGGAAGGAGACATCCTGCTGCCAAGGCTTTTGACTTCCTAAACTAAAACAAAATACATAGAGAAAGGGGGAGAGGAGTGGGGAAGAACAGGGAGGAGACTCCTTAGTCAAAACGTCATATCCTGAATAAAGAGAAATATTAACCCCTTCCTTCATGTATCCTATAGATTTGCATCAAGGCCAGTTGTCAAGATACCCCCTGACTTTGAGAAAGGGAGATCACCTGATCCCCTGTTGACTCCCTCTCTCCTAAGACCCTCCAACAGCATTATTCAGTCTATTCCATTTATTTTGACATTTGCACACTTTTGTATTGTTGTATAAATTTTTCCTGTCCCTGTCTTATCTCCCCAACCAGATGATGGTAAGTATCTCAAGACCAAAGTATGTTTGTGCTGTGAGGCTTTAGTGCTTCCCCCAGTAGTGCCTGGCAGAGTAGAAATGTTTATGGAAGGGAGGAAGGAAGGGAAGGAGGGAGGGAGGGAGGGAAGGAGGTAGGATGGAGAGAGGGAAGGATTTAGTGTCTTACATGGAGATAATCTCTAAAAGTAGCTGCACCCACCCACAGCTGAGTTCAGGGTACAGAGCTGGATAAGAAGCCATGGCAGAGGAGGCAGCAGCAGCATTTCTGGACCCATTCCCTTCAGCTGTTCTGTAAACTGAGCTCAGGGTTCTCCTGCCCCCATTTGCTTTGCATCTGTAGTTAACTGTCAATTCTGGGCTAGTCCATGGATGGGACCCATTAGAGGCCACCTCAGGGCTCTGGGCAAGGGAGAGATACGGCCAGAAAAAAAATAAGAGGCTGGAAGGTATTTGACTCTCTCATCAAACATGGACCAAGAAGAACAAACGTTCGTATGGGAACAATGCACTGTGAAATCAGGATACTCTCTACAAAATTTCGGACATGGGGCTGCTGGGAGCAGAGTCCATTTTGTGCCTTTTCAAGTTGAGTATCCAGATAAGGTGTAACCCAGAAAAGTGACCCCTTTCTGAAATGTCCCCAGGCTGGCAAAGGAATAGCCAGATGGGGACTGATACAACAGATGGCTGCCCAGACAGCCTCCCCCAGCACACTCGGCAGGATTCATTATCTGCCAAAAGGTAGCTACTCTTTCTTTCCAGGGCCATGACTAGTTCACATAGCACCTTGTGCAAACCTCTTCTGGGAAGATGCAGTCCCACAGGTACAGGGCTTGGCAAGTGAAGCACAGGCTTGTTTACAGCCCCCGTTTACGGCTCCTACTCACTCCCTATGCCAGGGGTGCAGTGAACAACCTGCCTAACCATAGGTATCATCTCTGTCTCCTCACACCTACTTCCATGAGAGGACTGGAAAGTAACTTGGGTAAGGGAGGGCACAGGAAGACCAGAAGTAAACTCTCAGGGGTGTTCTTACCTCCTCATCTGTCATAACGGAGAAGGAGAAGTCAGGCATTCCAAGGGGACAGCAAATGGAATTCAAAGAGTGCCAAGGAGGGGAAAAAGGGAATTTTACTAAAGATGATAAGTGGACTTGGGCATAACTTGACCCAAATCCTTTCCTAGTACCAGTGGCCCAACAAACAACAGCTAGCATTTACTGAGGTTCGCTGTTGTCAGGCACCATGTTAAGTGCTTTCTTATATGCAGCAGCTTGATTAGTCCTCACAATAACCGTAAGAGGAAGCCATTATTCCTACTAACAGACGGGGAAACTGAGATTTGGTTAGGTAAAATAACTTTTCCCAGGACTCAAAGTTAGAAAATAGTAACCCCAGATAATATAATTCCAAACCCAGATAACATAACTCAAAGGCCATACTCTACTGAACTCCTACCTTATAGAACTTTGTCCCCTTTGAAGGGCAGGCTGTCTTTCTCTGCTGGGATTGGATTTCATTTCTAAGGCTCTCTCCTCTCCAATAACTTCCTCATCCAGAGCCCTGGCCTCCCTCCTGTTCATAAGGCTGGAACATATTTTGGGCCACAAAGCTCAAAGCAGGAACTCCCTTCCTCCCACCAGAAAGGCCAACAGTACAAAGAGACTGGAGGGTCACAAAGCCCTGAGGACACTTCCCTGAAGGATTCTAAAATAAGTGGCAGGACCCACTGATGGCCTTAAGGGGGAGGCCCAGACATCCCTAGAGATTTTCCTGGGCAGCAGACATTAATCACCTCCCAGGTCCTAGGTTGGGGGCTTGAGGAGGATTTTGAGAAACCAGAGAGACACATGAGAAGAATCTCCCAACCTGGACCCCAAACCTGGGGGGTCAACTCCAGTAAGACTATGAAGCATGTAGTTTGCTTTGGTGTTTTTTATCATGTGGCAGTTAAGATCAGCTAAACTGAAAGGCAGTGGGCTTAAATCTTTCTCCATTCCAGAAATGGCTTCTCATTAAAAGGAGATGCTTAAAAAGGAAAGATTCCAAGTCTCAAAGGGATGGCTCTAATAGTGGTTGTATGTTATGCAAGATGGGAAATTCTTCATGTCAAAACCCCAGCTTATACCTTCCTAACAGATCCAACTTTGTAAATACATTGCGGATACTCTCCCACTGTCCTCCCATCCCCTAAACCCTCCCAATGGGCCCAGAGGAGGGAAAGCACAGACCTTTTAGCCACCAGATGACACGATTGTACATTTCCTCAGAGACATCTGAAAGTAACACAAAGATTGTTGCTTTTTTCCTCTCTGTGGGATGCACCCCCTACCCTACCCCCTATTCCTTACATCTCCCTTTCTAGCTCCGTATTTCTCTACCCAAAGGTGCCCTTAGCTCTTGATCCTCTAAGGAGCTCCTTCAGCTTAGGAGTAAATGTCACATTCCCACTCTCCCTCTTTTTTGCACAGTCTCTATGCCTCTGTTAATGCTTTTCCCCTGCTTGAAGTCCAAGTCCCAGCTCATCTATGACCCATCTTCTCTACATTGTCACCAAGATATTTACCTGAGGACCTTAATCTCTTTAATAGCCCTTACCAGCCCTCACTCTGCTCAGTTCTTCATTTCCACTCTTGGGAAGCCGCTTCTGACCCTGGAAACCACTCTCTACTACCTTCCATTGAAAAGTTAAACAGCGTAGCCTGGAAAAGTCAATGTTTGATGCTGGGCCCAAGCATCATCATCAATGCCATTAGTTTGGGGCTTGGAGAAACTGGGAGGAAATGCAGCCGTGGGCTTAAGGATAGGACTAGCTATGGCACTAGTAGGAAGGCAGCCCTAAGGCCCAGAATGAAAAAGGTGCCTTTCCTTTCCCACCTTACTAAATCGGGGCTGCACCTCGGTAAATCTGCTTCTTCACATACCCAGGAAGAAAGCACTAAACCTTTGAATGGGTTGTTTGAAGGTATGCTTGGGGGCCTGTAGCACTTCCCTCAATGGCGCCCAGCTTGGAGGCTCCTTTGGTGATGGTGGCGGTGGCGGTGGTGGTGGACTTGCCTTCTCTCTCTGGAACATCAGATCCTCGCAGAAAGGGCTTGTGTCCATTTCAAAAAGAGATGATAAAGGGTCTGGGGGAGGAGGGGACTTAAGCTCAAAATCAGGTGTTGTTGGCCGGCTTTGGAACATTTCAACTTCAGGATTGAGTAAGGCCCACCATGAAGAGTCAGGCCCATACCTAGGTAAAGACCGAGGAGGTAAGGGCCGAGGGGTCAGTTCCAGTTCAGCATGGACGGGTTCTGGGCTCCTGAGTGCAGATCCTGGGGATGTGTGGACAGTTTCTGGATATTTTTGTTTATACATTGGCTCTGGAGTCACATACGTGGAAGATTTGCGGGAGCCCTCAGGCACTGCTCGAGCTGTCACACGGTGAGGTGACTGTGCTGAGTGAGCCCCTGGGGAGATAGTGACCCTGCGGCTGACATCATTGTCTCCACGGATTGAGGACTTCGTGTTGGACTCCACCTCTGATGACACTAACACCTTTGGGGTGGTCTTGGGCTCACTGTAGACAGAATACTTGTGGACAGATTCAGGCTCTGGACGCACAGGAACTCGGTGTGGACCATCTGAATCCCTAAGGATGGAGAATTTGAGGGATGAATCCAAGTTCATATTCTTATGAAAGGCTTTGAATTCTGGGTAATTTGAGCTAGGAGGGCCCATTTCAGACTCCTGGCCAGGGTTCCTTCTCTGGGCTGCTCGAGAGTCTGCAGAGACTCGGCTGCTGCCATGTTCTGGGCTAGAGGGTCTCTTTGGAGATCTGACTTCAGCAGCAGTGAAAGTCCTTCGGACTGGTTCAGTTTGGACAGCTTCATCCTTTGGGTAAACTGAAATTCTACGAGGAACTCTAACCCCTTGTGGGTTCTGGACCTTAGAGGGTGGGTCTTCCTCTGGTAAGCTTTGTAAGTTATCTTTCTGATCTAGAAAACTCAACCGGCGAGAAGATTTGGCATCTGCAGTTACTGAGGTGCGATGACTGCTATCACGCCCTGCAAGAGACATACTTTTTCGTGTAACTTCATCTCTGGGTGGACTAACATTCCGCTGTGTATAGATAGCATGGGAAGCTGGCGTTTGAGTTTGCTGGCTTCTTCGTTGAGAATAGGGATGGCGGTTAATTTCTGATCTTGGCCGGGTCTCAATTCCCTGAGGTGAAGGTGCTCTGGAGAGGCCAAGCCCTGATGGGGGGGAGAGAGATCGAGGATAGTCTGATGCCAAATGGTAAGCGGTGGGATGTGCAGCTTCTGATCTTCGATGAGGAAGAGGGCTCAGGGAACCTGCAGCACCTCGCTGGTTCAAGGCAACAACGTGCCCGTATCCCCGCTGAGGAGATGTGCTACTAGCCTCAGCTCCTCTTTGTGTTGATACTGCTGCTTTGGACCCAATTTTATTTGTATTGACCACATGATAGACAGTACCTCTCTGGGTAGATCCCATATTTTACCAGCTGGCTTGTATTCGGGGTCCTAATGAAGCCTGAATATTTACCCTCAGTTTTAAAAGCCGCTGTTCTTGAGCTCCCACAAAAGTGCCTGTTGTTCTAAGAGTGTCTCAAAGAGTCCCCTTAGCTACCTCTTTGTCTGGTGATGTCATAAAGGAAAGTGTTTCCTATTAAACATCCAGGGATCTAGTCACAATTCTTCAGAGAATCTCAGGCATTGCCTGAAAGGAAACTGGATTTGTCTTTGGGGTTGATACTAAACCTCTGGACACATTCTTAGCAAAACTGTGATTCCCTGGTGTATAGTAAAGGGTCCAGATTGTTCCTTACTCTCCCCAGGCTCTAGGAATTCTCAGGGACTCATCCACATAAAGAGTTAGCCAGAAGAGCCTATTAGAGTCAAGGCTAACCAATCCAATCAAGCTATTAAGCCCCAGTTTTAATAAGGCAGAAAGTACAATCTTGTTTGGAATGACACTGTATCCAAGTCAAAAAAAATAGAGCTCTAGCTTTTTCCAGGTTTCCCAAATGGTTTGGTTGAGCTGGTGTTAAAAATCCTGGTTGTTCAAATGTTAAATTCTCATCCTCCTTGGCCCAGAAGAGAATGTGGTATTGTAGATGGGATTTAAAAATTAGACAGTAATTGGTTTCAATCATAAATGACTAGCAATAGACCTTGGACAAGTTATCCAACTTTCCTGAGCCTCTGTTTCTTTATTTGGAAACCAGTGCCTCATACTGGGTATCATACAAAGGTTAAGTGTCCTTTCTCATGATCCTCTCTTCTCAATTATCCAATCAGCTGGACTCTGATTCTCTCTTCATTTTGAAGAAGGACTTCTTCACGGTTATCACAGTCATAGGATGATCAGATTCAACTGTTTCTGAATCATTAAATTCAGCCTTGATTCGAGACAAAGCTGAAACCAGTACCACATTTTTTTAGCAGTAGGAACATTAAGTGATTGAGAAACTTTGAGCTACTAACACAAATCTTTTTTTTTTTATTTTTTATTTTTTTTATTAATTAAAAAAAGAATTAACAAAACAATTAGAAATCATTCCAATCTACATGTACAATCAGTAATTCTTAATAACATCACATAGTTGCATATTCATCATTTCTTAGTACATTTGCATCGATTTAGAAAAAGAAATAGAAAGACAACAGAATAAGAATTAAAACAATAATAGAAAGAAAAAAAACAAAAAACAAACAAAAAAAAACCTATACCTCACATGCAGCTTCATTCAGTGTTTTAACATAATTGCATTACAATTGGGTAGTATTGTGCTGTCCATTTCTGAGTTTTTATATCCAGTCCCGTTGTACAGTCTGTATCCCTTCAGCTCCAATTATCCCTTCTCTTTTTTTTTTTTTTTTTAATTAACGGAAAAAAAGAAATTAACCCAACATTTAGAGATCATACCATTCTACATATGCAATCATTAATTCTTAACATCATCACATAGATGCATGATCATCATTTCTTAGTACATATGCATTGGTTTAGAAGAACTAGCAACATAACCAAAAAAGATATAGAATGTTAATATAGAGAAAAAAATAAAAGTAATAATAGTAAAATCAAAACAAAACAAAAGAAAACAAAAATCTATAGCTCAGATGCAGCTTCATTCAGTGTTTTAACATGATTACTTTACAATTAGGTATTATTGTGCTGTCCATTTTTGAGTTTTTGTATCTAGTCCTGTTACACCGTCTGTATCCCTTCAACTCCAATTGGCCATTATCTTACCCTGTTTCTACCTCCTGCTGGACTCTGTTATCAAGGACATATTCCAAATTTATTCTCGAATGTCTGTTCACATCAGTGGGACCATACAGTATTTGTCCTTTAGTTTTTGGCTAGACTCACTTAGCATAATGTTCTCTAGGTCCATCCATGTTATTAAATGCTTCATAAGTTTATCCTGTCTTAAAGCTGCATAGTATTCCATCGTATGTATATACCACAGTTTGTTTAGCCACTCTTCTGTTGATGGATAACACAAATCTTTAGCATATAAAACACTCAACTAGTCACAGTATCTTGTTTTACAAAAAAGAATAAAAGTGGGAGAGTATTTATAAATCAGGTATTTTGAAGACACTAAGAGGAAGCCAGGTTGACGTGAAGATGGTTCTTTCTTATTGATTTATACTTATTTGATATCTTGTCGCCATAAAATTGATTCTGGCTGGCCTGCACAAAGTTTTCTTATATATAACTCTTAGCTTCCTAGCTACTAAAAAAAATACCAGACAATGGGGCAGCTTGAACAATGGGAATTTGGGGGGCTCAGGGTTTTGAAGCTAGAAGACCAAAATTGAGATGCCAGTAAGGAAATGCTTTCTCCCTATAGACTGTGGCATACTGGGACTGGAATGCCAGTGATCCTTGGGTTCTTGGATTTTCTATCACTTGGTAATATAGGTGGCAGTGTCTTCTCCATTCTCTTCTGGCTTCCACTGACTACAAGCATCTACTCCTCCCTTGCAGCTTTGTCTTCATAAAGCCTCCAGTACAGGATTAATGCCCAAAGTCATTCATTTGGGCCACACAAAACAAAAACTAACAGCTTCAAAATGTCCTCTTTATAATGGGTCTACATACACAGGAATGGATTAAGAGTAAGAATTTTTTTTTTCCAGGGTACAAAATTAAGCCTACCACAATAACCTTTAGCCATGAGACTATAATGCTTATTTGTTTAGGAAGATTATATATCTCATAAGATTGTTGAGAGTGAGTTTGAATTTCCCCATCAACATGTATCATTAAGTCTGCTGATACTTTTCTGATCTTGTTAAAATTAGCTCCATAGTTTAAATAATTGTTGGTAGCCTCTTAATGTTGGGAAAATATTTGTTTTCCTTTAGCATTCAATATCAGTACATAATAAATAGTAAATATAATAATAAATATAAATGGTGATTTTTGCAGAAATTCTTCAAAACAGAGCACTGAATATTGACATTTTCCTTATCCTGAATAGTTTAAATCAAACCAATCTATGCCTAAGGCATGAATGGATTCTTTGAGGGTGACCCCAAAGAATACTGTTCCTACTAGCAGAGTTGTGACAAGGATAAAATGTGAGGGCAGGCAGAAAAGCTACAGTATACTGTTATATGTATAGTATACTGTTATTTTGAATGAAAGGTATGCAGTGAGGTGCAGGTGTGCCAGGGATGGTCACTTGGTTGGCTGCCAAGAGGTCTTAGATATTTGATTTCATCAGTATACTAGGATGGGATCTGTGATAGCCAGTCTCTAGGGGTGGACCCCAGTGATCCTCACCTCCATGCCTCTGTGTAGTCAGAATCAGGGTTTGTCCTGTGTGGCCAAAAGAATATAGCAGTAGTGATGGTGTGTGACTTCTGAAGTTAGATCATAAATAGCATTGCAACTTTTGCCTTGGTCTCCTGTGTAATTGCTTTAGGGGAAGCCGGCTGCCATATGGGGAGGACACCCAAGCACACCTATGGAGAGAACCATGTGGAAAGGAACTGAGATGCTTAGCCAAAAGCCAAGTCCAATTTGCCAGTCATGTAAGTGAGCCAATTTGGAAGTCCATCAAACTGCAACCTCATGAGAGACCCTGAGTCACAATTGCCCACCTAAGCTGCTCCCAAATTCCTGACACACAGAAACTGGTAGATATAATGAATGATTACTACTTTAAGTTCTGAAGTTTGGGGGGTGATTTGTTTATAGCAATAGGTAACACAGGATCCATTTCTCAAGTGTAGAAGCCCATTAAGCAATTAAAATTCCTGACATACAAACCTGAGCAGCTTAATATACTTCGAGAAACACAATTAGTTGATTGGAAAGCTAGACCATTATCTCCCTGTTGACAATGTAGGTAATGGTCTAGCTTTGTTTCTCTTTTGTTCAAGAGGAACAAAAATTGCTTGATGGGCACAGAATTGGATCCAGGAGGTCCAAACCTACCACAGAGCACTGCCATGCTCCTACCCACAATGCTGTAGGTATGCACCCCCAACGTTTGGCTTCTAAGGCTTCATCTGCCTATGCTCTACACTGACTATTCTTTTCTGTTACAGTTTTTCTGAAAATGAGTTACAATAAAATTGACATGTTTATGGCTATTTAACTGTGACATTCTAGTTTTGCCTCCCATTGATTTGAGTTTTAAGACATCTCAAACCCTTTCTATTCCTCAAAATGAAAACAGCTTAACCAAGAATTATAAAAAGTTGAAATCATTTGAAATTCCACCATCTTGAAAGGATTACTCTGCTATTTTGATAAACATCTTCCTAGATATTTTTCTATGCATTTACCACATGCAGATATTTATGTGTAAATTTATATAAATGGAGTCCTTCATAATATGTTATGAAGTCTTTCTGTGTCAATAAATCTATATACATATGACATCAGTTCTAATTCTCCCACTTATGGCTCTTTTATAATTCTTTTCACCAGTTCTTTATTGGTGGACATTTAGGTACTTCCTAAAACAATGCTGCAATAAACTCCTTTTGCATAAATACAACTCTGTGCACAGCCCAATTTTCTCTTTATAATAGTGGTCCTAAATCATGACTGCATATTTGGAATAACCTGATAAGATTTTAACAAACACTGATACCCAAATAAATCGGATAATCTGGGGGTGGCACCTGTGCATCAGTTTATATATTTTTTAACTCTTCAGGTGGTTCTGTTGTGTAGCCAGGGTTGAGAACCACTGCCTTAAAATAAAGTACTCTAAATCTTTGCTACTCAAAGTAGCGAAGTAGCTGTACCAACATCAGCACCAGCACCAGCTGGGAGCTTGTTAGAAATGCAGAAGCTTGGGCCTCATCAGACCTACTCCATCAGAATCTGTAGTTTTACAAGAGCTCCAGGTGACTCATACGTACAATGAAGTTTGTGAAGCACTGGTCTAAATGGAATTCCTGAGTCAAAAAATATCCACGTATAAAATACACCCTGACAAAAATTCCTCCAGAAATATGGTAGCAATTTATACTCCTATCTCAGTGAATGAAGATGTCTGTTCCTTCACACTTCAACCTTGACTCATATCAGTATTTTTCCTCTTTGAAGTCAGGCAAAAAAAATAAAAATAAAAAAAAATCCTATTTTCATTTGCATTTCTTTGATTACCAATGAAATTGAACATCTTTTAATATTTAAACTATGATTTAAATTTTTTTCTAGTAAACATACATACAACCTAAAATTTCACCTTTTAACCACATTCAAATATGTAATTCAGTGCTGTTAATTATGTTCATAATTTTGTGCTACTATCACCACCATCCATTACCAAAATATCTCTATAACCCCAAATAAAAATTCTGTACAATTTAAGCATTAACTCCCTATTCCCTATCCTCACCCTACCCCCTGGTAACTTATACTCTATTTTCTGACTCTATGAATTTGTTTATTCTAATTATTTCATATCAGTGAGATCAAACAATATTTATCCTTTTGTGTCTGTCTTATTTCATTCAACAAGATCTTTGATCCATTTTGAGTCTTCAAGTTTCATCATGTTGTTGCATGATCTTTTTATGGCTGAATAATATTCCACGGTATTACATAGTACATTTTGTTTGTCTGTTCGTGTTGATGGACATTTGGGTTACTTTCATCTTTTAGCAATTGTGCATAATGTCATTATGAACACTAGCGTGCAAGTATCTGTTTTAAATTCTTTTGGGTATACACCTAGCAGCTGGATTGTGGATTCTATGGAAATTTCATACTTAACTTTTTGAGAAACTGCCAAACTGTTCTCCACACCTGCTGTACCATTTTACATTCCCCCAACAATGAATGTTTCTGTATCTCTTCATCATCTCCAACACTTGCTGTTTTCCATTTCTTAAATAGTAGCCATTTAGGTGGGTGTGAAATGATACCTCATTGTAATTCTGATTTGTATTCCCTTAATGGCTAATGAAGTTAAGCATCTTTCATGTTTTTTTTCTCTT